>NW_017728949.1:50143392-50199894 GCF_001723895.1 Crocodylus porosus | reverse complement strand
TGGAAGGGACCTCGGGAGATCATCGAGTCCAGCCCCTGCCCAAAGGGCAGGAAGTCAGCTGGGGTCATAGGATCCCAGCAAGATAAGCATCTTGATAAGTTGGTGGTGGTAGATTCCTTTTGTGTTGGCTTTCCTGGAACATAGCTGTAGAATCAGATTAAACTTGAGTAACTGCACTGTTTTATGTAGTCCCTCAATTTCCTTTCCTTTTGCCACTTCCATATAGTTTGAGGTGTTACATTTCATAGTTCTATGACTTGCTGTTTGTTTTTTAACATGTCCTTTAAAGATCATTCCTAAATTTTCCACAAGTAGTGTTTTTGTCCAATTTGATGTTCTTTCCATTTAAAAAACTTAGGAGAGATTTAAAAAGCTTTCTGGCATCTAAAATACCATTTAATTATCTCAGGAGAGGGCTATATTTAGTGCCTTAGAATTGTTAAAATTGTACCCTGTGAAGGTATTTTATTTCCTGGGACTTCTGGGGATGGACCAGAGGTCTTTTAGGAATGAGTGGGGAGCTTACATACCTTATATGGATGTGTTTACGTGAGACACTACTGCATGGTAGCTCATTGCTACTGCACAGTAGTGTTGGAAAAAAACTGTGCAGTGACAGTATGCACAGTAACACTCGTTACTGCGCAGTCATTTAGTACTTGCAGTCCACCTCTGTGCAGTCTGCTGCTCATGTACACGTAGCCACTGACCACTCTTTTTGTGATGTGTATTTTTTAATACATCACTGAGTGACTATTTAGATTTTCTCAACAAAGCACAGAGGGTTGGGGTGACATGGGTGCTAAAGTGTTTGGTTGACAGCCAAAAGTCACAAGTTTGAGGCCACAGCAGAAGCTGTGACTTGGCCTGTCAGAGTCCAATTAATCTGTGAATTCTGCAAAGTACCTTGTCACAAGAAGAAAGAAAGCAATGCATGCATTTCCACTCTAACTTCAGTGGGAGCTGAATGTTCTTATTTAAGGGATGTGTTTATCCCTTGCATTTTAGTTGAGACAGTAGAGGCTGTCTAGCAGATTAATATCTCCTGCACATGCTGGATAAAATTCTTTGCTAATGAAAGAACCCTTCATGGCATTTCATTAAAGCAATGGGCTTGAATGGGAGTACCTCTAGACAAAATTTATCTTCTGTATGTAGCAAGCATTTTGTCAGATACCTACAGTCAGGAAAATGGAGTCAATTATAAAAGGACTCAAAGCACAAATCATGCATTTGCCCTAATAAACAAACAGCCAGCAGAGGGACATAAACCCAGTTGAATAGCCAAATGTGTTTGTCCTTTATGGGCACATCCATGCATGCAGGCATGCACACTTGCAGCAGCTCAAATAGGAGTGGCACACATTTTTTGACTCTGTGAATGTGCCCAGACTTGCACATTGGTATGGGGCAGGTTGTGCCACGTGGGGCCAAATAACCCTGCCCAGCTCCTCGCAGGTATCAAACTTTGAGCCTATGCTGCGTAACATTTCTGCGTTCCCAGTGTGCCTCTTGCTGCGTCTCAAACTGCTTTGAGATGCGGCACGAGGCATGTGCAGACTCGTCTGGATGCGCCCTATGGGTAAACAGGAGATGCTATATGTTTCTTCTGAAAAATCCCGGTCCCAGCTGTGGGTTTTAGCAGAGTCCTGTATGCCCAAGAAGTCGCTGTTTTTAGCTCCCCAAAGTTAACCCTTCAGTTAAGTGGATCTATTCAGCAGGTTTGTGATTCTTGTGACTGAGTGTGAAATCTCATATCAGTAAACTCCTGCCATGCAAACATCCATTTATTATCTTTTTCTTTAATTAAGTCTTGTCTGTGTGTTGGCATTGGAAATATATTTACTTAAAATTGACTTGTCACAACGGTCATAATCAGAAAAGGACCTTGGCACAGAGGTTGTTCAGAAACTGAGTTTAATAAGCTTACACTTAAGCAGTAGCATTATTATCCCACAGGATTACCTACTTCAGAAGTCTGTTGTGAAGCTTAATTAATGTTTGCAAAATGTTGTGAGTTCGCTTTATAGCTTTGTTTTTGTGATGGCTGCTGTCTTGGTTATAACAAAAGAGTTGGGTTAAAATTATCAGAATTGCTTTAGTAGACTTAGGCTCCTAAGTGACTGAGTTGGTTTGGGAGATGGACTTAGGCTTCTAAGGTCACATGTACCAGCTGCACCTACAGTGCTGTGCGGGGGCCCTCTCAAGTATATTTTTCTTTTCTGGGTGGGCTGGTTTCTAACCTGAAAGTGGTGTTGCCACATCTATGTGGTGCTTTGGGCAGGCCAGTTAGAACTGTTCAGTGCCAATACCAGTTAGTTCACCCTTATGCCAGTTAGCCTGTTCTGACTGCTCAATGATATGGATGCACTGCTTCCATTTAGGGAGCAACCTGTCTGGATAGTCCCCGCTTCTCTCTCTGGAGAAGCGTTCAGGCATAAATTGATTTTGCAGAGATAGGCATTTTTAAAGGTTTTTCTCCTTGTCATTTAGCTCAAATAATAGAGACCTTTTAGTGCATGAGCCCTGGAGCGGAATCGACATCCCCGAGTGTTCGGTATCTATACTTCAAGTGTACAAGTAGAGTGCCTTAGAAAGGGATTAATTAAAAAATCAATATGCAGAGTGGGAAGTTGCCTAAACTCTTATGCTGAGTGCCTGAAGGTGGGCAACATCTGAAGGCATGGAGTATTTTAAATCTCCACTGCCCTGGGCTTGGTACCACTTCCAGACAGTATTCCCTCCATGGGCATGTTGAGATAAGTGTGTCCATGCAGTATGTGGTGCTGCAGACCCATCTGTGGTGCCACACAGCGCACATTCAAGTATTCTTCACACTACAGGGTAGGAGCATGGGTTTGGGGTTTTTTTTTGACCCTGAGATATCCTGGGGTCACAAATCTGTGCAAAAAAAAAGTGGGGAGGTGCATGTGGGGACAGTGCGCACCACCCAAAACTGGTGTTTGGCCAGCTGGAGCCATGCTTTAGTTGCCGGCCAGGCACTGAACAGCAGAATTGCCACAGCTGCAGCTCCCTGAGGCCCCCAGGACCCCAGGTAAGGCTGCTGGGGCCAACACAGTTGCTAGCCCTAACCCCCTTACCCCACCTGGGGTTACCCACTGCACACCAGAGGGCATATGGCACAGGCGTTCCCTGGGCACAAGGTGTGTCGCTGCTTTTTGTCCCCGGGGAAACAAATGTCTACACTTGTGTGGATGCAGTGTTAATTTAAATAATTCACAGGTACTTAATGGGCTTGTGAGTCTGTAAAGTCTAGGGTTTGCTGCGAGACACAGTGCTCAAAGGTGAATCAAGCTGGTTGTCTATTTTTAACCTCAGCATGTTAGAGCACTCACCCAGGATATTGGGGGCCTGGGTTTCATTTCCATCCGTGCCTGGGGGGAATGAAATGTACAGGCTGCTTACAGATTTGAAAGAAGAACGCAAAGCAGCGCTTTACTTTCAACTTGACACGTTCCCCCACTGAGCGCAGCACAAGTCCAGAAGAGGCATTGTGTGTGTTTGACCCAGCTCACCCAATGCCTGTATAGATCGGGCACTTAATTAGGGCTTTTTGGCGCTTTTATCCGATAAGTTTTTAGATAAAAGTGCCAGAAGCCCCACCGAAGTGCCTGGAGAGCTGGGTCAAATGAATGTGATGCTTCTTCTGGTAAAGCGTTGGGGTTTTTTTTTGACCCCCCACAGCTGTCAGCAGCCACATATTCCACTTTCCTGGAGAGTTCTTGGTTGGACCACTCCTAACCCCCTACCTCCCCAATGTCCCAGCTCTTCCATTTTTCATAAAAGAATTAAAGATTAAGTGGGCCAGCGAGAGTCAGCATGACTCTAGAGCATTTTCTGGGGAGGGAAGAGATAAAGATTTGTTTTAATCCCCTCAGGCAGAAGATGGAATTGAATCTGGGACTCCCACATCCTAAACCAGAGGAATAAAAAAGATTGACAATACTATTTTTAAACAAGATGGCTTCCATTGCATTTTTCTATGGCACCTGATGATCCAGTAGGTGTATGAACATTTTAAGAGCTATGCCTGATTGATTGAACACCTCAGATAGAAAGTTGAAGCTATGCCTAGTTTTTTGGAAGCCAGTTTGGTGTAAGCATTTATTATTTAGTGAGCTTTTTGGACTTTTCAGGACCAGCTATCTTGTGCAGTATTTGAGCATGTGCAGAAGCAGGCCTTCGGGCACCACAGTGGTTAAGTGGCCGTTGAGCCAGAGGTTTGTGCAAGGAAACTCCATCAAACAGTAGTGTGACTGGGGCGGGGGTGAGCAGGTCAGCAGTGCTGGGAGCAGACTTGGGGGTGTGGGGGGCACACACAACTAACACCTGCCACTGCTGTCTTGTGACTGCTGATGGCATGGCAGCAGTGGAGTTGTTGCTGGCCCCATGGGTCCCTCTAGCCAAGGCACCCAGCTGCCATGTTACATTTCTGCCACCTAAACGCTACTTTAAGCATAAAAATCTTTTTGGGGTCTGATCCAGTTCTTGTCCTTCATGTTTTAGTATGTGGTGTACTTTTTTACACGTTGTGTTATATCAGGGATAGGCAACCCTCGGCAGGCATGCCAATAAGTGGTGCATAGAGCCATTTTCCTCGGCATGCCAAGGAAGTGAGAGAGGAAGTTGTTTAAAAAAATGTTTTTTGGTTTTTTTTTTTTTTTTTTCCAGTTGCGGCTCTAGGCTCTCTGGAGCAGTTACAGCACTGTGTGGCAGGCACCAGGGGTGGGGGCAGGAGGACACGGGCAGGGACACTCTCCGAGTTCTGCTGAACCCCCACCCTGTCCCCAGGCTGCACCCTCCAGCCTGGCCCTGCCGCTGGAGGGAGCTGTGGGTGGGCACAGCCAGGGCCTGGGCAGGCGCTGCAGAAGGCTTCTGCATTGGAGGCTGCCGGCCAGTTCAGCCCTAAGCACTGCCTGCGGCAGCTGTTCCCAGAGCCCACAGGGCTCCTGTGGCTGGGCCTTTGCACCAGAGGTGACACCATCTCTCTCATGCTGTGCCTGGCATGCAGGGAGGCTGAACCCAGATCCAGGAGTACCCCAAGCCTTGCATACGGCCTCAGCCAGGCTGTCAGCTCATGGTCCGAGCCAGGCTCTACCTCGGGTGCCACTGGGCGCCCCTGCTCGCCTGCTGTGGCCCGAGCCTGCAGAGTCCTGGGGCCCTGCTCTTCTCTGGCTGCAGCCTTCCCAAGGTCCTGGCTGGGGTGGTCTGCCTGCAGCGCCTCCCCGTGTCTGCTTCTCCTCACACTGCCCTAGCTTTTGTGGTCATCACCCCAGTGCTGCCCCGCCCCCACCCCAGCCAGGCCTGGGCTCCCTTCCAGCCCTGGGCCCAGGCTCCCCCTGCTCTGGGACCATCAGGGAAGCCTGAGACATACCCCGGCCCTGGCAGCTGCTGAAGATGTTGCTGCCCTGGACCAGTGGGCCTTAGCTGCAGCTGGTCACAGTAGGAGATGTGTGCGGTGAGGAACACACACCCTTTTCTCTTCCCTTCTCTTCCCTTCCCTTTTCTTTTTCCTTCTCTTCTAGATGCATAGATGCAGGGTTAGAAGAGACCTTGCAGATCTTCTAGTCCAAGCCTCTGCCCTGGGCAGGAGAGAAAACTGGGCTCAAATGACCCCAGCTAGGAAATCGTCAAGCCTTCTCTTAAAGACCCCCAGGGTAGGAGCAAGCACCACTTCCCTTGGAAGTTGGTTCCAGATCCTAGCCGCCCTGACTGTGAAGTAGTGCCTACTGATGTCTAGTTTGAACCTACTCTCTAACAACTTATGGCCATTATTCCTTGTTACTCTGGGAGGTACTCAGAGGAACAAAGTCTCTCCCGTTCCCTGCTGGTTCCACCTAGTAATTTTATAGACAGCCACCGGATCCCCTCTCAGGCTTCTCTTGTGAAGGCTGAACAGGTATAGGTCCCATAGCCTCTCCTCATAGTGTCTGCCCTGTTGTCCCCAGATCATGTGAGTGGCCCTCCTTTAGACCCTCTCAATGCTGTCCACATCCCTCCTGAAGTGCAGCGCCCAGACCTGGATGCAGTACTCCAACTGCAGACTGACCAGTGCTGCACAGAGGTGGAGGATCATCTCCTTGGCCCTGCTTGTGATGCATCTGTGGATGCACAACAAGGTGTGGTTAGCCCTACTGACTCTGCCCTTGCAGTCACAGCTCATGTTCATCTTGGAATTGATAAAGACTCCAAGATCTCTTTCTGCCACTGTGCTTTCAAGAAGAGAGCTCCCCAGCTTACAGGTATGCTGCTGGTTCTTACTGCCCAAGTGTACCACCCTGCACTTGTCAGTATTGAATCCCATCCTATTCTCATTTGCCCATCCCTGTAACCTGTCCAGGTCCAGCTGTATCCTGTCCCTCCCTTCTAGTATGCCCACCTCACCCCAAATCTTGGTGTTGTCTGCAAATTTAAACAGGGTGCTTTTTACCCCCTCGTCCAAGTCGCTAATACAGAAATTGAAGTGTGGGCCCAAGGACCGAGCCCTGGGGGACTCCACTGCTCACATCCCTCCAAGTCCAATATGACCCATCCACCACCACTCTGAGTGCAGCCCCTCAGCCAGTTTGCTATCCATCTGACTGTATAGGCATCAATGCCACAGTCACCTAGCTTTTTAATGAAAATGGGGTGGGAGACAGTCTTTCTGGACTTCAGGAAGGTCTTTGACACTACATCCACTGCGACACCTGCATCTAGTGATTTTGTTACCTGACTGTAGAAGGCAATCAGGTTGGTCTGACAGAACCTGCCCCTAATGGTTGCCCCGAGCATCATCCCCGCTGCTGGCCCTTTGCAGATGTGCTCCTTGAGCTTGCCCAGGATTGAAGTAAGACTAACGGGCCTATAGTTGCCCGGGTCCTCCCTCCTCCCTTTTTTGAAGATGGGGTTCACATTGGCCCTCTTCCAGTCATCTGGCACCTGGCCAGAGCACCATGAATGCTCAGACAGCTATGCCAGGGGCCCTGTGATAACCCCTGCCAATTCCCTCAACACCCTCATCTGGACCTGCTGATCTGAACATGTCCAGCCCCTCCAGAAGTTCTCTAATTCAGTCCTCCCTGACCCTAGGCCTGGCGGAGTCTTTCCTGAGTCCATCCCGAGTCTCAGTGGGGGAGTCTTGGTCCCTGCACAAAAAAATGGAGGCAAAGAAATTGTTAAAAAGGTCTGCTTTTTCCTCTGGTGCAACCACCAGATTGCCTAGCATATCCTGCAGGGGCCCCACATTACCTGGTACCTTTTCATACTCCGTATGTATTTAAAAAAGGACCTTTTTCTTGTCCTTGATGCTAGCCCTAGTTCCGTATGTGCCTTAGCTTTCCTAATAGCCTCCCTACAGACCCGAGCGATGGAGGTATAGCCCCTCCCTTTGGTGATAGCCCCTCCCTTCCACTGGGTGTATGCCTCCTTTTTGGCAATTGGGTATTCCCAAATGCCCTTGGTGAGCTGGGGGGGGGGGCTTTTGAGCACTCTTGCCCCCTTTGATTCTCATTGGGATTGTCACCCCTTGGGCTCTGAGTATCGTCTCCTTAAGGAACAACCACTCATCTTGGGCATCCAGTTTCCCTACTCTCCAGGACCCTAGTGCCTCTCCTACCAATCTCTTCAACTCATTGAAGTTGACCCTCTTGAAGTCGAGGGCTACTGCCTTGCTGCAGGTCCTTGATACCCTGCACTGGATGGTGAATTTCAACAGGTGATGATCACTGTCGCCCAGGTGGTCAAGAGCCTGGAGTCCCCTCACCAGGTCGTTGCTTGTGGTCAGGACCAGGTCCAGCACAGCATTTCCCTGGTGGGACTGTGCAGCTCCTGGGTTACGTGGAGGTCCTGTATCTCGGCAAGGAACTTTTGTGAGCGTTCCGACCTGGCTGATTTGCTCCTCCCAGCAGATGTCCAGGTAATTTAGATCACCCATGACAATTACATCCTTTGCCTTAAGTGCTTCCACAAGCTGACCCGAGAATTCATGGTCCAGCTCTTCTCTTTGGTTGGGAGGTCTGTAGTAGACCCCCACTGTTAAGTCCCTTTCCCCATGACCCCCCTGTATTCTGACCCAGAGCACTTCAGCCTGCCCCTCCTCTGACCCCATCCTGCTAGTTGAGGATGTGTATTGCTCTTTGATGTAGAGTGCCACACCCCCGCCTTTCCTCCCTGCACTGTCTTGCCTGTATAGTCTGTAGCCCCTAATGTCAACTACCCAGTTGCGGGTTTCTGTGAGCCCTACTATGTCCGGGTAGGGCTCACAGCTATCCGAAGGGCAAGTTCTGCCTGCTTATTTTCCATACTATGAGCATTGGTGTAGAGGCATTTAAGGCTTTGAATTGGTGCGTGTCCCCTTCCCCCCCCCGATTTTCCCAGGACTGTCTGGAGCCCTGTCACTTATCTGGGTACTCCTTGAGCACGTCACCTGTCTTGGTTGGGAGGTGTCCTCAAGTCCTCCTGTGGCCCATTCCCCTGGTGAAACTAGTTTAAAGTGCACTGTATGAGATCAGCCAACTTGGAAGAGAAGACATGCTTCCCTTAGGGGGGAGGTGTAGCCCATCCCTCCCAAGCAAACCCCCTGTGTGAAAGTATTGGTCGCTATCTAGGAACCTGAGGTCTGCCTGGTGGCACCAACTCTGTAACCATTGGTTGACCTCGCCAATGTAGGCCTTGTGTCGCCATCCATGTCTACTCACCAGGACAATAGAGGAGAATACTACCTGTGCTCCTCGTCTCCTTGAGCTTGGCCCCCAGGGCCTCGAAGTCCTTCAGGATGTGGTCTGGAATGGATAAGAACCATGGGGTACTGGTTTGAGGGTTGAATATAGGCTGAAATCCTCTCTGTGATATGGTTAATCCTAGCCCCTGGCGTGTAGCAGACGTCTCGTGCCATGGGGTTGGGTCGACAGATGGGACCCTCTGTTCACCCTAGGATGGAATCCCTGATAAGGACCTGGCATTTCTTCCTCTTGGTGCACCCCCTCTGCACCATATGTGTTGTGCGTGGAGTAGCACCATACCCCCTGGAGGCATCCCCTTGGTCTTTCTCCACCAGGGCTGCCAGGGCCTCCTGCAGTTGTACCTGGGGAGCCTCTACCACGCTAGCCTGAGCAGCCCTGGTTCTGGTGGATACCTTTTGACACTCCTCTGTTGAATGTGTCTCCTGGGGGGTCTGTATGCTGGATGACTGGTCCTGCAGTGAACAGAAATAGGAGTCAATTTCGTCCTCTGCAGCCCTGATCCCCTGCAGCCTGCTCACCTCAGCCTGGAGTCAGGCACAGGAGGGACAGGCAAGGGAACCACTGGACCCCACCCCCTCCCACTGGCTGCTGGGACTCCACTGAGCTGCCTCCACAGACAGGGGGGCAAGGGGCTGCTGACCCTACCATGATCTTCATCTGGGTGGAGGCCACAGAAGAGCCCAGGGCAGGTGGCACCGTCGGGGCAGAGCCCCTAGCAGCTGCGCTCCGTGTCCATACCATGTCCACGGAGCTGTGAGTCAATGTCTCTCACCTGTTGGAGGCTCCCTTCTGGGCTGCTACTGCCCATCTGCCTTATGTGAATGCCGGTGCAAATGCTGGTGTGCGTTTACAGAGCGCGCCTGTTTTTGTGCACTGTTCACGTGCGCTGCCTGCACATGACTCGGGACCATGGCTCCCTGCCGGCTGAGTTAAGAGGGATCTGGGGGGGCTTCCCCTCCAGATCCACCTCAGCTGCGCTGGCTCCCTCTGCCCCACTTACCTTAGGGGGATCAGCTGCTGCTGCCCCCTCTGCTGCCACCGAGGTAAGGGGGCACATATATGGGGACATACGTGTGCCCTGTTCCCTCTGCTCCTGACCCCCAACTTCTCTTTCTTGTCTCTCTTTCTCTCTCTTGTTTTTTGTCTTCACTCTTTATTGTATCCTTTTTTCTCTTTTCTTTCTCTTGCCATCTTTTTTCTCTCTTCCCTCCTTTTTGTCTTTTTTTCTTTCTTTCCCTCTTTTTCTCTTTCCTATTTCTTACTTTCCTCCCTTTGCTTTCTTTTTTATCTCTTCCCTTTTTTCATTTTTCTTTCTATCTTGTCTTTTTTCTTTCTTTACCTTTCTGTCTTTTTTCTCTTCTCCTTTCTCCCTCTCCTCTCCTTATCTCTTTCTTTCTTTCTCTCTTTTTTCTTTCTCATCACAACGTGCTCTAGAAAAAAAGAATACAAAAAAAAAAGGTAGTATACGAAGTTTTATTTATTGTCACCAGGTTAGAATTTTTAGAAAACCTTGTGTTTACTGGAAGAAAAAGCAACATTTATGATTATTAACAGGCAGTGCATCCTGCCGTGTTCTCTCCCCTCCCTGATTTTGTTTTTCTGGCATGCTGGCACTTTGGCACCTTACAAGGTAGACATCATGGTTTTTTCAGCACTTCAGCCAAAAACATTTCCTATTCCTGTGTTATACACTTCACAATTTCACATGACTGACATTGCTTCTCAGTCACTGAACAGCAGCTAGATTATTGAATTACTATTGTCCAGGGAGCTTGGCAATATCTTTGTATGTGGTATGTGTTCCAGGTGTGGCCTTCAAGAATGCATTTGGGCGAGTTAGGGAGGCTTCCGCATTTTTTGCTGTCTAACATATGTAGTCTTGACGTAGATGTTCCTTTTATAGGCTTGATTCTGATTCGTTCAAATCAAATGAAAGCAGGTTACAGAGCCCAGAAATCTTCCTCCTCTTTCACACAAACCAGGGTGTGGTTGAATGGGTCATAGAACAAGGCATGGTAGGGACATTCTCATGGTGTGCACCTTGGGGACATGGTGGCAGCTCAGAGTCTCTTAATTCTGATTTTGAGTTTTGAGCCTTCTTCAGAATTGAACCAAAGACTCCTGTAAATTGGGTACCAATTGATCCAGGGGTGGGAGGGGGGAGATGGGGGAGAGGTATTTATCAGCAGTTGGGGGCTGCTGCTAAAACTCATAACTTGCCTATCACCTTCTGCTCAGTGGGTACATCGATGCATGAAATTAATGCAAGAAACTCTGGTGCTTATTGCATCAGACTTTATTGCTCCTGGGTGCCACATTTACATGTATGTCCAGGACTTCAGTGTACTGAGTCAGGTTGGAGCAGCCACAGCTGGCAGGGGACCACGGGGCCCAGCCTGCCAGTCCAGGGCAGCTCAGACCTGACTCAGCATGCTTCAGAGGAGCTAGTTGGGGTATGAGGGTGCTTCACTGTGGGGCTAGCCATCAGGCAGTCCCCACACTGAAGCCCCCTTGTGTCCCAGCCAGCCCCATCAGCATCTACATGTGCTTGCTGCACACTGAAGAATGCCACTGTAGGATATACTTTGTTTACAAGTACTAACCTGCGGTGGAGTTAGTTTCCTGCAGCTTAATAGGGCTGCACAATTAGATGCTGAGGTTTTACTGCAGAACTAATTAGTCTGTTTTGCAGTAAATGTCTCATGTAGATGTGTCCAGTATGTGCTAAATTAAGAAACTTAGAATTTGTCTTTGAATTCACACTCCTGGGCCATTTTCTCTGTATTTCTCTGCATGCACTCAGGACCAGGAGTAAGGCAGCTATATTGCCTAATTTTTGGTAATCAATACATGCTGAGCAGGCGTGTGTGGGCAGGAGGCATATTTTCATGACGGCATTCTTGGGCATGGCACAAATATGGCGGAGACAAGCCCAAAGGCATAAACTGATGTCCCTTAGCCATATTTGCCTGATGGGCCATATAGGTTTGGGTTGACTTTGACGTTCTATTTTGACTATTTGCAGCATTAGGCATATGTAAAGCATATCTTGCACCAGAATTTATCCCAATGTGATTGTTATCTTGGGCCTAGCTTAGTTGATTAGTGGTTTCCTGTTCTGAGTAGTGTTGCTAACCAACCTTTAAAAAACAAACATTTATGATCAAGTATTCCTTGATAGGGTCTAAATTCTAGATTCTAAATGTGAGATTCCCTGTGATGGTACATTGCATTTGAAATCACTGTTTGGGCTTTGAAATAATACTTTCTTTGTTAGAGTACTAGTTCTTTTGGTTTGCGTTTCCTAATGTCACCTGGGACTATTTTTTCCAACATGTAATGCATGTGCTTTTTTTCTGCATTCTAAGTAATCAGCTTTTCCCTTTGCTTATTAAACATAAAAATGCAGCCAAGGTATTAGCACAATGTAAGGTATTAGCAGTGGCCAGTTCTACTAAATGCCAAGTTCCTTTTGTCTATTATCTAATTAACATACTTTAATGAGTTCACTAGATTTAATGAATATGTTATGTAAAACTCAGCCCTTTCTACCTCCAGGATAACTGTGACACTGAATCTAATATCTCACTGGGTTGTATGAATAATTAATAAATTCTGTATTTAAATTATTTCAGTATACAGAATAGCTTGAAAAAAATGACATGTAGTGAAGATTGTACCTGAAAGTTGTTCTTTGTATGCAGTACTCTAACACAGATGAAACCTTTTCATTATCAGCAGCCAAGAGTAGTCCTTCAGAATGATACTGAGTAATTAAGGTAAAATATGATACTGTGTATTTTAAAGAAATTGTATATATGCTGTTTTTAAAAACACAGAAGAAAGCTATTGAATACTAGAATCCTAATGCTTAGGACAATGTATTTTTAAATAAAGCTACTATTATAATAGCAGTTTTTCCAATGTATTTTATATTTATTACAAGAAGAGCAGGCATGAACAATAGAGGCGTTTAAGATGCATTGGTGTATTTTCTGTTTCTGTGATCAGTGTGGCCCATGGGGTTTGGTGATATATGAGAAATTTCAGCTTTCAGAAAACCCTGTGGTAGGTGTGTACTCCAGGCTTTTTACATTCTCTTTCATGCTGTATAGGGAGGGGACTTAATGCTCCAAAATATACTGGATAATTTAAAGCAGAGGTATGAAACTGTGAATAAGAGATATCTAGTTAACTAGATCATTACTGCTTCTTTTGATAAGAGACTAGAAAGCTTAGTGTTTAGGTTTCAAGAAGCAGAAATGATAGACAATACTGTGGTTTCCATATGTGGGCACCATGCCATCTAGCTATGAACACCAATGCCTGTAAAGCTTTAAAAGGTCATACTGATGACCTGGAAAACAGGCTTACACTAAGGAATCTCAAGGTGGTAGGAGTCTATAAGGGCACAAAAAGGGAAAGCTGATGTATTTTTCTTCAGATAGTTTATGACTGTGCTAGAAATGAGTGATTTGAATACTTCTTTACAGTGCATTTTACTTCTATTCTTGGGAAAGGTAATCTGATGATGCTTTACATGATCCAGTTTGAGTCTAGTTTTCTAGCTTCAAGGCTACTTTTCAAACCAAACCAGTTCTGTTTCTCTTGGTGGTCAAAGGCATTTTTTGGTTTTCAATGTGAGAAAGGCAACAGGGCCAGATTTCATGTTTTAACCTGGAAAATTGGGAGGCTGATTTTCATTTCTATAGCCTTTTTTTTCCTTCCTGATCAGTGAACCAGTGCTTACTGATGACAGCCAGAGCAGAGTGAGGAAGTACTTTCCAAAGGATGAAACCTGTGTAAGATATTTCATTTTGTGATGTGGTTCAAACTGTTGCTGCTTCATCATCATACTGCAAGGTGCTGTTTTATCTCCTATACATAGGTTTACGTTTAGGTTTGCATATTATGTTACAGTTTCTATTTCATAATAGCCTAAGTTCTGTTTATGTTCACCCTATTTACGTTGTCTTTATTTTTCTTTTGATAACTGTTTTTGAGATGGTAGGGTTTGTTGTAGCAGTTTGTATTGTAATTGGAGTTTTTTTTTTTTTCATTGGCTTGTTTATATGTAATGAATGAACACTAGCATTATGGGGAATACCTCTGTGGAATATTGGCCAGAATTTTCTTTTTACCTTTAAACAAAGCTGGTTGCCATAAGTTTGTGGAATTAGCTTATTTGCTCTGTAAGTTAGAGAGGAAGCTATTAGTGGAGTTTATATCTTCTCTGGTCAATTGTTGAAGAAGGTGCTGTATTTAATTGAAATATTCATACATTTAACTTCATTTCACAAAATGTCATCTGTTGATTTATGTTATATGAATTTTTAAAAATGTTTTGTAGCAGATTTTTTTGTGAACTTGCAAGAAACCTTGGGACTTTATCATGATAAAATAAAAGTTGCATTAAAAAGGACTAATTAAATCTTGGTGGAAGAGCAACTGATTTCATGCATTTCTGAGAACAACTGATTTCATGCATTTCTGAGAGACTTGAAATAAATTGGACTGTTAATTTTTAAAGCTGTAGTTCTTAGATTGCAAATGGATGTGAGATGATTGTATAGTATGATGAACTATTCTGAAATATACTCAACACCTCAATGGAAGATAATGGAAAAAATCAAGCAGAACTAGAATGACCAAGTTTGTTTGCATGCATTGCAGGTGTTTAGAGGGCCAATTTAAAACTGAGATGCTCATGAAACTTTAAAAAAAATGGTTTTACTTGTATAAATCATATTTTTAATCATTATTTTTCATTTGACAGCTCTTAAAATTAACTAACATAAGTTTGGGCATTCTTTTCTCTTTTCTCCAACATAATAGGAATTTAATTAAAGTAAGGAAGGCATTTGTTCTAATTTAAATAACTTATAAGAACCAAGATCAATAAGGATAATAGTAAATGCTGCTACAACAAGCATATTTTCACCTCTTCCCATTACCTTAATTCAAAACCTCCAAATCAAAATATGTTTTATTGACCTTGGTCAATTGAAGTTCCAACTCAGGAGTTTTCTTAATATTTCTTGTACAATCAGCTACATATATTATTCTTACCTAAAATCTTTTTCATTAAGCCTGTCCAACATGTAAAAAAAAAAAAAAAAAATCAAGCGGTTGTCCATATTCAGTGACTCATTTTACATTTATTCTTTAAGCTGTTAGTGCAGACCTCACTGTAGATCATTGACTTGCTAGACAGAATCATAGAGTTTCATTCAATACATCATCCTGACAACAAAGTCGTCTTTTTTGTCATAGATTTGTAGCACTTTGTCAAGTCTAGATAAAAGTCCCAGACAATTGGACCTGTGCCATTTCTTATGAGAAACTGTTCCACAAGCTATACTGTTTGAAAGTTGTTTTTGCTTTGTACCCGTTGATTTTTATAGTCTTAGAATGCCAACATTTCCAATAATAAAGAGCAGAAGAGAAAACATAAATTTTCACCTTGTATATAGCATGAAAATGTTTTCTAGGGTTATTGGAGTTTTGTTGACTAAGGCTCTGGACAAGCATTCAATTTCAGTGCTGGAAAACATGATGAGAAAGGGGGCTGGAATGCCTATATGCCCCTCTAACTGGAGAGCAACAAAGTCACCTCAAAGGCAAGCTCTTCAGCCTTTTGCTCCCTCTCCCCCATGAACTGTAACCGGTCTCAGGGCAGCAACTGGGATTGTCAAACACAGCCCACAGCTCCAGAAATGGGAGGGCGTGGAGCATGCCCCCTCACTTCTGGAAACAATACAGAACTATGCTTGCCTGGATGCCTTTTGCAGAATTCTGGGGTTCCCTGATGCTGTTTGAAGGGCAGAAGGAAGCCTTGTTGCAAATGGCTTTCCTGGCACAAATGCACAGGCAATCCTTGACTTACAACATTTCGACTTCAACATTTTGACTTACAGCCTTTTGCACTTACACTATTTATAAAGTGACACCCTGTTTCAGCTGAATGACATCAGTTTTGACTTGCAACACTTGATCCAATGCGACACCATGCCAGTGAACAAGTCACTGTGTCACCCATCTCCCTGGAGAGCATCTGTCCAAATTTTCTTGGACACCTTCTTTAAGAAAGCAGCCAAGACTCCTGAGAAGACTCTAGCCAAGAGCCCTTCAACATGTTCAGCAAAGTCACCTCAAAGAAGTCCTTCCAAATCAATATGATTTCTGTTTACAATATAAATACGTTAATGTAGCTATATTACTCATCTATAATTGATTGAGTACAAAATTCTGGGGTATTTTTTGTGAAAATAGGGTATTGGGCCTTGGTTCAGGAACCAACCCCCTATTTATAATATTGTTTCTTATGAGAAAATGGGTTCCGAGTTGCAACGTTTCAACTTAAGATGCGGTTTTCAGGAACCAATTGTGTTGTAAGTCCGAGGATTGCCTGTAAAGCCAGTCCATGGCCTAAGTGACATACATGATGCGCTTTAGAATACTGAGAAGGATGGATGCAGTACAAGTTCTATGGTGAATTAATTTCCATTGGTAGATTATTGGATCCCTTTCAGTTGCTATGAAGTTCGGTGTTGTGGCCCTTCACTCATTTCCTTTACAGCCCAGGAATATGTGTTCAAGTGATACTCTAATGATAAAGGCATATAAACAATACTGTTTATATCTCTATGCCTTTACATTAGATATACAATTTAAACTCTTCCAGAGTGACTTATTAGTAATAGTCGATTAAGTCTTTGGACCACATTCTGGCCTGGAGTACTCAACTAGGACAAAGTGACAAATTTTACTATTTAGTCTGCTTTGTAACATGTCCCTGTAAGGACATCAGGAATGGCAATGCAGTCTCCCAGGTGTGTGTGCTGTTGATGCCTATGGGAATTCCCCCTGCAGTATTGATTAAGGTATGGTGTAGATGTTGGGGGACCAGTGGCAGCTGGACTCTTCCCAAGCTTGAGAGGAGTCTATCTGCAGGGAAATGCATCGTAATTTTCTCAGACCAGGGTCCCCAGACTGGGGTCTTCCCCAATCTCAGGAAGTCACAAGAGGACAGTAGTAACTCTACTCCTCCCCTGATCAGGAGTTGTCAAGCTGTAGGAAAATGCCCCTGCATCTTACCCAAATCAGAGTCCCCTCAATCTGGGGGAAGCCATAGGTGAAGATGCTGCTTGAGTCCTGATCAAAGCTGAGTGTACAGGTGTTCGTTTTAGTGAGAGAAACTCTCTTGCCAGGGAAGTTTTCCACTTCTCAAAGTAGAAGAATGTTCTTGCAGATGGGGCATGTCTTCTCTGTGCAAAACTGAATGAATTTTTATCTGGACAGCACAAATATCCTGTAGAAACATAACACCTGTGTATGGCCTGTGGGTGTATGTGTACTTGCACAGTTTGTTACAAGCATTTACGTTCACAAAATGTTACGTTATTCTTTGTTAGGCAGTAATTTATGTGTCTGTATTTAGGAAAATGCAGAGAGAGGCAGGTTAAGAATATCCATGGAAAAAAATCTGTTTCATGGCTTCACCTGAAAAAAAACCTAACAGCTAAACAATGCAGCTGTTAGTATTTTTTTTTTATTCAGCAGTTAAGGCTCCTTACTGTTAGTGCTACTGCAAAATGCTTGTTTGCTGCATTTCACAATGTTGAACTTTCCCCTGTTGTTTCTGCAGAATGGGAAATAAGGCTGTGCGAAGCTTTGGGTGGTGATTTGATTCTGAGGAGATTCGGCCTAATTTGGTGGCCAAATCTTTGAATCTGAATCAAATCAGGGGACTGATTTAAAAGGTCCAAATCAATTCAAAGCTCTCTGAATCTTCAGAAAAGATTTGGAGAGCTTTGATGATTCAGGCAGTCCCTGGTGCCTGCAGCTGACTCCTAGCTGGTAAATGCTGGGGGGGGACTGGAGGAGGTTGGAGGGGACCATGGGGTCCCCTGCCAGCCCCCCAACCTCCTCCCTGTTCCCGCAGCCCCGACTTCCAAAGAGCCAGGAGGTGGGGCAGCCATTGCTGGGCTGGGAGAGCAGGCGGGGGATGGGCCTGGCCTGGATGATTTGGAGATTCACCAGCAGCCAAATCTCTGAATCAAATTTGGCCAGATTGAATCAGGACAGTGATTTGAATTGCCGAAGCAAATCACTGTCTCTTGAATCGGCCAGATCCGAAGTGAATACTAGCCACTTCTCACAGGCCTAATGGGAAATACTATTGTTAGTGATAGTAGTAAATGATCCAGTTTAATTATTCTTATACAGCAGAAGCTTTGTTATCTGGCACCCATGGGGAATGGGGGGTGCCAGATAACAAAATATGCCTGTTAACTGAGAGGCCCAAACAGGAATCTTTGCCTGTTAGGGCCACCAGCTCTCCCACCATGTCTAGGGTGTCGCCGCCCCTCTCGCTGCATTGCTGCCCCTCTCACAGGCCCCAAGGGACAGGGAGGCAGGCCCCACACAGGCTGCTATGTCTCAGGCTGTGGGGCTCAGCAGCGCAGGCTGCTTTGCCCTGGGCCGTGGGGTCTCAGTGAAGCCAGAAGTGCCATGGTGGGCACTTCCAATTTTACTTTTACGCTACAAGCGGGCATGCCGGTTAATAGAGCGTGCTGGCTTGTAAGGTGCTGGATAACACAGCTTTTACTGTAATTGTCTTTCTTTCATCATAACACAAGCGTCTTTAATATCTCTTCCAAAACACAGCCATGCTAAAACCAAAAAAATTGTACTTGAAATAAGCCCTGCTTGCATACCTTCATCTCTGACGTTTTCTCTACTGCAATGTCATTCTCTCCCTACCCTTCTTCCTTATTTCATGTCTGCCTCAAAAATATTTTTTACTCAAGTAGGTTAGCTGAAATGCTGTTTAAAATTAAAAGTAGGCTGCCTGACTTTTGAAGTTCCTAGGGGAGATATTGTATGTTCCAGCAGCTTTTTTGTCCCAGTTGTCTATTCTTAAAGCAATCAGTGGTTACCTGATTTTTTTTCTCAAGACCTCATCATTTTAATCAGTGTCCTTGAATTATTTGTTGTAACTTTTGGTGCTCATTGTATATTAACTGTTTAAAAATTGAAAATGTACATTATGTTTGGAATACTAATTTTGAATACTTCTAGACTATGATAATTTTGTACATCATATACCATACTATATCATATCATATCCTACCATATCATTAGTTCTTGATAAATAATACCGTAATTTTAATATCCCAAAAGTGATTTTTTTTTTTAAGCTCAAAGCTCAAGTCTTCACCAAAAACAGATTTTGAATAAAATATTTTATTTTAATATCCATTCATAGGTTAACATTTCCAATTGGAGAAGAGAAACCATATAATTTCATCCATGTAATTAGTACGCTATAAAATTCCATTTAGGAATATTCACAACAAACTTTTCATAAATCTGCAGAAATTTAACATTCTTTCCTCAAATTTCAAATAACGAAAAAAGGCATAATTATCTCAGGAATTAGTGGCACATATAATACATTATTTGTTAGCATTCATTTCTATCTGTCATCTGTAGTAGTGATATTCAGCTGACAATTTCATAATTGTGCATCAACTGCATTGATAGCATGAGTACCTTTCAGTTTCTCACTTCCTTTCTTCTTGTTAGTCTTGGCAAAAATGGCCTGGAGGGCAGGCCATACAAGGAGAGGTTGATGGACTTAGGACTCTTCAGTCTGGAGAAGAGAAAGCTCAGGGGGGACTTGGTGGCAGCCTACAATTACATGAGGGGTACTTGGAGAGAGCATCTGTTCACCAGAGCTCCACAAGGGATAACAAGGTTTGAAGGCCATAAACTCCAGGAAGGTCAATTTAGATGGAAATAAGAAAAAATTTCTTTATGGTACTTGTGTCCAGAGTCTGGAACAAACTCCCTCCAGAGGTGGCGCAAGCATCTACTCTGGATTACTTCAGAAAACAGGTGGATATATTTCTTGCTGGGGTCACTTGATCCCAGCTGACTTCCCACCTATTGTTGGGGGAGAGGGGGGCTGGACCCAATGATCTCTCAAGGTCCCTTCTAGCTCCTAATGTCTATGACATCTATGAAAAATGAATTTTTTCATCCAATTCGGCACACCTGGTTTTTCCACAAATATAGTTCCTTCTTGGTGTCTCAGCATTGAAATTCTCACTATAATTATTACTCTTGTGAGGCCCAGAAGGAGAAATATTCTGTCTAGGACCATTGGCAGGTCTAAATTCTGGTGTCTTGTGAATATTAACACTAGTAATATTTAGTTTTTATCGATAAGTAAACCAAGAATCAGGGGTTCCTTTTTCCTTTTGAAGACGATAGTCCATCCTATGATATCAAGTCTTTTTGCTTTATGATGTATAGAATAACTGTTTTAAGTATTTTCTTTCCTTTTTAGATTTGTACAATGAAATGACATCTTCAGCACAACAGTTTTCTTAGCATTATGTTGGGGCACTAAATGTATAGCATCAACTAAGATGAGTCATACCTTACTAAATAATCAATCAACACATCTTGCAGCACAAAACCAGTACAGATGTCTCCTGCCTGTATATATTTTATTTTTATGGGCAACCTTAAAACACAAATGATGTGCACTTAAACTAGTATTTGGTTTAACCCAAGGGTATTTATACCTGCAGATTGGTTAAAGTGCATCTAATTACATGTGAACAAGAAACTGTGCATACACTTTTTCACAATTAGTGAAGAAAGTAGTCTAAACATTTATTTTATGTTCGACTTGAACAGTTTATTGTCCTGCATTAGAGCGTAGGTATTAATCTGGATGTATTCAGTTCACATTTTATGGATCAGTCCTTTGTGACTACAGACTGTTGCCTTGTGATGAGTGTGTCAGTATGGAACCTCAGCAATGTGACGACTGAATAAGAGAATAAACACCACTATTGGTGCTTACAGACATTGAACCCCCCCTTCCTCCCCTCCAAAAAAAAAAAAAAAAAACCCACAAAAAAACCTTGTGCTTTACTGGAAGCTGCAGCGTGTTAGTTGGACCCAGCTCTGCAGCATCTGTAAAGATTGGGTATTTCAGGGGGGCTTTTTGGTGCTTTTAGCTACAGCTAATGAAATCATCTATTAGATAAGTGCCCAAAAAGCCCCACTAAAGCACCCGATATTTACAGATGTTGGGCGAGCCGGGTCCAACTAAGTTGCTGCCTCTTCTGAACATGTGTGGGGCTTGGCATGAGAACGCACTGAGTTTAAAGTAAAGCACCATTTTTTTTTCAACATCTGCAAGCACTCATTTTAAGGCTAAAAACACATGTCAAGTTTATCCTTGGTCTGATTGTCCCAGGCTTTGATCTGTATCAAAACAGGCACAAGATGGTCATTCACACATTTGGTACCTTGAACGGCAATTAATTCGAATAATCTCACTCTCCCCAACCTCCCGACTTCCTGTGCATGTGGGGGGGGAGGGGTGGAGTGTCATCTTGGTATTTCATGAGTACTTAAAGCCAGACAGTGGGTTTGTATCTCTGTAGATCCCAGAAGGAAAGGCTTTCCTTCCTCTCCCCATTTCACCCAGAAATCTAAGTAGCATCAGTCAGAGAGATGCAAATCTACAGCTCTTTAGGTTAGATCCCTACTTGGTGTAAACTGGAATAAATAAATATTGCTGAACTGATATACAACTCATGAAAATATGGTCCCAAATGTAAGTGATGAGATGGATTAAAAGGAGGCTTATTTCACTCATAAAATCTGTGAAACTACCAATGTTCTGCCATAGCATGCAGCAAGGCCTCTGCTTCTTCTCTAGCTCAGAACAAAAAGATACCCAGCGAGAGACTGTCAATCCTATTTGTCATGTAGAATCATCTGGCAGGATATGTTTTGCTTTAGTCAGCCTTTCTTTTCTATCTTTGTTATGGGAAAACACCAGAAATGTATAATTTTTGTTTTGTGCCAGGTAAGGAAGTTGGCATTTTGCCATTCATTTCTACTAGCAGAAAAAATAATAGTAATTTTGTTTTAAATACTTGTGTAGGCTCCTTAAATGAAATCCTCTGTAATAGGGTGGGGGAAGGTTTAGAAAAGACAGATCAGGTTCCAAGCAGAGATGTGGGTTTTCTGGAAAAATTTCCAATGCCTTAAATAGACCATGATCTGATTTTGCCTGTTTGTTTGACTTATTTAGTAAACAAAACTAAAAAAGAACCCCCGTGTTAATTTAATGTCTCAGTAGCCACAAGTATTTGAACTGAAATATTTGGTTAGGTAAAAAATTAAATACAGCACACAATGTGGTTTATATGTTATAGTCAAACAAATTCAAAGCTTTATGTGGAAAGAAATTATTTTGTATTGGAATACTTGTAAAAATGTAAAGACAATACACAACAGCATATACTTCCCTTACATTGTTTAGATTTTAAGAAAAAAAAAGAAGGAACTGAAAACTGTGCTGACACTAATTTTAGCACACTCAAAGAACTGTGCATGATATGCCATGGTTGTCTACTCATCTACTTCAACAGAGTTTAACTCTTCCACTGAGGTCATGGCAGCGCCTCCAGTTTCACTGTCCACTATCTGGAGAATCACTTGCACCACTTATTAGTTCCATTGCAGAATCAGATTGAGGCAAATCTGATTTAGAACTACTTGAACCACATTCTCTTTCGCTAAAGGATGGTTTTACAAATAAGTCTATGGGTATAGGCAGCTTATCATCACATCACTACATCTTCTTCACTAATTGTGCTTCTGACTGATTCTCCAGAAGCAAGGGATTTTGACCAATAGAAACAAGCTTAGTGGTGCATTCATTTGTTAGTCTATTCCTCTTTTTTTTTGTCTTGATTGAGCTGAAAGCCTTCCAGTTCTGTTCAGAAGAAGCTGCTGTTGGTGGAGTGCTTAGGATCCTTAGGACTACCCTAGACAACAGTCAGGTGTTACAGTATCTCTTCCACACTGTGAGAGGAGACGCATTCTCTGCTGCCCACCAAATGATGTCTTTGCTCCAAAGTTTTTCTTTTGTGCGGTGTCTGCCATCAGGGCTATTTCATTGATGTTGGGGACATTCCTAGCTACTTCCATAATTGTATCAAGAGAAATAGATAATTCACCTTTTGATAAATTTTGTCCTCTGTGTTGAGGACCCAAAAGGTTTGCTGCCAGGTGAACTGGGAGAGAGCAAAACTCAGATTGCTTAGTAAACAATTGTTTGACTACTACTTTTTTTGGAGAGAGGTGAAGAAGGCAAAAGCTAAATTAGATTTTCATTCAGTTGTCTGAATATCTCCGGAATATTTGAAAGGTTTGGTGCATTTCCCTCAAGTTTCTTGATAGCCACTGAAACTGGTAGCAGCTAATTGAATGCTACTTGAACTCAAACCGAGAACACATCATTGTCAAGAATCTGCTTCCAAATGTTCACAGGAATAATCTGGGATAGTGCATCACCTATTGAAGCGCACTGCAAACAGTTATTTGAGCACAGCAAGCTATGTAAACACTTTTTGTAGCTCAGCCCCATCTAGTTTCTCCTGGCAATAAAAATGTACTTTCCTTCCCCTGCTTCTCTTTCTATAATTTCTTCAGTCTGATTAGCAACATGATTACTATTGAATGCCTTCATAATCGCTCTCTAAGAGAGAATGTGATAAGTGATAACGTGACAGTCACTTATATAATGGGTGAATTAGTTTGTAATGTGCCTTCCAGTACTGATTTTCAGTTATGGAAAGAGGGGCACCACTGGCAAATATAGCTCAAGCTAATGTCTCATCTGTTTTTTTTTTCTTGATCTTCTGTTGACATTTTGTCCACAAAGCTTGATTAAAAAGTTTGACTGTCTTGAACAGCTACTCATGGTGGATTGCATATTTGATTTGAAAGCGGGGATCCTGCTGCTTCTTCCCCCAGACGTGGCAGCTCAACTTTTTCCATTTTCCATTTTCTGCAAATCTGCTATTTCACTTGAGCTACCAAGTTCCTGCAACAAAACGGGAGAAAGATTTGCTTATTCTAGTCTGGCCTCATCCATCAGAAGGAGGAGGAGGAGAAGCAGCAGGGAGCTTGCTCCCCCCTGCCCTGCCAGAAAGAACACTGCTGCTCAACTTGCTGCTCAGTTGCCCTGGGACTGAAGAGCCAAAGGGAAGTATAGTCTGGCCTCTGCTGTTGGCCAGAGGACTGAGCTTATTCTGCTGGGTTGAAATAGTTAACTATTTATCTACTATATAATTAAAAACAAAAATTATTGTTAAGCCTAAGCCACTTCAGCTCTTTAGTGCATGCAGAAAGGCAGAATACAAATATTTTAAATAAATAAATAAGAGTTGCATTAACAACTTTTATAATTATATGTTTTAAAACAATATAGGTGCTAGTCTATACTGTGTGTTGTTTAACATATTCATTTGTTTACTTGCATAGGATTCCTGAAGTAAACTTTTCTCAGATGATGTTGTTCCACCACTTTGTGGTATTAGCTTTCTGTATATAGCTTGTACTCTTTCAGGACAGTTTGTACATGTTATTAAAAGTTTCTTCGTTCTCGTTGTGTTAGCATGCTCCTGCCTGCAATATTTACATCGACCAACTTTCTTCCTTCCTTCAGTGGCTTGAATGTCACTATACTGATGGTGCACGCTAGTTTTTTTCTGATTAGGCACTATTATGGCTATTTCAAGCCAAAATCACTAAAAAAAACTAAAAGATCTTATGCAAACACTTCCAACTCTCCCAAGTCGAGAAAAGAAATGAGACACTGCTGTGTGTTCGGTGAACTGAAAGTGGAAAAAAAAATAATCACAGTTTTGGTTTTGCTTTTGCTTTCACTTGCAGTCTGAGATGAAGTAAGAATTTTAGCTTTGGTTTTGGCTTGACCTGCATAGCCAATTAGGTGAATACATAACTTGATTTTTGGTTTGGATTATTATGTGAGTATATTTACCCTCCTGTTTACAAATCAATAAAACATATATGTACTCTCTCTCACGCTTCCTAGGGATAATCACCTGCAAAACATTAATTACGACTTTGAAACTGCCAAGCTTACCTAATATTGTATTGGCACCCATTCCTTGTTACTAATTAATTTTCTGAAACAATGAATTCTTAGAAATGGCAAATTTCCCACAGAAAGATTAAGCACTGGAAAGTTTTCCACCCCACATCTCTGGTTCTGAATAGGGGAAGAAATCAAGGACAAATCAGCAGAGAGATCCTCTGTTATTTTCTGTCCATTTCCCTCTCTCTCCATTGTTCTTGATAGCAAAGGAAGACGGACAAGGTACCAGGAACATGGCTTAACTAGGACACAACTTTATTAAGTAACGTGCCTGAAACTATTGGACAATAATTCACCCACTGCAGGTCATCCTTTCTATTTTAAGTTATTCCACCTGCCCTCCTCTCTGTTAACCTTGTCCCAGCACTGTTGGTGGGCTCCTATGGCTTTCCTATCATAAGAGGGATAAAAGGAGGTTGTTGCTCTGAGTGAAGTTACCTTTCAATCCCATTCTCTACTTTTTAATCTGTTCCCAATCGATGCAGTGTCTTCAAAGGCAGTCACTAGGCATCATCTGTGGCTATGTCCTTGAAACATTAATAATTTGAAGCACTTTTCTATATGTCAAGATACAGGTGGGAAACCACTGAGAGGCTTAAAAAGGTGGTTGCCAAGAAACCAGAAAAGCCATCACTTTCAGTATTTGAAGCCTGAAAGTGTATGAGTGGAATATTTTACTCTCTTCAAAAATACTTAAGAATTACTTTGAATACATATGTTACAAATGATTGTGGCAGATTCATGATCTAATTACATTTTGATCTAATATCATGTTAATGCAATTTTAGATTATAATTAAGTAGATAATGATGACTTTTTTTTAATTGAGGAAGGAATTGAATAATTATTTTTGTATTACATATTTATAATTTTGATATACAACTATAGGTGATAATCCAGTTAGCTACTCCATAGATTAAAAATGACAGCATAAACATAGGACTGTCTAAATATCTTCATCGCACCCCTCGTCTTCCTCGGGTTCAGAGAAAGGAGGGGAGAAAAACAATAAACAGACTTTGAACCATGCTCAGTAGGTTAATAAGTCTAGATTCTGGCAGATAAAAGAGGAACCCCTACTGAGAAAACTAGCCATCAACGTCTCATTTGCACTGAGGAAGGCCTAGTTTGAATACGCCCACTGATCTCTGCCACTGCAATATGTCATGGGAGCAGGTGCAATTTCTCACTTAAATCCAAAACTATTTTGGGATGATTTTCAAGTTGACCTGTTTTTGAAAGTAAAGTATGAAATAAATATCTAATATCTAAGCCACTTTCAGGACTATATTTTCATTGCTTGGTAAAAAATTAATCTACATATATTTGTTAACAAGGGAAGACTGGGAGAGGGGGGCAGTACACTGGTGTACTTGCACCCGCTTTTATTCCTGCTGCACCTAAAATTTAAAACCCAACTGCCTGGCAGTGGCAGCAGCATTTGTAGTCACTTGACTTCATGGATCGTTATAATCTACCTGATCCTTCTTAAACTCTTCATTCCACTGGTGTAAAGGACGTTCTCTTCTTTTTAATGGTCTTGATGTTCCACCAATAAGCTATCCTTTGTTCTGTAACTTTGCTGTTAGCTGTTCCCGGTAATGAAGATCCTATTGCTTAACTCATTCCAATCAAGTTATATTTGTGTTCGTTTCAGTCTTAAACTGAATAATACAGCCCTAGGCCCCTAGCATATTAGTAAAGCTAGTTGGTTGTTTTTTAATGAGAGAAAAATAGGTGTTGTTTTATATGTAATGCTGCACCTCACTGTCTCTACCCATCTTTTCAAAATTCTATAGATGTATCCATGTTTGTCAATAATATGTAAATGAAGTACTCTATATAATTTTTGTTACTGTTAATGGGTAGCTTAAGATATATACACTGAAGTTTGAGACCTGGAATTCAATGATACTGAAGGCTGTTTGGAAATGGTAGTTTTGCAAAAGCTAGAGTTGAACATTTGATCCAAATCTGGGTTCAGATTTTGAACACTCCTGAAGTTGTTCCAGTTTGAATCCATTCTTTTAGTTTCAGGTCTATCTCTGTTTTTCTTTTCATGTTTTGTAGAAAATGGACTTCAAACTTCCTTCATGATAATCATGGCTATCCATAGGCCTGGTGATTTTAGACCTACTGGTATAGTATCATCTAAATTAATTATCCAAGCCTCCCCTTCAAGAAGCTGAAACCTTGCCTGTCCAGAATATGGTGGGCCTGTGCTGCTGTTCATTTGGTCTAGAAGCACCATAATCCAATCTGCTCAGATGGAGTACTGTCATTTGTCATGACTTGATATTATCACAAATTCTTGGGGGCAGGAGGAAGTGGACTGATGGTAGTCCCAGTATCTGTAGGCCAGTCTTTTTATGGGGCTCCAACTGCCCCTTTACCCCATCGTAACCATATCAGAGGTACCTCAGCAGGAATATTCAGTGTCTCTGTCTCTCTTTAATTTCTGTGAGCTCTGTACAGCTCTAAGCTTGAGTGCAGGCTGACTAGGAAGGGATAACTGCACCCAAGACTCAATAATGGCTGGATCTCGGGCATAATCTCAACCCAAGACAAAAATGAAAAAAAGCAAGCTAAGAAAACACAGTCCATAGCTTTCTGCCATCTTGAGGATGACACTCCCATCCCTATTATAATCTTCAGTTCTCCTCCCCTTTGACACCACTTAGGGCTATAACTGATGGGGCAAATCTCCTATTTTTATAGTAGTCTGTATGTGCCAAACTTTTGTTCTGTTACAAATATAGACCAGTTTAGTGAGCCAAACTTCTGCTATGGGTATAGACTGGTTTCCGATCACTTATATCAGTAACAGTGTAACATCTATACCAGGCCTTAGAGCTAAAGGAAAGTCTGCTTTGAACTTAGTCACAGGACCAGCATTTTTGGTCTTCAAACATTTGCTACTAGAGAAAAAAACTTATTTGACCTGAGCAGTTAGCTAAAACTAGAGTTCTGGAGGTTGTTTAGACTACAAGAAGTTGATGACAGTTAAGTATTTTATTGATGCGATCCTGAAAATGTTACAAAATCCTTTCATGGGGTGGAGGAGAGGCTTGGATAACAATCTTCAAATGTCTGAAGGGTAGTGCTATAATAAGTGGTGATAGATTATTCTCTCTGGCCACAGGGAACAGGACAAAGAATGATGGTCTTAAATTGCAGCAAGGAAAATCTAGGTTGGATATTAGGAAGAACTTTCTCATACTGAGGGTAGCTAAGCAGTGGATTGGCTATCTAGGGTGGTAGTGGACTCTCTATCTTTGTAAGTTATTAATAGCAGGTTATCCAAACACTTGTGTTGGATTCTTTAGATGAGGATGGTGCTGCCTTGAGCATGGGGTCAAAGTAGATGACCTCCTGAGATCCCTTGCAGCCATATTTTTATATGGCTTTGTAATTGGCAGAGACCCCTACAGTTTAAGGCATAAAGATACCTTGACTGCTGTTGGTTATATTCAGAATGAAAGGAAAATTTAGTCCAAGCTGTGTAATACAGGGTGCAGACAGAAGTTGTTTGTCATGCAATTAGTCCCTTGAAAGTGCTCTACAGCAATGCCCTAATGGAAGTGCTCAGTTGTGGGACAAATTAACACTCATTTAATGAGGGTTCAGATAAAGGCACAGAGTGGAGTGCTTTCATCAACTTCTATTTGTCTCTGCTCAGGAGCAGGGCTCATCTAATACAGCCTAGACCAGGGATTTCCAACCTTTTTGAATGTGGGGCCAGATCATGAACTTTTTATCACCCTGTGGGCTGGCCAAAGGACTCCCCCCATTAGGAAGCTGCTGGGGGAGGGACAAGGGGTGGGAATGAAAGTAAACAGTGTTTACTTTCATTTCCTGTTGCAGCACCTTGGGCCTCAGAAAACGGCCTGGCGGGCTGCATGGTGGCCCGCAGGCCGTATGTTGGACAAGTCTGGCCTAGACCCACCTCCAGTGCTGTCTTCAGGATGGGAGGGGCAAAGGGAGGGGGAGAGCTTTATCTGGAGTTTGCCCAGTCTGCGCTGAAGGGTGGCTCCAATCCACCTGCCCCACCCTCAAGTGCATGCTGGGCAAACCACAGATGAAGCTCCTTCTCCTCTCCACGCCAATCTTGAAGATAGCACTGGAGGTGGAAGTGGGGTGGGGGGGTGCTAGGGGAGAGACAGGAAAATAGCAAATGTCTGTTGGGTTGTGGGGGACCTTTAACTAATGGTGCTTTCTGTGGTGTGCCAAGAGATACAGCAGGGAGTTTCACATCTGTCAGCACCCTTACATAGTTTCTCTAGGCTTAAAATCACAAAGGCTGGCTTTTCACTTACTACTTTCCTGAATAATCTTCTGTATTCCTAATGGGTCTAGATCCTATGTCAGTTTACATGTCCAAATGGCATTTACCCAGCTGTACAAATGGTGTTTTGGGCACTCATGCACAGTTTGTGATCTTATTCTTGGTACAGTAAGGAAATGTACACATCTGATGGTTACTGAGCATGCTCAGTAGGGCTTTTCTCTGGCTGAGTATACATACAGTGCTGCATGCTTTGCCCATATACAGGTTTCAAAGCTGAGCCTTTGCACTGTATGCAACTTGGTAAGTGTCATTGGGTGTGTAAAATGAAATAGGATCTAGCCCTAAATGCCTGTAATGCTAATCTCTGGCTCAATGGGGGTAAACTTGTGACCTCAGTTTTTTGGCTTATTTGACTTACAGTACTGCTATGGAGGCCCCAGCTGTAGCCCCAATCTGCCAACCATCTACAAAAGACAGTGACAAATGTTCCCCCAGATCCTGATGTACACCCCTTACATACTTATAGGTAGACACCAGGTCACGTCTGAGCTTGTGCTTTTCAAGGTTGAAGAGTCCCATGGCTCTCAGCCTCTTATCATAAGGCCTCTTCTCTTACCCTCTTATCATGCTTGTGGCTGTCCTCTGGACTCTCTCTTAATTTTCTCGACATCCTTCTTGAATTGTGGAGCCCATAATTGAATGCAGTACTCCAGCTGTGGCCTCCCCAAGGCCAAATACAGTTGGAGGATAGCATCCTGAGATTTACTTGAGAAGCACCTATGGATGCAAGCCAGAGTTTTGTCTGCTTTACCAGTTGCCACTTCACATTGGTGGCTTCTGTTTATCTTGTGGTCAATCCTGACCCCTAAGTCTCAGCTGTGGTGCTAGCAAGTGTAGCACTGCCAAGCCTATAAGCATGCTGCAGGTTTTTTTTCTCCCCAAGGTGGAGTACTTTGCATTTTTCGGTATTGAACATCATCAGGTTTATATCTTCCCACTTACTAAGCTTATCCAAGTCAGCCTGGATCAGGTGTGGAAGCTATGCCCTAAATTTTAGTGTCATCAGCAAACTTGGCCAGTGTGCTTCTGACACCAATGTACACATTGTTGATAAAGATGTTGAAGAGAACTGGTCCAAGGACAGAGCCTTGGGGGACACCACTGGTCATGGAGTGCCATAATGATTCACTTCCATCAACTACTACACTCTGTGTCTGACCTTGGAGCCAATTTCCCAGCTACTGGACTGTGGTGTAGCCAACACCACATTTGGCCAATTTTTCCATGAGGAGATCGCAGGACACCAGATCAAAGGCTTTTAAAAAAAAAAAAAGTCCAGATATATGATGTCAATCTCTTCTCCCTTGTCCAGGTGATATATCACCTGGTCATAGAAGGAGATGAGATTGGTCAGGCAAGACCTACCCATGAGAAACCCGTGCTGGCTGCCTCTCAGGCTGTTGCCATCAGCCAGATATCAAGAAGGGTCTCTTTGATAATTTTCTCCAGAATCTTGCCAGGGATTGAGGTCAAGCTGATTGGCCTGTAATTCTCAGGATCTTTCTCCCTTTCTTGAAGATGGCTACCACATTGGCCTTCTTCCAGTCTTCAGGTACTTCACCTGAGCACCACGAGTTTTCAAATATTTTTGCCAATGGTTGGGCTACGACACCTGCCAGCTCCTTGAGTACTCTAGGATGTAATCTGTCAGGACCAGCTGACTTGAAGATGTACAGCCTATCAAGGTGTTCCTTTACAAGGTCTACACCTATGCTGCATATAAATACTCCCTCACCCTGGTTGTCCCGCATCATGCTAGGCAGGATGGTGAAAGATCGACACGAAGTAGCCATGAAGCAGGTTGGCTTTTTCCTGGGTGTCGGTTATCAGTTGTTCCATTTGATTCAGAAGTGGTCCAGTGTTACCTTTGGTTTTTTCCAACTCCCTACATATCTGAAAAAGGACTTTTTACTATCCTTGATATGAGAAGCCAGATGGAGTTCAGTTGCAGTCTTGGCTTTCCTGGTCTGCTCCCTGCAGGCACAGGCCAGTACTGAGTACTCCTCCTTGGTGGTTATTCCAGTCTTCCATCCTTTAAGTCTCTCTTTTTAGTCATAGGAGGTCCTCAAGTTCTCTGAGCCAAGGGCGTTGCTGTGTCCCATCTTCCTTCGAGATGGGATGGACAAGCCTTGTGCTGTCAGGATAGCTCCCTTGAGGAACAATCACTGCACTTGGGCTCCTCTCCTTTTTGAGTCATGGTCCCTTAGGGCCTTGACGACAAGCCTCCTGAGCTTGTCAAGGTCAGCTTTCCTAAAGTTGAGGACTTCTGCATTGCTGACTGACCTGCCAGCTTTGCAATGGATATTAAAGGTGATCAGCTCATAGTCACTATCACCCAGCTTTCCAGTGATTCTTAGGTCACTGACTAGATCATCCCCTTTGGCCAGTACCAGGTCCAGCAATGCTTTACCTCTTGTCAGCCCATAGACTTCTTGAGTCAGGTAGAGCTCATCCGCGCATATAAGGAAGCTTTGCGACCTATCGGATTTGGCTGAGTGCTCTTCCCACGAGATGTCTGGGTAGTTAGTCGCCCATGACAACCGTGAATTCCTGGTGTAGCTCTTGTTTCTGGTTAGGAGGTCTGTAGTAGACTCCTACCATGGTGTCCCCTGTATTGTGTTCCCCCCATATTTTAACCCAGAGGGACTTCAGTCGTCCTCCCTGGGTGCCAATGTCAATTTGCATGGACGTGTAGCTTTCCTTGACATGGAGAGCTACATAGCCACCCCTTTTATCTTCATGATTTCTCCTGTACAGGGTATAGCCATATATACCTCTGGCCTAGTCATAGGTGGAGTCCCACCAGGTCTCTGTTAACCTTATGAGATTGTAGTTTTTCTTATTTAACAGGAGGACCAGTTCCTCTTGTTTGTTCCCCAAGCACCTGGCATTGGTGTACTGACATATAAGTGTCCCCACTGGAAGCCCTAGGCTTCCTTGCATTCCCAGGCAGACACCATTCTAGGGCTGTGGTAGGTGTGGATTCTTTTGGGTGTCCTAACCTGCTGGTTATGCAGTAGTTGCCTAGTGGGCTTGCATTGGTGGTTATCCACCCATCCCCTGGTGGGCTTAGTTTAAAGCCCTGTTGAGCAGATCAGCCAGTCTGGCTGAGAAGAGCCTCCTCCCCAGTGGAGTGAGGTGGAGGTTGTCTCTTCCCAGCAGACCACTGCTTCTCTCACCAAAGAGCGGACTATGATCGTGGAAGCCAAAGCCTTCATGATGACACCAGTGCTGCAGTCTCTGGTTGACTACCTCGATCCTCCTCTCCCTCCTTAGCCTATAGCCCAAAACCAGGAGGATCAAGGAAAACATCCCAACCCCTTTATCCCTGCTCCCAGAGCCCTGTAGCACCTCATGACCCAGCTGGGATGGGCTAAGGGGTCAGGGTGGCTGATTGAGCCCTCAGGAGGAAGTCTCCCACAATGAGCACTGTATGAATGGCCTTAGGGAGAGCAGGGATGGTAGCTGAGGATGCATTGCCTGTAGAAGCTGGCAACTCTGCAGGCTCTACTGGGGCTGCAAGAGGTTCATACCTGTTGTGAAGCTCCAGAGGGTCGGGGACCTTGGTGCGCAGTGGGCCTTGGGGTCACTGATCACCTTGGTCCAAACCCCTGGCTGGACAGTATGGGAGATCCCTGACTCCTCCCTTTTCCTGGAAGGTGACCTTGGTCTACCCTCCACCTCCAGGGGGTGAGGGGCCTGGCAGTAGGAGTCTGTCTCCTGCTCACCATCCCTGATGGCACGCAGTCTCTGGACTACAGCCTGGAGCTCCTCTATCTGGCGCTCCAGAGACTCCAAAGTGGAGCAAATCTCGCAAGGGTAGGTGGCCATGTTCCCAGTCCCACATACCTGGAAACATGCCAGGCAGTCCCTGCAGCCAAGAGCTAGAGGTTCCGTCTGCATGGAGCCCAGAACCATGGGCTCCATCTGGGTGGAGACCTTTGAGGTACCGGGGGGAGGCCGCAGACTCCAAGGGGATCCTTGGGGTGCGGCGTGTGCCCATCTGCATTGTGCCACTTGTAGTCCAGCTACTGATGGGACTACCTTTCCAGGGGCTCACTGGCAGCTCACCCTCCTGCGCAAACTCCCATACTAAACTTGCATGCTGGGCCCAAAAGCATGCCTGTTTGCATGTCTTGTTCACGAGGCTCCAGTCATGTGGCTCTCTGGGGGGATGGGACAGGTAGGATCCGGGGTGAAGCGAGACGCTCCCTGGCCTCTCTCAGCTGCCTCGCACCATGGGCCCCGTTTACCTCCGACTGTGCTGGGGGTCAGCAGATGTGCTCCACAGCTGCTGGGGGGCTTCAGGGTGTGTGGATGTGATGGGCTTGCACTTGTGTATTTAGTACTTGTGTATGCAAGTACTAAATGACTGCTCAGTAACAACTGCATAGTAAGCGTCTTGTGTAGATGTGTCCACTGAGAACACATTATCTCACCTCTCAGCAGCAGTCCTGCTTGCCCTAAAACTTTCCTGAGTCCCAGGCTGGAAGTTGAGTTGCCTTCTACCAACCCCCTTCTGCAATGTTCTGAGTGCTTACCAGGCTTGACAGTCTCAAGTACAGGAAGTTTGCTAGACACTGACATCTAACCCTTCTGTAGCCAACTTCTTGTATCTACTGTTCCTCCTAATTGGCAGACCGCTTCCCAGAAGGGCTCAAGCAGGGTACAGAAGTAGTACAAACATCCACAAGTCAAACAAAAAGTTTGTCTCTACTAATATACTTACAGCTGACCCAGAGGAGTATCCCTAACTAGCCGAATCCAAATGAGATTTGCTTGCTGAAGCTGTACAGCAAAACGCAAGCAACAAGTATGGTTAAAAGGGTGTAGGTTGTAGGTGTGTTTCTCTAAGGACAATAGGCAGACAAAGTTCTTTGGGTAAATGTGATATCTTTTATGTGACCAACTAGATAGTTGGAAAAATTGTTCTTTGCAAGCTTTCAGGTACAAACGCCCACTTCTCCCTCTGCCTGTAGAAGGGTGTTTGTACCTGAAAGCTTGCAAAGAACAATTTTTCCAACTATTTAATTGGTCTAATAAAAAGATATCACATTTACCCAAAATGTGGGTAAACAGATTTCTACAAGGGCTTGAGCAGAGTGGGAACCTATATGTTTGATTCACTTAAAGTGCTCTCAAAATTTTCATCTCTGGGTTGGAGGGTCCCCTCATTTGACTCCTTTTAATAGTACTGGGATTTATCACTTTGGAATTTCACAGTCAGCAAGTTCCTGAAACTGTCATCTTCTGCAAGTCAAACATATATGCTCCAGTGGAAACCTCAAAGCCAGCCTTTGCTGTTTTTTTCAAATACACTGTGGTTTAAAGAGGCAAAGTGTCTATATGCTTTGCTTGTCACTGTCTTTTTGTCTACCTGTGGCTGATTCTAAAGGGGAGTCACTTAATAGACTAGTCTGTCCTTGTCTAGTTCCTGATTTCAAGTAAACCTCTACTTCCTTCTCCCTTTTCTCGATGTCTTCCCTAAACTTTGCAATTACATTTCTAGAACAGAAACTCTTTAGAGATGTTTGCTATGCCTGATCATTTTGCACCTACCTATGCATCTTTAGGAGAAAGCAGTTGTCCATTTGATCTTGAGAAGTATTCCAGGTCATTTTTCTACAGTTTTCTTTTAAACTGTCTCCCAGTGGTTTTTGCCATTACAGGCATGTTTTCTAGACCCCGTTTTCTTCATCCCTTTTGTGGCACAGTTTCTAACTCTCCATTGCAATTTCTTTCATTTCCTTTGTGTCTTTGTACATTAAGAAGTCTCATTAACATGAACTCTGGCATTGATTACACCCCCCATCCAAAATCTTTTATGTTAGTCTCACTGGTTTGTAGAACCTTCTCAACAGCTGAGAAAATAACATGTTGTCGTTTGTGCTAGTATTTTTAAATCCTAAATAGTACTGCATCACTGTGTTGTCTTCTCTTCAGTGGGCATGCTTACATATGTGCTTCAATGTGCAGTAGCCTATTTCACTGTGCATTAAAGCATCACATGAAAAATGTGCAAATGCCCTAATGCATAGTAAAATAGGCTACTGTGCATTAAGGGTCATTAAAAAGGGTGTTACTATGTTTGGGTAGCCCAATGCACATTTATTTAGTAGTTCACATTGTGGATACTAAATTTAATGCGCATTAGGACAAGCGTATTAAGGCATATGTAGATGCGCTCAGTCAGAATATTTTGATCCTGCTTTTATTAGTCCTTTTCTTCACAAGGGATAGGGCTATTACATAGAGGCAATGCAAGTGAAGATAACCTACAGATTAAATGAATGGACAGAGCTAGAATTTTGAAAATGTGTGTACATCATGTGGTGAGGTACGTCATCACATATAAAACAACATATTTTTGTCCATTTAGAAAAAAAAATACTACCTTTTACTAATATGCTAAGGGCATACTGCTATATTATTCAGTTTAAGATTTATTTAACGTAAAAAGTACAAATTTCTCTTCTCCTCACTCTGTTTTGATTTGGTTGAACAAACCAAACTCTTTGCTGACCATTCTGGCTAAAATAGACAACCAGTTTAATCTGGAATTGATTCATTTGAGATTTGATTCGCATCAAAATGGGCGGGGACAGTTGCATGAGATTTAAATGACAATTAACTCAAATTAGTCATTCTGAGGCAGTGTCTATTAGGATACGTCACAGGTGCTTAATGTGGGACAATGGGCTTGTCTATCTGTAAGACCTGGAGTTTGCTGTGAAAGAAAACACACATCTAATTCAAACTGGTTACCTTTTTTTAGTTTCTGTGGATCATCTTTGTACGTTTCAGTTTGCATTTTGTTTCTTGAACGTAAGTGACCAGAACTGTACATAGTGTTGCAATACCAGAGTTTTCTTTAATAGTTTCTTACTTCTATGGTAAATACCTTGCCCAACAAATCCTAGAATTGCCCTTGCCTTTTTCATAGCTTTATTATATTGGTGGCTCATGGTCATCCCATGATTGGTTAGCATATATAGGTCTTTCTCTTTCTCAGACATTTCCAACTAATTAGACGCTAGTTTACAGAATAAATTATTTTGATTACTTCCCAATTACATGTCCATGGACTATGTTCTATTATAGTCCATCCCACTTCTATCACACCAGTCCTCAAGGTCATTGACTTTTCCATAGGTGATATTAGCCCTTCTCTTTGTTGATGATGATGCTTCTCAATTGATGATCCTTGAAGAGCTGCATTTATAACTTCTCTGCAGCTTGACATCTATCCTTCTTTCCTCATAAGCTATAGTTGTCTTTTCTTTTCTTACACATTTACCCAAAGCCTGCATGTGCCTCCTCTCATTTCCAAAGATAATAGCATTGCTGAATTCACAGGAAAAGTTTACTTCTTCATTAAGCTGAATGGTAGGACTTGCTGTTTTTTTGTTATGTGAAAATCAGCTCTTACTGCTGGCATCTGTTTTTTGCTTGAAGCAAGATGACTGGCATTGTGCCTGGGATAAGCCATGTGAAAATCTGGAATCGGTGGAGGAAAGGTGATATAAATGCAAACTACAGGCTCTAGATCACATTCTCAAATGGTATAAATTAGTATGGAGATATTGAGGTGATGCAACAAACATACACTTTTCAAAAGATGGTACTGGATAGTCTATGAGCAACATTTAATATGTTGTAACATTGCAAAATGAAGCAGCTAAAATTGATACCATGGTTACAAATAGTAATTATATTGTCAGAGAGAAGAAAATCTGAGCATTTTATGGGTAAAGAAGTCAGTAACTGGATAGTATTTAAAATGAAAAATTATACACTTCTAAAGTTGTTTACAGTTTTTGCTGAGACCAACATTAACGCACAATGGAGGAGAGAATCCTTCTTGTCCTCAGTTTGCTTTTGAATCCTTCTTGAGTCCAGTTCATGGGAAGGAGGAAAGTTTATTTACTTTTTATGGGCAGAAGAGTAGAGACACTGTAAACTGTGGTTCTTTTACTTGTAGCAATAGCTCATAACCTTTGCTTCTGCATCCTGCAGAACAATAATGATTGCATGCAATATGCAGAAATTTGATCAAGGACAATTTACCAACATATATAGTTCAGTCATTTTCTGTTGCTTCTCTGAATTGTTTTCATATCTATGTAATATTAAAGTAGGTTGCAAGAGTTTATAGGATAATATTAATGGTATAAAAATATTATTACATTCCTTCATAAGTGTGTAGGCAGCCATTGGTGCCTACCCTGTAAATGTTTGTATGGCAGTAAATCACCTTATGATCTTGTAATGCTTCATTATGTTGTAAAAAAGATGAGCATAAATGCTACTGCATTGAGAAGTGTGCTCATGTTTCATTTTAGGTCAGGAAGAATTGTTTTCCTGATCACCTCTCATTGCTGAATCATTCTGTCAGTTCTCCAGAATGGTCTCTCATCTCTTTGTGTATGTGAATATATCACATCCATCCACCACAGGTCTAGTGGTTTAAATTGGTTGGAAGTGAAATCATAAATGATTCTGGAAGAACTTTATAAATGGCAGCTTTCAGTAATCATAGCCTTAACTGAAATTACTTCCTTATTTCCATTATCAGTGTTAAAAAGATACTGTCAACCTGTTAGGCCTTTCAATTTATCTTTGTTAGAGACTAAAATGTATGCCATGCCCCCCAAATTTTTTACATTAGAGGAAATAATTTTCGGTATCAGAAGGACAAATACACATATGTGAATATATTTTAAAAGGTTTAGTATAATTTAAAAAATAGTAGGGGTGTGCGAAGTGGGCAGTATTCTATTTGGATTTGGCCCAATTCGGGGGACAGATTCAGTTCGCTGCTTCGTATCACTGTCCCAATTTGATTTTGCCGAATCTGAAGATTCAATTCTGATTTGGAGAATCAGCGATTCAGCCATAGACACAGTTTTATATGTTTTTTTTCTACGTATATTGAGGTACCAGGTGCAATTCATGAATGCTGAGATGGTGGAAGGAGTGTCCCACAGGAGTGGGGGGGGGCAGGTTTCCCCGTGTGCTTGGCGGCAGACTCAGAAGTGGACCGGAAATACTTCTGGTCCACTTCTGGGTCTGCTGCCAGGTGTGTGGGGAACCCTCCCCCCCCCACATCCTTTCTGGCTTGGTGAGGCACCAGTCACCAAGTTGGGGAATGGGGGGTCCCCTGAACACTCCACGGTGGACCCAGAAGTAGACTGCAAGTACTTCTGGTCCACTTTTGGGTCCACTACTGAGAGCACAGTGGACAACCCCCTCCCCCCCCCCCACTTCTGTGCATCACTCCATCAGGCCCACCTTCTCAGCATTCATGAGCTACACCTGGTACCTCGAGGTGTGTAGAAAAAAACATATAAAGCTGTATCTATGACCAAATCATTGAATCTCTCCAAATTGAATTGGAGGCTTCTGATTAATGGATCTTCTGATTCGATTCAGATTTGGAGATTTGGCCACTGAATCAGGCTGAATCTCCTCTGAATTGAATCAGTGACTGAAGCTTCACACAGCCCTAAAAATATCCTTCACAACTCTCATTAGTCACTGCTGAAGATATAAATATTCTTTTAAAACATATATGTAAAAGGGGTACTTAGAAATTGAAATATAGCTAAAGAATGCCAAGGGAAGAGAGAGTATTTCAAGATATCTTTATTTTCTCCAATTCTGCCCATCTTGTTTTCTGGTATATTTTAGAACCGTCTTAAGCCTGCTGTATTGAAGGAATTGCCAGTGGTTCTTACAGCAGCCTAGCATCTCCTAATATGGCTTAGATTTGTCTCTTTTCAAAAGCAATGTCCTCTGCATCATCTTTAGGGAAAAGACCAGCCACTTCGGTAACTCTCTGCCACTCATTGATTCACATAAGATTTTTCTTGCCAGGTTATGCTATTTTAATGATGCATTATGGCTATGTGAAGCTTTGGTTCCTGATTCTATTTGGCAGAGATTTAGCCTGATCCAGTGGCCAAATCTCTGAATCTGAATTGAATCAGGAGACCCTTTAATCTCTCCAAATAGAATTGGAACTTTCTGAATTGATTCTTAGAGTTTCACAAAGATTTGGCGATTTCACATACAGACACAGCTTTAAATGTTTTTTCTACATACCTCTAGGTAGCAGGGGGTTTGTGAATGCTGCGATGCTGGGGCACATGGAGTATCCCACAGAAGGATGGGGGGCTCCCTAGCATGCTCGGCAGCAGACCTGGAAGTGGACCAAGAGCACTTTCGGTCCATTTCTGGGTCTACCAGAGAGCATGCAGGGGGTCCCCCTGGTGTCCCTCTGCCTCAGTGACTGGTGCCTCCTGGGTCTGGGGGGGGCACCTATGGTCCCCCCACAGTTGATCACTGAGCCAGGGCACACAGGAGGACACCTGGTGTGCTCCCTGGCAGACCCTGAAGTGGGTTTGCCACTGAGCATGCAGCCGCCCCCGTTTCCCCCCACTCCTGTGGGATGCTTCATCCATCCCACCATTGCAGCATTTACAAGCTGTGCCTGGTACCTTGAGGCATGTAAAAAAACATTTAAAGCTGTGTCTATCTCTGAATTGCTGATTCTCTGAATCAGCATTGAATCTTCAGATTCTGATTCAGCTGAATTGAATCAGGGACACTGCTCTAAATCAATTAATTGAATCGCTGTCCCTGATTTGAGCCAAATCTGAATGGAATGGAGCCATTTCAGAGATCCCTATGATGCATCATAATTGGAAAGTAATAGAAAGTGCTAATGACAGGAAGTATCCCAGGATCTGGCCAATGATGTGTAATAAAGCAATTAAAAATCATAATAAAAGGAATTGCTTCCTGAAAAGTAAAGTAGCAGTATTCATGGAAGGTAACTTTTTGTCACTTTTAGAGTTCTTACATGAATGGCTGTATATCAGAAATGTTAAATGGAAGTTGGCCGAAGAGGAATTACTGCAAGTGTATAGTAATACTGTTAAGGTAACTGAGTAGAACCTGGCTTAATTTAGAAATCATTTGCTTCTGGTTGAAGTTGCAGTTTATATTCCAAGGTAGAGAGGCTTCTTGGAATACATCCTAATAGGGGCCAAATTCATCCTAATAGCATGCCACCCATTTGGATCAATAGAGTTACTTTGGGATTGAATTTGCCACCAACAGCACTATGTTTAGAAAATGTGCAAAGGAATGTATCTGTATTTTTAGGAAGAGGGACTGAATGCTTAATGGGTCTTTTCAGCCCTTTATAACTTGATTATTTTATGGTTCCAGACTCTAGGAACTGGCTGTGAAATGATAATATTTATAGTTTATCAGTTGTACACATTCTTCTCCTGAGAGATGACATGTTGTCTATGTAATGCTGTTCTTAGTGGAGTGTTCTTTTCAGCATTAATCTGGGAGCAGCTGCTTTATTACCACTCCACTGTGCGCTGATATAAAATATATGCATTATAATCTATAGTCAAGTTACTGTTTTGTTAATGAATTATTTAAAATTACTGAAAGGCACACTATATATCTTTGATGGTTTCAAAGGTCTGTAGGAATTAAAGAAATCCAGATGCATGTTTATTTTGTTTGGTATCAAAACACATTTTTACTGTCATAATACTGGCTTGTTTTCAAAGCATGCCATTTTTCTAGGCTGCTAGCAGGGAACAATGCAAGCAATGCAGTGAGCATGCAATTGCTGGAAAACAAACACAAAAATCTTTAAGCTAGCAATTTTTTTTTACTTGAATATGGATCAAGATTTGTAAGATCACACAAAATAGCTTTTTTTGTGCTATAGAGGTATTTAAATAGCTTGCTGCTTCTGAATTGTTTATGATTTCTTCCTGGTAATTTTCCTTTGGATCACATTGTGATGCTGTTTCTGAATAGCAATTTTGGTTGTTGAGAAGTGGTCATGCAGGCAAAATTTGATAACCTGGATATGTCACTTCATCTACTGTTTCTCGTTTGTTAATGGAAAATTGGTTGCATAATATCTCATTTTTCTTAAGCTGGCCAGGAGTGAAAACAAAATCCATAATGGCAGCGCTAGGATTTATAGTAACGCAAGTGAGGGGTTGAAGGATGTGGCTTGCTCTGTTTGGATGATGCAGGATTGCTTTAAGCAGTAAGCTTACTGTTTTCAGATGGCTTTAGCAGCATCAGTGATATAGCTGTGTCAGCCTCCTTGAATACTGCATGTCTGTAATAGCACAGAGGAAACTAATATTTAAGATCTGATATCTTGATGGCAATGAGTTCAGCAGTTATTGATGGATTGAACAGCTGTTGATGCTTTCTTCACTAATACAGAAGATGCTCGGAGGTAGATGGTTGTGTGAGATACTTTTATAAGACAGGAAATGCAATATTTGGGGGTTTCTGGAAATAGGAAGGTCATGCAGCTTGGAACCAGTGAGCCATTCCAGTCTCTAAGTCATCAGGTATGATCTTATGGTTTGTACTTAATATTTCTGACATAGGGTTTGTTTTTTAGTTGTAGGTCATTTAAAATGTATTTGCACAGTTGTTCCTCATTGGAATTGCTACAGGATTTATAGGACAGGCTGTGTACCTAATACATAAGCAGATCAATATATGTCGCAGGAATTTAGTGTTCACTTAATTGCAAGTTGAATAGTATGAGTATTTATATTTTTAAATATATTTTGGTAAGTATATAATTGTTTCCAGTTCAGTCATGGAAAAAGGGGTTATACATCTGCTATGAAGTAAAGTAAGAAAGAATCAAAAGAACTGTATTGCATTTCATGCTGTATTATTTTCAGACAGCACACTTAATACTTGTGTGTTAGTTCTTATGATGTAGCACTCTTATGAAAGCACATTATAAATTAGTTGTTTGCCTATAATGGCAGATTATTTAAAGTAATGTCTCACATTGTGTAATGGGACTGGGTTATTCTGCAGGAATAGTTCTTTGCTGTATTTTGCATTAGTAGATTTTTTTTGCTCTATTTCAAGCCACTTTTAAAAATGAAGCTTATTGAGCATAACACAAAAAGTTTGGCAGGTTACCTCTCCTCTTTTAATTATTACCATTGATGACATGCTGATGCCCATGGAAAAGAAAGAGAATAAAAAGAAAAAAAAGATTAAAAAATTAAATATTGTTTTTTCCAGAATCTAATTCATGCTAATGTAATATGCTTTCCTTTTTTATTTTTAAGAATGATCAACCTTTTTGAAATGCTCTCACTATGTGAACTGTTAATGTACGTTCATAATATAAATGTAGAAATTATGACAAGCTATATAAAGGCAAGGACCTGAGATACTATTTTGTACATATGAAGTCTAATGTGGCAGTGGCTATAGTAGCCTACTTTTATGTGCTGGTCACAAAATAAAATTGAAAATACCATAATCACTTTAGTTGTTTTCTTTCCAAAATGCATTCTGCATACAGTTTAAGGCAATTATAAATAAAATGATAGGAGATGCTGATTTTTCACAGTGATATTTAGCTCCATTTTAGCAGATTTCTAGCTTTTTTGGAGAACATTTCCATGGCAACATATTAGCTTATATGTTTTAAAAGCTCAACTCAAGGTTGAAAGTAATGTTCAGTGTTTCTTGTCACCTGTTTTACCTTCCTCACACAACAATTTCATGCATAACTGGAGCCTAATTTGATGCAGACAGTAGGTATTTCCTGACCCCAAAGCATAGTCTTAAATATTCAAGGATTAAAAATATGCTTCTATGTTTTCATCTAAAAATATAAACAGATGTAAAGCACAAGGGATTTTCATTATTCCCTTGATCTGGATTGTGTACTTTGAACCGTATTCCAGTATTCAGTATAGTTTAGTGGCAACTGGAAAGGTATGCTGGAGAACAGAGAAGAGTTATAAAACTCCAGCATGTGCAAGACACTGATTCAGTACCTGCCACTTCATTTTTAATTAAAAACATATTTTTAAACAATATTCTACTTACTGATACTGGCTATAATTTATAGGTTTCCCAGTCTACTTATCCAGCTTATGTTCTTATTAATAATAGGGAAAGATTGCCATACTCTTAAGCTTGATTAGTTTTGGAATGGTTTAACTATACTTTTCAGTTACACGACCTGTTTAATCTGTCAGAATTTATTTTCAGTATTTTAATGTATTAGTCACAATGAGTACATTCTGTTTCCTGGCATTATTATGAAATTCCTAAAAGTTTTGGTTTCATGGTGTTCTCATGCTGCAGTGCATTCATGACTTTCTCCATAAAACCAAACCATCCAACTATTTTGTTTTTATGTACAACTTAAAACCTATACATATAGGTTTATATAATATACTAGATATAATTCTGAACCTATATAATAAATATAATGTATTTAATACATATTAAAACCTGTGTGTGTGTGTGTATCTATAATTATACACATCTATCTATCTATCTATCTATCTAAGTTTGAACATGATCCTGGAGCCTACTTTGCTTATGCAAAAACTTTCTTAGACCTGAACAGGAGTTTTGCCTGTGTAAGAATTGTGTCTGCTATATAATATGAGATCAGTACTGTATCCTCTTTAAAAATAAAAAAAATCAATTTCTTTTGCAGGGAACCTTACCATGTATTTTTACAGAGTTTAATCCAATGGAGACCTGACCTTGTTGGGCCTTATTTTCAGCATTACTCCCATAAATCCTAATACTCAAATATTAACAAATTAATGGCAGGAATTTCAGGGAAGTAAATATTCAGTCAAATCTATGGGTAAAGTAAACTGGTATGTTGTAATTGCCTGATCTAGAATTTGTCCAGGATATTAGACTTGACGCATCTCCTCTTTGAAAGTGTCCATGGAATGGGTTCCTTGGAAAGGTTGTCACTGGAATCCCTGGGAGACTTTAAAACAATGGTGTGCTTGGGGGCAGAGACATTTTTGGAGATGATATTCCTCTGATCCCAATAGTCCCACTGTAGGGCTGCCCCCAGCTCAAATTTGTGGTTTGGGCAGAGGGTGGCTGTGTCTGGGATCCAGAGTTGCTCCCAGCTTTGATCTGGTTCCATATCCAGGGCTATCAGGTGATTGTCTACTCTGGGAAGCCCTGGGTCTTGTTGGCTGATTGTTGCCCTAAGAGAGCCCTGGATCCAACAGTGTAACACATGCGATTTAGGGAGCCGTATAGATGACCCACACTGATGTTCCACACATTTTGTGGAATATCTTTGTGGCTGGTTTGCCACAATTTATGGTGTCATAAATTGACTTCACGTGTAGCACTGTTACCATTCATAGCCCAATTAACACCCTAATTGTACCATACCAATGAAAGTTTTGAAGTGGAAGTTTGGACAGATTTGTTGGGAATATTTAGGCAGAGATGATCCTGCCTTGATCAGGGAGTTGTAGCCATTTTTTCCCCAGTTGTAGCCAGTTGCAGCCATTTTGAAAGCAGTTTCTGTGCACTGAATTTCTGTTGTGTTACAGATTTGAAATGATTTCCAATCACTTCTACCAATTTATGTGTAATTACTGTCCCTAGCCCTAGAGGCTAACTATTTCCCAGTTTTTCATTCTTCAGGATTCTTGGATGAATCTAGTATCTGATTATAATGCTATTTTTAATTAACTTCTTCTACCAGCTCTAATTTCCTTCAGTATTTCTTCCACTTTATCAGAGAAGTGTTTCCTTCTGTGGCAACTGAGCCTTTAAGTCCTTTGCAAATGCTGAAGCAGAGAAATAATTTATAACTTTTATCACTGTCTACACCATTATGTGTAAATAAATTAACCTTGCAATCTCTTACTGGGATTTTGCTTCCCTTACTGTCCTTTCCTTATGCGCACACAAATTTCCTGTCACTAATTCTGTCATCTTCCTATCTTTGACTTCTTCTATTATATGTACTTATGTGTAGGGGTCTACTTAAATTGTGGTTGGACTACCAATATTCATGGGTTGGTTATGGCATAAATAGTAAATTCTTCAGTCATTTCACAGATGTGTGCTCCAGCAGCCCTGCCTCTTGGTGCTGATTGGCAGAGGCCTGGGCTGCGGGGATGAGGGGCAGTCACTGTCTTGATTGCTGGCTGTCCTTCATGTAGTCCTGCCTCTCAGTGCTCATTGGTGGAGAGACCCGGGGACTGGGGAAGGAGGGACAAGAGGGCAGCAGCCATTTTTTCTGCTGGCCTCCATGCTGCCCCACCAGCTGGTGTCATCCCCTCCTGGGTGGGCTGTAAGGCAGAACTACAGTGGCAGGAAGGACCACTGGCTCCCACTGGGGAGCCAACATTTTAAGTTTTCATTGTTAATTTTTGTAGACAATCTTGGATTTTGTGGTTTCTGTAAAATCTGCAAAACTGTGATTTTTAAGTAGACCTATGGTCTGTTCTCTAATTGACTTGTACAAGTAACGCTTTGCAGCACAGATTTGGAAGGAGAATAGACCTACTAAAACTCATCCGACTTCTGTGAGGGGATGCAGTACTGAATCCAATAAGGCTTCAGTATCCAATAACCCAGTCCCAGCAAGCTAAATTCAAACCCTGCTCCTGGCTTTTGGCATCTAGGCTTGTAGTTCTCAACCTTTTCAGAGTCTGAGCACATGTCCACCAATTTTTGAAAGTGGTAGCAGCCTCAGTTGAGAACCGTTGTTGGTGCTGCCTCAGCTTCCCTCAATGCTTCACAACTGCGTTTTGCTGTCTCCAGATAAAACTGCCCTATGTTTTTTGCTGTACAACCAGTCTGAGAGAGGCAGTGGTACCTGCCATCTTCTGCCACTGCATTATGGTCCTGATCAGCCTAAAGCTAGCTGGAGCTGCCTCATGCTGTGTAGCTCTTCCCAGTGCAGCCCCTCCTGTGCTGCTCCTGGGATCAGAGGTGCACTGATGGATCTGTCCTATGTGCCTCTTTCCAAAAGGAGCCTGGGAGGGACAAAAAAAGGCTACAGCCAAGCCAGCTCTGCCAGTTTTAGGCTGATCAGAGTCCTAATGCAGCAGGAGGGTGCTCAGGACAGTTTTACCCAGATGCCACTGCCTCAGCAGTACCTGCATTGCAGCACCCTTGAGGAGGTCTTGCAGCAGTTGGGATGCCATAGCACCCTGGTTAAGAACCACTGTTCTAGGCCAGTGGCCAGCAACCTTTTACAAACCATGGGCCAGAACAAATTGCTCTGGTCCAATGCAGGCAGGATGATTTTCAGTGGTGCATCAGCGGCAGAGAGATTTCCATCCTACACCCATGCTGTTGTATCTTCTTTCAGTCCTCCATTCTTTGGCCTCAGTGTGGGCACAGCTTCCAGCCAGTGGCAGAGCTGTGTTGGGGCCAGGTATCAGCAAACTATCCACATTGCCATCACTTCTCCCCTTCTAGTTCCTCTCTCCCCCGACTAGCTGGAAGCTGCGCTGGGGCGGAAGGCGGGAGGGGGAGGAGAGAAGCAGCAGTAGTGCAAATCACAGTTTGCAGATACCTGGCCCTGGAGCAGTTTCTCACTGCCTGGAAGCTGCATCTGCACTACTGCTGGGGAGCAGGGAACTGGGAGAAGCAGCAGCGTGGGTGCAGGCGATGTCTCTTGCCACTGATGAGCTGCCAAAGTCACACAGCTTGCACCAGACTGGAGCTGGGAGGGATGGGAGAAATGGCGTGGGTGCAGCAGGAAACTTCCTGTCCCTGGCATAGCTCCTCACTGCCCAGTCGTGGTGCATGCATGGGCGTGGGCACAGGCAAAGTGCCCTAGCTCCACGGGCTGGATCCAGTGGCTCCATGATCTAGATCTGGCATGTGGGCCATATGTTACCGATCTCTGTTCTAGGCAATGCACCCCACAATTGCTTACAATGGGGCACCATGGATCCAACTACATAGGACCTAGAGCTAATACTATTTCAGGCAAGGCTTTCTCAGCGGTTCTTATGAACTCTTTAGAATTCCATTGCAAATATGAACCTTTTGACTTAGTTTCACTCTTCAGAGATACGAGATATTATTACCACATGAGACGTGCATGGACAAGTACAATGAACAGATTGTAAAACATCATTGCTCTTTACTTTTTTTTTTTTTTTTTTTTTTTTTTTTTTTTAAGAGGGATACTTTGGAAAACAAACAAAAAAAATCTAGTTTTTGCTTATTTTCATTCGTGACCTTGCGGAGTGGCCCAGTAGACGGAGCACAGAGCATCCTTTACTCTTTCTCTTTCTTTCTTTGGAAGTCTGTCTTGGTTCATGAAGGCAGGCTTTTCTCTGCTTCACCAGGCTTCTGGTACAGTTCTTCTCAGCTCAAGCCAGTGAAAATGGTTCTTCTAGTGTTTTCTGTAGGCCCTTGGGTTCCAGGTATGGGGCGCTCACTCAGACCTCCATGCCTCCTGGGGTTCTGTCCTCGAGTCGTCATGCAGCAGAGAGTGGTGGGATGATAAACTGCTTCATCTTTATTAGGAAACAGGATTCAGCAACACGCACAGTCCAGCTTGCAGGGAGAACCACCCACCACCACCAAACCGCACCCACGTGGCATGAGGGGGAAATCTGGACACTTCCACCGCAGGCGCCTTAAAGGTACATTCCTTTTACCACAGTTCTAGGGACGAGCAAGTTTTTACCCTTTTTAAATTTTCTGCCTTTTTGACAGGAGACCTCCTGATTGTTTCCTAATTGACCTGGCACTCCATTGCCAGACAACCTTTCCTGGGTAGAAATTAGCCTTTTGTCGATCTGGTATTTCTCCTCTACCAGGAATTCCAGCCCATCATGAAGATAGTAGACAACAGATAAGGCAAAAACACTGCACATTCAAAATGGAGTTTGCAACTTAATAATGCTGCAAATATGTACAGAGCCTTGCAGAGAATTCCTAAGTTTCTCAGATTTTCATACCTTCAGTATGGTCTCTCCTAATTTTCAAATTCCAGGTTCAGATTGAGATCTCTGCCTCAGAACCCGCTCCTCATGTTTTGATTCTTGTTTCTGGTTTTTCATTTAATAGCATAGGGCTTTAGCCAGCTTCTCTGATCTCTTAAGACTACCACCACTTTGGAACCAGCATCTTGCTAGAACACCTAAGGGATTTCAGTGCCACTGAATCCAGTACTCCCGAGTTAGCCATGAACTACAAATGTACCTACATTGGATCTGAATGATGCTGTGGCCCATTCTGGGAACATAAAAGCAACACTTCAAGCAAAAGCACACTCAAGCGACAGATGTGACTCAGCTGTGGACTTAAATATTCTCCTAACTGAATCTGGTGCTTTGTAGCACTGCTAAATATCTGCCCCTCTGACTTTCTGTTCATGCAAATCAGTGATGTTAATTATACCTCTGCAGACTAAGGTGTAACAGGAAAAGGATGTACTTCCATTGGCAGCTTCTCTCTGAGATAAACTGAAATTCTGAAGTTCACCGTTTTGTTAGAGAAAATCTGAAACTCCCATATAAGGCAATATAATTTAGCTTCACTTGGGGAACCAAAGGCAATGTTAGCTTGCCCTGAATAACTTTAGTTCAAAATCCATCAGCTGATCTAGCTCAAAACTATATTTAGAGCCCATTCCTTTCAGCAATCTTGTTCTTTGAAATGGAGGGGGAGGGAGGGAAAGAAGTGCTTAAGTGGTTACGTAGAAGCAGCAGCATCATGAATGAGGATTGCAAGGGCAAGAGAGGGAGAAGACTTAAAAATAACAGAGCAGACTACTTGGAAAAACTAACCTGAGGACATAGCAGAACCCTTAGAGCAGTCTCCTTCACCATACAACAGAGTTGCAGAAAAAAGCAATAAGTATAAATTGCTGTTTGTGGCCTGAAAAATGCAAAGGATTTGCCCATTATTGCTATATTATCAACTGCTTCTAATGTTGCATGCAATTTATACCAGCATAAAATTGATTTTGTGGATATGTATATAGGTTTCATAGATGATAATAAGCTATATCGCCAAAAGCATTTTTATGCCTGTGTACTTGGCTCACTAGGGCCATGGACACGCATGAATTTGCCTATACACTTTGTAGCACTACAGAAATAAAGCATTATGAGGTATGGGTGTGTGAAGCTTCAGTCACTGATTCAATTTGGAGAGAATTTGGCCTGATTCAGAGGCCAAATCACCAAATTGGAATCCAAACTGGGAGACAAACCCTCCCCCCCTGGAATTGATTTGGAGATTTGGTGATTCGGAAGGCAGTCTTGAAGGGGAACAGAAACTGAGAAGAGGGAAGAGGAGCAGTGGGGAAAAGACTGACATCTGTAGCTGGCCAGTGACTGTGATCTTTTTCCAAGTCCCCTTCCAATCACAGTGCTCTGGGGGAGAGATGTAGAAACAGCATATAAGCCTCTGTCTGCAGCCTTTCTGTCCCCTTTGTGAGCTGTTTATGCCTGAGTAAAAGAGGGGCAGGCAGCTGTCCCAGAAACAAGTAGGTGCATGGAGATCTAATTGGCACTTGGAAGGCCCCCTGTTACAGGCTAGCATCCCTGCTGTTTTCATCCCACTGTGCCTTAACACACCTACAAAGTCACACGTCATGAGTTTTGCTTTCAGAAGCTCGAGGTGCAGTTTCCCAGAAACGCCTGCACTTATTTCCTTAAAACCTGACAGGCTTCATGGCCTCAGAAGGGGCTACCACGTCTGCTGTTTTAATTCAAATATGCCAAAAAACAACAAAGTTATAGGTATTTCAGTGATTCTCCATTGTAGTCTATGGCTGAATCACTGAATTTCTCCGAATCAGTGCCAAATCTCTGAATCGAATCACTGTCCTTTTGAACTGGCCAAATCTGAATCAAATACTTGCCTGTTTGCACAGGCCTTTTATGAGGGTGTGCACAAAGGCAGACCCCCCACCTCTCAGCTTGGAGCCTATATAACATCACCATGAAGGCATTCAATGGCATGTTCTCCAGCCAAGGGTAATAGGGAGTTGCTCCTTTGCTACTATCCCAAGGGGATCTTGTTAGTAAACCTGATCACTGACAGCCTGCTCTCTCCCGATGGCCATGGTGGGGCTGTATTTGACAGCTGCTGCTGCTCCTGGTAGGGGGGAAGGGCTGGAGGGGGTGAGTAGGGGGTTGCTCCTGGTGGGGGGGGGCATGGAGAGGGCAGGCTGCCTTTGATAGCTGCTGCTGTAGGAGTCACAGTCCAGACTATGACTGGACCAGGATAAACATCCATCCTAAACAATACCCCTCCCCCAGCCTCTTCAGGGGAAGAAGAGCTGTTTTCATCCCCCATGGAGGCTGCATTGGAGAACTGCTACTATTCCCTCACCTGTTTGGGCTGCCTCCCTGGGGCAAGGGTAGCCCTCTCTTCCATCAGCATGGCAGCAGCACTGGTCCCTTCCCCTGCAGTGGCAGAGAAACTGCTCCTCTGGTGGGGGGGGGAACCCTAGTATTAGGGCTGTGCTTAGGTCCCTGATTTGATTTGGCAAAGATTTAGCCTGATTTGGTGGCCGAATCTCTGAATCAGAATCTAATTGGAGAACCCTTTAATCTCTTGGAATCAAATTGTAACCCTCCAAATTGATTTGGAGAGATTTGGAAAGATTTGGAGATTCAGACATAGACACAGCTTTAACTGTTTTTTCTACATATCTCTAAGTAGCAGGCAGTGCTGCAATGGTGGGGTACATGGAGTTTCCCACAGAGGCACAGGGGCTCCCCAGCATGCTCAGCAGCAGACTGGGAAGTGGACCAGAAGCATGTCCAGTCCACTTCCAGGTCTGCTGGGAAATGTGAGGGGGGCCACCAAGCATATGGAGGCCCCATACCCTGCACTCTTGTGGGATGCTTCATGCGCCCCAGCATTACAGCAATCATGAGCCGTGCCTGCTACCTCAAGGTACATAGAAAAAAATTGAAAGCTGTGTCTGTGTCTGAATCGCTGATTCCCCAAATCAGCACTGAATCTTCAGATTCTGCCAAATCGAATCAGAAACAGTGATCTGAATCAACAAATTGAATTGCTGCCCCTGATTCAGGCCGAATCCAAATTGAATAGGGCTTGCTTCACACACACCCCTAGCTAGTATCCTTGATTTCTTCATCTCCTGCTGCTCCCTCCAACTCTGAGACCTGGATACTTCTCCATTTGATGCTAACTTTTCAGCTGCCCTCTGTTAGAGGCCTTTGCCTCTTAGCTTAACTTGTGGGGGGAGGGTGGTAAACAAGGCAAGAGCTCTGATCACCATCTTGGGTGCAAAAGGGATGCAAAACTAATATAGGGGATAAGTGCAGATAGTCAAAAGGCCCGAGGCTGAATCTATTCAACTCTGCAGATTTAGTCTATGTTGCGTAGATTTAACCAATAAGCAAGTGAAGAGACAGTCACCTGTGATTCTGAAAATGCATCCAGACCAGAAGCCAGAGGGCACTAAAACTCACCTCCCTGCTCAGCTGGGCCAAGACTAGCCCTCCTACTCTGGAAGGTGCAAAGCATCCTAGGATATCGGGGAACGGTGAGTTAACTTGAATCTGGAGGGGATCTGGGACAGAAGTTCAATAAACTGATTTAATCTAAATCAGTTAAGTCTGATAGTACGGCCATGCAGGTTTATCTTAAACTGGTTTTAGCCATTTTGAAAGTTGCTTATGTGCACTGAACTTCTGTTGTGTTACAAACTTGAACCAGTTTTTGATAATTTCTACTGGTTTATGGGTAATTTCTGTCCGTAGCCATGATGCTGCAGCCACACATTCATGGTAGCAGCAGAACAGCAGCGAGAAGTTGCTGCTGGCCCTATGAATTGTGCTGCCCCTCATATCTGGTTCCTGTCTTACCTCCCTGTTTGTCTTTCTCACAGTCCCCATGTCGAATTAGACTGTGGTAGAGTTGCTGGGCACTCCCAGTCCCTTAGCCGCTGGTCACTGCTCACCTGCATTTGATCTGAGCCCTAGATCAACTTTCTAAGATGCTGGGGATTTCCTAGCCCCTGTCACCCCCAACTGCATTGGGATCCACACTAACCCATGCCTCCATATGAGGCCTGGGGTCACATGGTTCCCAGCATGGAGGCCTTGGGCACCTGGGATTCTCCAGGTCCTGTGCCTCCATGGTGGGATGCATGGCTTTCCTCACTTGCAAAGTTGCACCCCTGGAGATCCTGGAGCAACTCTCTGTAAGCAGGAAACCTTGACTTTCCATGCTTATAGAAATGTGCCCCAGGTGTCCTTGCAAATGAAGAAAGCCAGGCCAGTTCATCTGAGAGCTTGAGGGACTTGGTCCCATCTAGGGTGCTCTGAAACAGGCCCTTGAAGCACCTGCCCAGGGTGGCAGGAGACTGCGGGCAGCTCTGGGCTGCTCTACCACCACAGAGCAGATAGTCATCTGCCGCAATAGTGGCATAATTTATTATGTTATGCCACTGTTGTGATATGACAAAGGGTAGGGACATCTGTTTGCTCACCATAATAATTTTTATGGTGGCACAAATGCAAAATCAGATGTCATGCGTTTCAACCGTAGGTCAGTCTTTAACAAGGAACTTAGGTCCCTAAGCCACTTCGGCACTTTTGAAAATTTTACCCCAACTTTTCCTTTATTTTAGGTACGAAAATGGTCCATGAGGCTTTTAACAGTATAAACACTAGAAAATATGTAAACACAGTTACAATTACACATTGATACTCAAAGTGATTAGAACCCAGACAGAACCTTGCGTCATATATTCTTTCTATTGTATCCTACTAGTCTATCAATCCCAAACTATTTTGAACTGTTTTGGTAGGTATTAATGTACATTGCTTTTTTCCTTTGTTTATACAGCTCATAGCACAGTCAGATCCTGATCCTTGATTGAGATCCAGGGTCTCAATGATACTGTAATATATATAAATAATGAAGTAGTTATTTCAATATCTGTTCTTTTATTTCCTGTTTTATATGCTTTAAATTATCCTATTTTCTCAAACGCAAAGAGATGAAGAAAGTACACCGTAAGCTAACACATTTTCTTTGCATAATTTAAAAAGCAGATTGTTTTGCAATACTATCTAAAGTGAAGACTAATGTTGTTATGTTGTTGCAATTTTTAACTAGCATGAAATGGAATTGATCCATAGTCTGGTTGGTTTAATGATTATACATTTATTATGCACTAAGTCATACCGCATTTATCTTATTCTTTGGGATTCATCCAGCTCTGGACCCTGCAGTACAATTAAACACAGGAATAATGTTGTGTGTCAGTATTTACTTGCCTGTGCTTTGTTTTGATCTAGCTTCCTTTTTTTTTGGCTTGATTCCATTTAGTCCCATCAAATTTACAACAATAGTTTTTGCTTAGATTTAATGACTGCAATGATTACACATTTTTATGTTAAGTGAATTGGATGCTTATGATATTAAATGTGCTCAATCTGAGTTCACTACACCCTCAATCTTCCAGAGCTAATGTTGGTTAGTGCAGATTTTAACATCCCTGTAGCTGATAGTATTTCTTTACTGATTCCTGCTAAGTGTTATCTATGTTCTTGCTGTAGGAAGAGAAAGATGACACATCTGTCTTTATGCATTTGACATGCAACCCTGGGAAAGATATAAATCTGGACTGAAAACTAATTACTTTCTACCTTGCTGCACATCCTGTACTATATGGTAAGGGGCTGGCCAAAAGGAATATGTGCTACAAATAGTGATTACTGCAGAAAAGTATTGCAGTCACAATACAATGAAAAGGATGATTTTAATATAAAACTTCTGAGAGTATAGACTTAATTGCTTTTAAATGTGTTTTGATTGATCTTTGTGGAAAGGTGAATAAGAAAAAGGATGGAATATTTAGTGCAGCTAGTGGAACAGAAAAGCAATTATCTTGCATCTGAAAGATAGTTAGTAGCACTTTCCACATCTTCAGTGTTGAATATGATGATATACAATATAAGCAGTTAAAAAAGATGGTAATATGCAGAGGGATTTTATTCCTTGCATTCCGCAGAAAGAAAAAAGAATTGTAGCATGCAAAGTGTAGATTCACACTGTGCATTCAATCAATTTTGGGTGACTGTCAGCTCAAGGACACTTCAAAGGACAGAGCTGAACATGGCAATCAGTGGTGATTTCTTTATTACACCAGGATTACATACATCTGTATCGAGCAGCTTGTTAGCTATCTAGGATAAATATCCTTTAAAGGATAAATTTTCATATATGTTCTTAGTAGTGCTTGAGTTCAAACAACGCACTTTTTCATGCCATGCTGAACTTGACAAAAGTGATTTAAAATATGGATACTAAGAAAGTTAAAAAACAGATAAATACCACACAAACAGAGAATATCTGGATAACATCATATTAGGATATTTTTGATTGCTTTCACAATTTGAATATAGAGCAAGTCATTATAAATCACAAATAAATGTGGCTTGTGGATTCAAAAGTTACAGAAAATTCAGGAAGGTATAATATAGGGTTTATGCTTTATGCATCTGAATTCATGAGTCATAAAAGAATGTATAAATTGAAAATATTTCCATTATTTATGTGTTTTAAATAGACATAATTCATGCAGATATAGGAAACTAAAATTATTTTATCTTATTCTATTGGTTTGGCTTATAGACATTCAGTATTTAATGTTTTATGCGCAGAGGCTTTCCTGTGTTCCAGATGGCATTTGGGACTTATGTAGGATGTCTGCTCTTCAGTAAATGCCTTATACAGCAGAGTAATTATTTTACCTGAGTCAGTAGGTGCGTGACATACATAATTTTTATAAAAGCAAGGGTCATATTTGAATTAAGGTGTGCAGATTAAAATATATTTTATAATAAAAGATATTGAAAAGGAAACTCTTTATAACATGTTCAGTATCCAGAATGTGCTAATGGCTTAATAAGAAAGAATACTACTTAGCTGGACCTCAACATGTTTTCAAACTTTAAAGTTATTTCAAAACTTCTGGTTTAATCATTTCTGAAGAATCTCCCCCCACCCAGTTTTTAAATTTAGTTTTAGTGAAATAAATAGTGAGAAAAATGGAATAGAAGGGAGGCTAAAGAGGAAGACATGGAAAGAGAATCCTTTCTAGAGTTTCAAATACAGTATGTATTTTAGCTGTATTATTATATATTAACTATATTAATTATTTATTTTTGTTTAAAATGTCAGATGTCAAAATGCAACATATAAGTGTAACAGAGTAAATACAGTGAAAGAAGTGTTTTAATCTGTTTATAAATATCTGCTTGTTAAACCATATTATATTTACTTTAGAAGTCAGAATGATTTGGTATTATTGAATATACAAACATATACTATTTAGTTATTAATACTTTTTAAAATAGTGTATTATTTATTGCATTTTTGTATGTTTGTAAATAACTTCAATATTATTACCTAAAGTTCCGTTACTGCAGCCTTGTCTGTTGTGTAAAAAAAGAGCCAGATAATAATACTAACATCCAAAAAGAACCTACAGTTTGTGTGCATCTGTGTGCACATGCATGCATGTGTGCATGCATATGGTTATGTAATAGATTGCAGTTGCCATGCAGCTTTGAGCACCCCACCCGTACCGTGCCCATCAGTCCCCTTTAAATGCGAAATGTATTGGAAGTTTATGAGCTGTTTGTAATAATTATCATTAAAAATATTCTAATATTATAAAAGCCTTAGTCTGTATGTCTGTCTGTAATGCTTTTACAGTCTGATCAGCTGACTGAAATAGCCAGAGTGCTCCACAAGTGCTTGACAGGAGACGGTGCGGCAGAGCGCTGCCAGAACATCAAAGTGGCAGTGAGGACTGTGCAGATCATGGGGGAGGCAAGGTTAGTGCTGCTGGCCTCACCTCCCCTACCCTACTCTCTTCAAGTACTGCTGAGGACAAGAAGTGGGAGTGGGGCCAGATGTGGGGGAATGCAGAACTGCCAAGCCCTGAAAAAAGCTGTCAGTGAGGGGGAGAGGGGAGGGAGGGCATGGTGGTGGTGCCCCACTGCTGTGCCCTGACAACAACCCCAAAGATAATGGAGAAACAGGCCTGGCCCCGAAGCGGTGTGGGTGAGAGTGTGGGGAGTGGGCCCATTTACCCCCTCCCCTAACTATATGAGAATTGGGGGAGAGGCTGAACACGGGACTCTGTCCCCACCCACCATGATGGTGGGGAGCGTGCCACCAGGCCCCAACAAAAGTTTCATAGATTTTATAGACATTAGGGCTGGAAGGGACCTTGGAAGATCATCAAGTCCAGCCACTTCCCCGAAGGGCAGGAAGTCAGCTGGGGTCATAAGATCCTAGCAAGATGAGCATCCAATTTGCTCTTGCAGGTGTTCAGTGTAGGTGCTTGAACCACCTCCAGTGGCAGGCTGTTCCAGATCTTGGGGGCTTGGACAGTAAAGAAATTCTTCCTTATGTGCAGCCTGAAAAGGTCTTGCAGGAGTTTATGACCGTTCAATATCATCATTCCTTGGGGTGCTCTGGTGAACAAACGTTCCCCCAGATCCTGGTGGTCACCCCTGATAAACTTATAGGTGGCCATCAGATCACCCCTGAGC
>NW_017728949.1:50138195-50142286 GCF_001723895.1 Crocodylus porosus | reverse complement strand
TTCCTCCAGCTCCCCACATATCTGAAAAAGGACTTTTTATTGTCCTTGATGCTCAAAGCTAGTTAGAGTTCAGTTGCAGCCTTGGCTTTCCTGGTTTGCTCCCTGCAGGACTGGATCAATGCAGAATAATCCTCTTTGGAGGTGAATCCCATCCTCCATCCTTTGTTGGCCTTTCTTTTTAGCCTCACGAGGTCTGCTAGATCCCTGGAGAGCCAGGGGGCCAGAGCTGTGCCCTCTTGCTGCCTTTCCTCTGAGATGGAATTGAATTAGCTTGTGCATTGAGGATCGCTCCCTAGAGGAGCAGCCACTCTTCTTGAACTTTCCTCTCCCTGGGGTCGTGGTCCCTTAGGGTCTGACTGACAAGCCTCCTGAGCTTGTCAAAGTCGGCTTTCCTGAAGTCAGGGACTTCCATGTTGCTGACTGACTTACCAGCTTTATGGAGGATGATGAAGGTGATCAGCTCATGGTCGCTGTCACCCAGCTTCCCATCGATCACTAGGTTGCCAGTTAGGTTATCCCCAATAGCCAGTACCAGGTCGAGCAGTGCTTTACCTCTCATTGGCCCATAGACTTCTTGAGTCAGGTAGAGGTCATCCACACATGAGAGGAAGCTTTGCAACTGCTCAGATTTTGCTAAGTGATCCTCCCATGAGATGTCCGAGTAATTGAAGTCACCCATGACAACCATGGTCCTGGAGCATTCGGCCTCAGCCAGTTCCCGGGCAAATTCCTGGTCAAGCTCAGGACTTTGGGTGGGTGGTCTATAGTAGACTCCCATCATTGTGTCCCCTGTGTCATGTTCCCCACGGATTTTAACCCAGAGGGTCTCCTGTCATCCACCCTGGTTGCCAAGATCAGCTTGCAGAGACGTGTAGCTTTTCTTAACATAGAGAACTACACCCCTGCCCCTCTTATCTACACGATCCCTCCTGTACAGGGTATAGCCATCTATACCCATGGTCCAGTCATGGGTAGAGTCCCACTGTGTCTCCATTATTCCCATGACATCATAATTATTTGCACTAAGCAGGAGGACGAGCTCCTCCTGCTTATTCCCCAAGCTCCTGGCATTTGTGTACAGGCAGGAAAATGTCCCCTTGGGGGCTCTTGCCTTGCCCACAGATTGTACCAGGGCTGGGGCAGGGGTGGGCTCTCTTAAGTGCCTTGGCCTGCTGGCTTTGCAAGCATTGCTCAGTGGGCCAGCAGTGGTGGTAGTCCCCCCGTCCCCCAGTGGGCTTAGTTTAAAGCCCGGAGGAGCAGGTCAGCCAGTTTGGCTGAGAAGAGCCTCCTCTCCTCCTCTCGCCAAAGAGTGGGCTGTGGTCATGGAAGCCAAAGCCTTCCCGATAACACCAGTGCCTTAGTCTTTGGTTAACTACATGGATCTTCCTCTCCCTCCTAAGCCCATACCCCGAGACTGGGAGGATTGAAGAGAATACCACCTGTGCCCCCAGACCCTTTAGCCCTGCTTCCAAATCCCTGTAGTGCCTGGCTGGGATTGCTCCGAGCCATGTCATTGGTGCCCACATGAATAAGGAGCGTGAGATAGTGGTCTGAGGGGTGGAGGAGCTTATGGATCCTCCGTGATGTCCCAGATGCAGGCCCTGGGAAGCAGCAGACTTCAGCAGTTGGCAAGGAGGGGCACGTTGACAGTGTCCTGCCGCAGTTCTGCCAATGGCTGGGAGGGAGAAAGGGAAAGGGTAGGGGAGTGTGGAGGGGAGGCCAGTGGATGTAGGCTGGGCGGACCCAGTGTGTGGTGTTGGGGGGAGCAGCGCCTGACCCAGAGCGCAGAGGTGGGGGGGGAATGGGCCTGGATTGGAAGCAGCGGGGGAGGTGGGGAATGGGCCCGGGCCCGGACCCAAAGGGGAGGTAGGTAGGTTGGGAACAGGCCTGGACATGGGGGGGGGGAGGGGAGCAGGGCCAGACCCAAAATGGTGGGGGAGGGGTGCAGGGGCCAGACATGGGCCTCTGTCCATGCCCGCTCCCCTCATTGTTCTTGACAGGCAATTGTCTAGTTCTGTCATAAATGCATGTTTTTTGGCTCTCCTAAATATGGACTTTGCCCATATTTAAATGGGTCAAAGCAACAGAAGGGACAATATATGGTTCTGAAATTATGCCAGATTTTAAAGTTTTGGCATCTTTCCAAACCATCATAACTCAGAATTATGGCTTTTTCCAGTTTAAAAGAGTTGATCCTCACTATTCCAAAGGGATGTTGTTCTAGTCTTGCATGATCCTGAAGTATTGAGCCCTATAATTACATATGGGAAAAATACTGTTGATACTTTGATGCAGGTTTCTAAAATGTGTTTCCTATTTTCAGTTTCCTCTGATGCTGTACATAGTAACTCATGGCAACAGTGGTAGCCTTGCTTCGTATTCTGTTCTGTATATTGTCTCTAGAACAGAAGGTTGAAAACCTGTCTGAAAGGCCATGTCTACTTTCCCTTACTTCGGCTAGGGACAGAATTTACACACAAGCCATTCTAAGTGGTCAGAAACTGGTTCAAATCTGTAACACAACAGAAGTTTGGTGCACGTAAACCATTTTCAAAATGGCCAAAACTGGTTTAAGATAAACCTGGATGGGTGTAGTATCAGACTTAACTTACTTAGTTAAATTGGTTTATTGAACTTCTGTCCCAGATTTCCTCCAGATTCAAATTAACTCACAGCCCCACAGCATTCCTAAGATATTTACACCTCCCTCACAGGGTGGGTGGGCTAGCCTTGGCTGAAGCTGTATGCTCTAGTCAAGCAGGAAGATGTGTTCTAGTGCCCCTGGCCTCTGGCTTGGGCCACTAAAGATGTAGCTGCATTTTTGGAATCAAAAGTGAATGTCTCTTCACTTGCTTATCAGTTCAATCTATGCAGTTTAGACTAACCTGTGGTGGTTGAATTGATTCAGCCTTGGGGTTTTGACTGTCTGTACATAGTCTTTATGGCCTATATGGGAAAGTGATTGTAAAACTGTTTTATGTTATAATATAGTCAAAACATTAAAAAGTTTGGAAACCACTGTTCTGTTGCGTTCTATGGTGCCCATCATCATGGTCTTTGCGGTGTTCAAGAAAGAGGGAGATAAAATTAGCATCAATGCAATTTTTAAAATGCTGACATTAAACAGTAGCTTTTCTCTAAAATATGTTATATAAAAATGCACAAAGGGGTAGGATAAAGGTCTTTGGTATGCCTTTGAGATTGTGTAAATGGGTGAAGTCCTGAATCATGAGCACTCAAGGATAGTTTTGTATTGATTCAGTGGGGCCAGGATATCATCCCATTTCTCTGATTAGATTGTGGTGTTCACCTGGTTCCCTAAAGGACTCAGACTGGCTTTTTGCTTTTAACCTACTTTTTTTGCTTGTTTTATTGTGTGCATTTAACATATATGATTATTGATAAGGCACTAATTCTGTCATGGTGGCTTTTTTTAAAGGAAAAATTGAAGTCTGAACATTGTATAAAAGGTATAAATAACTATTAAATACTTAAAAATACATTAATATTTAGTGGTTTTATTATACAAAACTTATGATTTTGATCTAACCACAATTTTACAGCAATATAAATTTGCTGATTCCTATAGAATTAATGTTGCAAAAGTGGTTTTATCATTTTACTGGAAAAACCCACAGATTTTGCAGTTTTGTGACAAGCCCTCTGCAGGCTGGCAGAGTTCCAGCTTGCAAGGGGCTGGGAGGGAGTGGGAGGAGGGTGGCCAGGCAGGGGTCTCCATGTGCATGTATATGCATGTGGCTGCCAGGCAGCCTGGAGAGCAACTCCTGCAGGTTAGCTGTGGGGGTGGAGATTGAAGCCCTCATTCAGAGGGAGGGATGGATCTGAGCAGGGCTAGGACTGGGGCTGCTGTTCAGTTGGACAGTGCCTGGGTCTTGGGGCCTAGGGGATGCAATCCACGGCTGTAGGGTCCCAGCGGGGAGCAAGACGAGACTGCAGGCAACTCGTGGGGGACAGAGGGGGGCAGGGCTGGCTCCCTGCGGCTGCGCACAGTCCCAAGGGGGCAGGGTGGCCCATGCCCCCCCAGATCTAGGGGCAGGGCAGGCTGTCTGCTGTGAGCTCGGGGCCGGGGG
>NW_017728949.1:50085150-50138082 GCF_001723895.1 Crocodylus porosus | reverse complement strand
CTCTCCACACCACTGCACACACTCCTGGGACCCACCCCCCCAGATCTGTGCATGGGGAGGGGGATGCATGCTGACAACTTTAGGCTCATGCTCCCTGCCCTGCTGCCCTCCCTGAGGCCTCCACAGCCCAGTATGTGTGACCTGATGCTGCAAAGAACAGCAGATCCATGCAGGAAGTTGCCTGCTGCTACAAGATCCACGCTGCCCACATCCTCTGTGTGCACCCCTGTGGTGCTGTCCCCACTGCAGCTGCGCAGGCATGGGATGCATCACCAGGGCAATGCAAAACTTGTAGCGGTAGGCAGCTTCTGCATGGCTCCATTGTTCTTTGCAGCACCATGTTGCACAAGGTGGGCTGCGGAGGCACTGGGGGAGGGCAGCAGGGCAGGAGCCTGCAGCGGGCAGCATGCAGCCCCTGCCCCATGCACAGACCTGCGGGGCATGGGCCCCACACACAGACCTGGAAGGCACAGGTCCCCTTGCCACTGGGAATGCACACTCTGGCTGGGAGCAGCCCCCTCCACTGTGGCTGGGAGCAGACAGCAGAGCAGGAGCCGGGCTCTGATCCACTGCAGCAGCTGCTGCCTCTGCCAGGGGTAGGGGGCTGTGGACCTGGTTCTGCCCCATAGCTCTGGCAGCTGGGGGCTCCCTCTGGCAGGGCTGGTGGAGCAGGAGCTGTGGGTGGGGGAGAGGCAAAGGGCACCAGTCGGACTGTGGCAGTTGTGGGGGGGTGAGGGGCACCAACATGGCTGTGAGGAGGGGGGGCTAGTGAGGGGCACCAGGGGAGCCAGAGGGCTGTGGGGTGGGAGCGAGGGGCACCAGCAGGGTTGGGGGGGGGAGAGGATGCTTTTCATTTTAATCATGACTTTTTTGTGGTTTTTATCAGAGAATTTGTGATTTATTTATTTTTTTTTATCAGGGAAAACCAAGACCCCTGCTAAAGAAACATTACAGCGTTCATGTGAGGTAGTCTTGCTTTGAGCGAGTGTATCTTATACATAAATATATGCTATGGTTACTGTTCTGCTGTTAAATATCAAGACATCTTTTTACATGTATAAAATGGGAACCGTCCAGAAATAAAATACTTGACACTTGTATACAGCTTTCCAACTTCATAGTTCTTTATGAGTCTTTTTATTTATTATACCAGAAACCACCCCAGTGAGAGAGGTGGTAGATAAGTATTATTCATAATATTATTATTATTATTATTATTATTATTCTTCCTATTCTACAGATGGGAAAGGTGGGACTGAGATAAAGTGACTTTCCCAAGGCCACACAGGAAATCAGTAACAGAGCCAGGATTAAAACTCAGGACTACCTTGACTCCTATGCTTTAAGCACTAGAGCACACTTCACTGGCACCAGCAAGCGTCTCTTTGCACTAATGGACAGTTCCAAGGACTTGCTCCTGGTCAGTGTGTCCATACATTTTTGGAAATTTGCTGCCAAGTAGTGAGATATTTTGAACACCTTAGTCCTGGAAAATCTGTACTGCATATAACATTGATGGTCTTTAGACCCTTCAAAACAGGTTGAAAGGAAGCAAAGCTACAACTATGATGTGTAATAGAATTTGTGGTTATGATAACCTGTGGTTCCAAGGCATGTTCCTGTTCCAGTGGGGGTACGTGGCAAGCATTTAAAATAGTTGTGGTTGGAGTTTTAATTATTTTAATTTTTACTGTTTTTAAGTTGATTGGGAAGGGCCACTTTATCCAATAATAAAGGAAATTATTCTTTGTATATGGAATATCACCAGGAGTCATCTAGAGTGTGAATTCCACCTTCCAGCTGTTTTGGCCTGTACTTTCTGTTGATTTATCATAGCATCTCATTTATTATCATATTAAATACTTACAATCAACACAGTTTTGCTGAAGCACTAATAAAAAGCAACGCGTTACAACTGAAATTAATTTCCAAGTCTTTAGTCACCCTGGGATGATATCATACTTTTTTCATTGTATTGCCATAGTGAGCAGGCACCCCAGCTGAGACTGGAACTTCAGCATTCAGCTGTATTCACTGGACCCCCAAAGAGAGGCAGTATGGGAACAATGGGCATTATTGCATTACTGAGCACAGAGTGACTCTACTGCTGGTCTATGGGAAGTCAGAATGCCACAGTGTAAGGCCTGTTTAATTGGGCTTCACTCAGGATTTGACAATTGAATCAGATGTAGCACATAACTCTCAATTTTAGTTTTCTACCTGATGTTAATGGAAAAAACACTTTTCTGGGGAGGAGAGACTGAGTCTTGCTGCGACACTAGACAGAAGGGGAAAAGAGGAGAAAAACTATCAGAAATGCAAACAAAAGAAAAAGTCAGAAAACGGTATATACCTATTTTGATAAGTGTTAATATGTTTTTATTTATTGTTCTTAGCTGGGCTATAGATATATGGACTTATTATAACCATTTATTTATTTATTTTGCATTATGGATTTTTCCATAGTGCTGTTTCCATACGGCCACTTAATAACCACAGCAAGATGCTGCTGGGTATGACTCATGCTAGAGTAGCATTGTTTCTGACATGGCTGTAACACTCGGCCTTTGGCTTCCTGCCTAACAATTCACCCGGGGTATGGCAGCATTCCAGTATGACACACCCAGTTGTGTTCTGCTGCTGAAAATAATGGATTAATTTTATCTGTGATGTTAACGTGATCAAATGGCTTTTATGAAAAATATTGTGTTGGTGCATTTAATAGGCTTTTTTTGGTCATTTTAATTTATTGAAAGACAAAATGGTTCTAAGACCCATTCCTACTTGTTAGATTTCTCTTATGTACTACTGTCTGACAGAACGTTTTAATAAAGACATTAACATCATTTTTTTTTTTAACAGCCCAGATGCTTGGCGCTGACTCAGTTCCAGGACTCTCCTGTATAAAATAGCTACAGCATGATAATAGTTATTTGGGGAAGGGATGAATCTGAACTAAAAAACCTTAGATTTGAAGATGCCTGACGTTGAGATCTAGATCTAAACTTTGTTGTTGGGCCTGTCTTCTTCAAGGGGCAGTGCTCCCCTGATGCATCTTTTTCTTTTTATTGTCATAAGCATTTTAAGGATCCCTGTGTTTTCTGTTAAGCAACCCTTCTGCTCCAGACTTCCACGAGGGTTCAGGTTTCAAATATGGAAGTTAGGAGATCTAATACTTACATCAGTTACTAAACCCCTTTCACTGGTGCCAGGTAATATTAATTAATTGTATACTAATGCATGATTTTGTTTAATTCATCTTGTTCTTTTCATCTTACCCAGTAGGCACTCACTATCAAGCTCATCTTATGAAGTAACTATTTTTGTTATAATAATTTTCAAGTTCCTTGGGAAATCAGCATTCAGCTTACTACCTGGTCCATGTGTTGTGGGTGACTTCCCAGAGGGCTATTATCTAGGGTCCTACCAAAACACTTACCATGCACCATGCCTTGCCTCATTGCTGATTGGCTGAGGGGCCCCAGTGGCCCAGCTGCTTGTTGCTGACTGGCCAGGAGGCACAAGCAGTGCCATATTTAAAACTCTGGTTTTTGCCTCTCGGCCTATTGGGAGTGAGTGGTGGAACCCCTCCACCAATTGGGGGTGAGGGGGTGGGGTGCATGGGGGAACCTGCAAGATTAAAGGAGCTACTGCACAGACCACTTCCACCATGAATTCAGTAGGTCTTTACTAATATCCCCCCAGGAAAAAACAAAAATCCTTAAAGAGTGTGCTCAAAATTACTAAAACTGTTAGCTTGTCTTGCTTTCCAACCTGATCACAACCATATACAATATAAAAGTAGACTGTTACAAATATAGCACATTTATAATATCTCAGGGTATGAAATACTTTCATAGTGTAGTTAGAATATGATATTATGGCACCATCTTACACTATTGCAGTATATAGTTTAAGTACAGTATAAATTTGGAGTATTCTGTATGGCCAAATAAATAATAGAATGCCTGCAGTCTGCTATTAGAATGTTCTGTCTACCCACAATTGATCTATACTGATACAAGGCAAGTAAACATATTAAAGGTAATTTGTTAATTGAGACCACTTTCTTTTCTGGGATTAAATTCTGTAGATTTGTTTTTACTGAGATTAGTGTTCTTCAGTTTTGCTATAGTATTACCTATGATAATGATCTGGGACTTTTGCACATAGTTCAGAATATCATCTTGTTTACAGGACTTTCTGTTTTTAGAGCTAAAAATGGATGTATAAATAAGTTACTTTGAAGCAAGTAATATAACTTTCTCATCTTCTCATCTCTTCCACATCTCTTTCATCATTTTGCTGGCTCACAATTTTCTTTATTCCCTAGATATTAGAGTTCTCTTACTAGCTCACATATAATGTCACCACAGATCTACTTTCTTTGTGTTAATGCCAGTTTAAACCATGACATAGTAACAGTTACTATATGAAGAGTAGATTTTGATGAGGAAAAAGATTCCTTAAATCTCTAATATTTCAAAGACAAAAATAACGTAAGTGGAAATAAAAATTATTTATATTTTCCACCTTCAATCTTGCTAGCAGTTTACAGGCAGAAAAACCTCCATACATTTTCTCTTCTGTTTTGCAGAGAAATGATGAAGAGGCGGTTGTGGATAGAGGTGGAACACGCTCCATTCTCAAAACACATTTTGAAAAGGAAGACTTGGAAGGTAAGAGATCATTTTTCTAAGTATTTCATTCTGTTCAAAGAATTGGGGCTAATTCCTTTATTAAATCTTTGAAAATATCAGGATGCACACAAGGGTATGCATGAAAGCCAAAATCTGAGCTTCCACTTTTAAAAGTAAAACGTGTATTTGTTGCTAGCAATCGTAAGATGTTGGCAATGGGAAATCAGGTCACTAAGTTTTGCAAGGTATCATAGACCTCAGTCCTGCAAAACATGTTTAATTCTGTTTGGGTGGGAATGTAAAGGCATGTTAAAAACAAATTAAACCTGAAAACAGAATGTTTGCAGGATTGAAGCCCTAGAAAGTGTATGGTTTCTATGTTTGTCTGCTTTATTTCATTTTGTCATTCTACACCTAGTGTTATTGCGTGTTCAGATCTTTATTAGAAAAAAGCAATATGGCATTTTGAGTCATACAGTCATGAACAGGCACTTTTATGCTACATGCTATATATACCCTTTAGGCTAGGGATAGACATTACACATAAACCAGTTTAAGTGATCAGAAATTGGTTTAAACCTGTAAGAGAACAGATGTTCAGTGCACATTAACCAGTTTTAAAATGGCTGAAACCAGTTGGAGATAAACCTGGTTGAATGTAGTATCAGACTTAACTGATTTGGGTCAAACCGGTTTATGCAATGTCTGTCCCAGACCCTTTGCTGGTTTAAACTAAACCAGACACCCCCAGCAACTTGGCATACTCTCTGTTTGGGGCTCTCTGCTCCACAGCAGGACTGGCCCCTCCCCTCTGCTCCCTGGCTGGAGTTTCAGCAGAGACTTGCAGGTACAGCAGGGTTTGCCTGGCTTCCCCGTGCCCCCCTCTTCCCCCACCTCACCACACACTGCTTAAGCAGAGATCCACTCCTCTTCTCTCCCACAGCACTGACTATAGCCAGCATATGGTTTGCTAGCTGATGCTGTGTAAGGCAGATAGGACAGTGTCTGCTTAAGGCTTTTTGGAGGTAATCAACAGCTCGGATGGTAATGTCCCTGCATTCCTTCCTTTGGAAAAGGCAGACAAGGTTTTTTGGGTAAATCTGATCTCTTTTATTATACTAACTAAATAGTTGGTAAATATTTTCTTAGCAAGCTTTTGGGTTTAAAAACCCTTCATCAGGCTGAGGAAGCATCTGCAGCCAGTGTGCGCTCTTCCTGGATGGAATGAATAGTAAAGAAGCCAGAGGCTGGTATGCATTTTCCTTTGGAACAAGCTGTTTAAGAAAAGCTTGTAATGAGTGAGGCTTTGTTTTCTGATGGGGTCATAAATGTTTTTATCAGCTCTGTTATCAATGAGCAGGGGATTCCTCCGTAATTAGAGCATCCTGCCAGGCCCTGACCACCCCCCCGCTCCCACCATCAGCTCAGCCTTCTGGGAGGGAAGGGAGGGCTGCTCTTGTCCCCTGTGGCTTCTAGCCTGAGCCACTGCAGGCATGCGCTTGCATTTCTGGGATGTTTGTCTGGTTACAAAACTGATTTACCCTAGCCAGGTTAAACTAACCTGATTGAATCAATTCAGGCCCAGACTTTTTGAATATCCATAGTCATAATGTCGTGGAGTAAATGAAAGTAGTTTACAGGTAAAGAATTTGCCATTGTATATTGGAAAATAGTCAATTTTGTTTGTACTTTGGCTCTGGAAAATGAATGATGTTTCTATTTATCATGCTTAGATAGTATGCTGTTTACATGAGGGAACTGCCTTTTTATTTTTTGGAGACTATACAGCATGATTTTGGTTGCCATGTAAATAATACTAAGTAAAAAAAAATAATGTGCAAAATTCAACTGCTCGTTATTCTGAAAGTGTTAAATCCAGTTCTGAAGATAAACATGAAAATATAGATATTAGATATGTTTAACTTGATGGAGATAATCTGCTATTTAATGGTATCAATGAGCTTTGCTTTGCTGAGTACTCAAATGTAGCTAATACAGCATAAATGCTGGGGTTGTGTGAAACACCGTTGTTTTGTTTTGACATCCCTTTATTTCATTTCAAAGCACTGTCCCATTTCATTTAGTTTAAACTGTTTCTTGGTGCATTTCAACATTTCACCCAAAAGCTGTAATGGGGAATCATGAAAATGCTTAAGACGTTGTCATTTTTTGCCTGATTTGGAAGCAAATTGTAGGGATGGTAGCCCCTTCTGAGGGCACAAAGCCTGCCAAGTTTCAAGGAGATAGGTGCAGAGGTTTCTGGGAAACTGCACCTCAAATTGTTCAAAACACAACTCCTGACACTTGTTGGCAGTGGCACTCCTCTCATTTGGCATGCAGATCTGGGGGCCTACCTCCCTGGGAGGACTGAAGGGCTGTGTCAGACCCCTTCTGGGGGTGTGGGCCCCTGGATCTGCATGCCAGATAGGTGGAAGCCTCATCTCGGGTTTGGAGGTGGGCTTAGCCCGTGCCCAGCATTGGAGAAAATTGCAGTGGCAGCCTCCTCTCATCCGGTGTGTAGACCCAGGGGCTCACACCCCTGAGAAGAGTCCAGCACAGCTTGGCAGTCCTCCCAGGGTGCAGGCCCCTGGATCTGTTTGCTGGATGAAAGGAGGCTGCCGCTGCCAACGGGGAACAGTGCTGAAGCCCAGTAAACCTGGATTCGAAACTCAAAATGTTTCAAAACTTTCTAAATATTTTGAGTGCCCTCGTTTCATTTTGAAGCTGTTTTAAAGCTTTTTATTTCATTTTGATTTCACTGTTTTGAGCTTGAAACACATTAAAACAGCTTTGAAATGAAACACCTGGTGAAATTTCACACAGCCCTAATAAATGCCACTTGCCCTCTCCTTTCAGTTAATATTCCTTAGCAGTAGTAGAGATGCATTCAGCCCATTTTTGAATGTTTTTTAAAAAGAACATGTTAAATTCTATAGGAATGGAATTGTACATTTTACCAGAAATGACTGGCTGGGGTTTTGCTTCTGTGCTTTTTGCACTGGGGACTATTATTTACTAATTTTTTTCTAATATAATCCACGTTAGTTATTTTAACAAAAACAATGTACAATTATGTGCAGTTATGCTATTTGTTAATTTCCTGTGTACTGACAGATTCTCCATGGTGAAACCTGAAGAATAGAGCTGACACAAACATTTATTTTCTGGTTTGCAGGACATTGAAATGTTTCAAGGAGAAATTTGGGAGGGAAAAAAAACATTTTGGGAAAAATGAAAGATGTTGGTTCTGGAATGAAATTTACAGCCCAGAGCGCTAGTAACCACTGAATAAAATTGACACATTTCTTTTACTGTGTTTTTCACTCATGATGCCCATGACTGAACAGCATGATGAATATTCATTTATTTAGGCAGCAGTGAAACCTGAGAGAGAACCATGTCAGATTTACTCAGCACCTTCCAGGTATTCCAAAGTCCTCAGCTCCAAGGTAGCTTTGCTAAGCAGGTCACTCAAAATCCAGGGACTTCAGGGAGACTTCCATACATATGAGCAACTGATTCCTTAGGCTGCCCAGCTGTTGGCTCCATTGTTTCTTCAGGCTGTGGGAATTAATCGTCATAGGAAAATAGTTAGATTGAAAGCCTAGTGGGCACAATGCTTACTAGATACTTAAATAGTTAGAATTACTCAAAGTAGTAAGTTTAGGAGCATAGACTTTTGGCTTTAGGGCTTCAAAAGAAGTACTCACAGCCACCATCGTGGATTTCCTTCAGCTGAAGACTTTAAAATTAAAAGTCATTGTGAGACCTTCCATTGTTCTCACAGAGATTTATAATATACACTAATACCTCTAAGGGCTGAAGGGATAGCGATTGATTTTCTCTTTTGAAGGAAAAGAGAAGTCACCGAAGACATTGCAGGATCTTCTTGCAGTGCTGATCAGATTTTGTGTGTTATATTTCATGACACCTTGTTTTGCCAGTTTAGTTCCATAATTTTCATAGTTTTGAAACTTTCTTTTTGTGAAGTGTCAGTGGTTTGTGGAAACTGCTGATAGCTCAGAATTACATTATTTTGGAAAGTTCTGTGTCTGAAATTTTGTGTAGGAGTAACATAGATTTTGGGAAAAAGGCAAGGAATGCGTACCAGTCTCACACAGGCACTATCCTTCCCTCTTTCCTCTATCTACCCCCTCAAATTCAGATTATTGGGTGGCAGGGTACGAGAGGAGTTCATCCTTTACTTCCTTTGCAAGTAAGCTTAGGGCTACTTAAGAGGGCCATTTCCTAGAACCTAATGGTGAATGGTCTTGGAAATAAGTTTCCTTCTCCGTTCCATTGGGCTAATGCATAGAGCCATGTTGCTGTTGGTGACTCATATGAGATGTTCTCCTGATCATTATGGCTAATGAAACACTAGAACATCGTGCACTTTTTCTGTGGGCTGGGTGAGTAGCAGCACATTAAAAACAGGCAGTGCTCCCAGGAAAATGATCTGCCAAACTAGCCCAGGAGGAACCAGACTGTAACGTCTAAGATGTGATAGATCAAAACATAATAATTATCTCTCAATTGAAAAAATAATACAGAACTTCATTGAAAATATGTTTTAGTGATTTTTATAGCAAAAATATGTGGCATTTCACTGAAAATTAGAACAAAGAAATTATATAGTCTTGAAAGCAGAATCTTAAGGTTAAACCTGAAAAAATATAATAGAAAAAAATCCCCAATCAGTTCTAAACCTTACAGGTTGCCTCATGAGTCCACCGTTCTTTTAAAATAATGTCAAAGAATTTAGAAATGTTCTAAAAAATAATGACGTTATGTAGGTTCCTGGTATGCACAAGCCTTTTCAGAGAAATTGCACATCTACTCTAGAATCAACTTGGTATCTCTTTAAATATATAACTGCTGCTTCCTGAAATACCAAGTGGCATAAAAAGGGTTGATTAGCATTTAAATTTTAATGATCCCATTACTGTTAATAGAATGTCTACTTGTCTTAGAGATCAGTCTTGGCACTTTTCTACCTGTAGAAAGTGAACGTGGTTCAGACATATAATCTTATTCCTGTCCAATGTAAAGGATGGTGGATTCCCAGGTGAAAATTTACATTTTACCTAGGCAAACAAGGCTGTTTGGGTAAATGTGATATCTTTTATTAGACCAACTAAATAGTTGGGAAAATTGTTCTTTGCAAGCTTTTGTGTACAAACACTCTTCTTCAGGCAGAGGGAGAGTCTACATACCTCAGATATATAAAATGAAATTACATAATTAGGTACTAATTGTACATCTTAGTAAATTTTGTATAATGAGATAATTAAGTACACATTTTGTAATTGGTTCTATATCACATTTATTTGATTACATTTACCATGTTTTAAAAATGTAAATAGAAAATTACTCAACATTCTGGCAGGGTACTAATGTAAAAGTTCCATCAGTATTTTAACCTGTACATCTGAAATTATTTATCTTGGATGAAGAAATGCATTTAAACTTACTTTAAAACCTCCAGTGCATGTTTTTAGCTCAAGAAAAATTTATTTTCTAAGATTTTAAATAATTGATCCTTTTGGAACTTTTTCCAGTAGCATTTGAAACGTTATAGGTTTCATAGAATTCATAGACGCTAGGGCTGCAAGGGACCTCAGAAGATCGAGTCCAGCCCCCTGCCCCAGGGCAGGAAGTCAGTGGGGTCAAAGGATTCCAACAAGATAAATGTCTCTTAAAGGAGTCCAGAGTAGGTGCTTGCATCACCTCTGGCAGCAGTCTATTAAAAACCTTGGGAGATCGGACAGTAAAGAAGTTCTTCCTTATGTGCAGTCTGAAACAGTCTTGGAGGAGTTTGTGACTGTTTGACCGTGTCATCCCTTGGGGCATTCTGGTGAGCTGGCGTTCCCCCAGATCCTGATTTTCACCCCTTATATACTTATAGGTAGCCACCCAGTCCCCCCCGAGCCTGCGTTTTTTGAGGCTGAGGAGTCCCATGGCTCTCAGGCTCTCATCATAAGGTCTGTTTTCCTGCTCTCTGATCATGTGCGTGGCTCTCCTCTGGAGACTCTCAAGCTTCCCCACATCCTTTTTAAATTGTGGAGCCAAGAATTGGATGCAGAACTCCATCTGCGACCTCACCAAGGCCGAGTACAGCGGGAGGATGACATCCTGGGATTAGCTAGGGAAGCATCTATGGATGCAAGCCATAGCTTTGCTCACTTTACCAACTGCAACATCCCATTGGTGGTTCATATTCATCTTGTGGTCAGTCATGACCCTCAAGTCCCTTTTGACCATGGTGCTAGCAAGCGCAGCACTGCTGAGCCTATAAGCATGCTGCAGGTTTTTATTCACAAGGTGGAGTACCCTGCATTTTTTGGCGTTGAACGCCATCAGGTTTTCGTCCACCCATTTTCTGAGTCTGCCAAGGTCACCCTGGATCACCATCCCATCCTTGGGTGAGGATGCTTTACCCTAAAGTTTGGTGTCATTGGCAAACTTGGCCAGTCTGCTTCTGACACCAATGTCTACATCATTAATGAAGATGTTAGAAAGTATAGGCCCAAGGACGGAACCTTGGGGGACCCCACTGGTCATGGCACACCATGATGATTGACTTCTATCAACTACCAGTCTCTGGGTCTGACCTCGGAGCCAGTTCCCCAGCCAGTGGACTGTGATGTAGCCAAGGCTGCAGTTGGCCAGTTTTACTATGAGATGATCATGGGATACCAGATTGAAAGCTTTTTTAAAATCAAGATATATGATGTAAATCTCTTCTCTCTTGTCAAAGTGATATGCCACCTGGTCATAGAAGGAGATGAGATTTGTCAGGCAAGACTTACCCACAACAAACCCATGCTGGCTATCCCTCAGGATGTTGCCATCAGCCAGTTTGTCAAGAATGGTCCTTCTGATAATTTTTTCCAAGGTCTTCCCCAGGATAGAGGTCAGGCTGGTGGGCCTGTAGTTCCCTGGATCTGCTTTCCTCCCTTTCTTGAAGATACGCACCACATTGGCTTTCTTCCAATCTTCAGGCACTTCATCTGAGTGCCACAAGTTCTCAAAGATCCATCCCAGTGGCTGAGCTTTGATGCCTGCCAGCTTCTTAAGTAACCTGGGGTGTGACCTGTCTGGGCCAGCTGACTTGAAGGTGTCCGGCCTCTCAAGGTGTTCCTTCACACGGTCAACATTGATGAAGGGTAACAATTCTCCCTTGCCCTGGCTGTCCCATACCATATTGAGCAGGGATGTCCCTTAGGGCTGGTGAAAAACCGACGCAAAATACCCATTAACCAGGTTGGCTTTTTCTTGGGCTCTGGTTATCAGTTGTTCAGTATGGTTTAGCAGGGGTCCAATGTTACCCTTGTTTTTCCTCTTCTGCCATGCCTTTGATGTAAAGTAAACTAGTGTTGCAATAAGCGGGAGACTGTCCATTTTAAGACCCTGATATCTGGGGGTGTACACACAACTCTGAACTCCCTTTGTCATGTCCCATGCCTCACAGATGTCACCCTTGAGTTTCTATTTGTTCTGGCTCAAGGCAGAGCCAAACTCAGCCCCTTGCAAGACCTCACACATTCATCCTATCATTCTACCCCAACAGGCCTCATTCACACCACCTGCTCTCACTAGGCCTGTAGCTCTCCACTCACTCTCACTGGGCCTCTTATTTGCTGCCCCACACAGGGCCACATTGGATATGCCCTGCTCCCTTGAGCAGCTCCTGCAGGCCATCAGGCTTGCCAACTCACACTCCTTGACTGGCCCTGGCTGAGCCTTTCAGGCCTTTCCTGCAACCCTCATCTGAGTGGTGACTAGCCAATTCACCTCACCTTTTGTGGAGTTCTGACCCAAGCCCCTTGCTAGGTAACTGCTCATTCACACCCTCTAATTAGGGCAAATTACTTGCCCTCTGGGCCTCAGGTCCCCTTGTGGCCTTAGGCATCCAAAGACTTACCCAGGCCTAACTGCCCCCTTCTGGGGACCTCAACACCCGTACCCTTCTCTGGGGCCTCAACACTCCACCATTTTACTGGGGTAACTACGCTGCCCCACTCACTGAGGCCCACACTCCACCCCTATGCTGGGGCCTCAAGGTATTACACCCCCACAGGCTCAGGTGCTTTTCCTAGCTGGCCCCATTACTACTGGGGTCTTACACCTCCATAGGCTCAGGTGCCTCTTAAGGTTAGCACCCCTGGCCTCACTACCACTGGTATCTTACACCCCCATGGGCCTCTTCCTAGGCATGCCTGGCCCCACTATCCTCTGGCCTTCATGATCTACTGGATGGTGGTGGCTGGGGTTATCAGGCACCCCCACCCACCTTTCACCGGGGAGATAACTGGCCTGGCATTTCTGGGGGACTGTCCCACCATGATCCACAAGGCTACCCTTCCCTGGCAGGGTGCAGTTTTCAGTCTTACCCAGGACCAGGAGCCTCCTGCCATCCCCATAGCTCCTGCCCTTACCTCCAAGATTTGCTGAGAAGCAGCTCAGCCAGGTGTTGCTGTTTCAGCTGCTAGCAGCAGGCTGCCACCTCATCCTAGAGAGCCAGGATCTAAAATAGCCACCTCATAAGGGCTGGCCTGTACCTGCCAGCTGCCTGCTCTTGGCTCTTAAAGTGACAGAGCACGAACAGAAGTGGATTTTATGCAAGGATTTGGTATTTGTGTTCTCAGCACATCAGTGATTCCTCCTCCCCCCAATTAATTTACATACAATTCATAAGGTCATGATCATTCACTGATACAGAACAGGTCACTTGGCCGACTGCCACTTTAATGAAGGGAGAGAGAAATCATTCTTAAAAACTAAGTGGTGCATCTAGCGGTTTGATAAATTCACACATTTTGTGTGAAATTCTGCAGTCCACATGCAGGCAAAATTTCTGTTTGAAGGATTTTATTCTCATACTAATGAATTTCCTGTCAAGAATGATGGGGGGGTGGGGTGGGGTGGAAAGGGACAGAGTGCCTCCACCAACCACCCCATGCCACTACCACCATCTCCCAGGAGTTGGGGGGAGGGGAGCTTGCAAGCGGAGGCTGCCACTGCTGCCACCCAGCACCCTGTGCTGCCACAGCTCCACATTTGGTTCTGTGCCGCCCCCTTCCCCCACACTGCGTCTGGCCCTGTGCTACCCGCCCTGGCTCCATGCTACTCTTCCTGCTCCACATCTACTTGGCCCACTTTGCTGGAGCCATGCTCTGCCCATCATTCTTGATAGCCATTCTTGATGCAGCACTGGCTGGCATGAACACCTCGTGCCTCCTGAAGCTGGGGGGGCATGGAGGCTTCGCACAGATGGTGTTGGCGGTGACAGCAGCAGGGGCATAGCAGTAGTGAGCAGGGAGCTCCCACAGGCAGCCACAGTGGTGTCAGTGGCAGGGTGTAGGGAGGTGGCAAGTGCTGACTGGTGATCAGTGACCACCTGCAGATACCGCCAGCAGTATCAGCGGTGAGGGAGGGGGGTGGTGAGTGGTGACCACCCGCAGGCTCCACCAGCACCATCGGTGGCACTGGCAGTCTTGGGGTGTACGTGTACTGGCAGTCTCAGGGGGTGCACGTGCACCTGCGTGCATGCCCTATGCATTGCCAGTGCTGGCTGGAGCCATGCCCCACCAGGAGCCACATCCCCCAAGAGTGTTACGGACGGATGGACAGACACACAGACAGATGGACTAAGCCCTTTATATATAGACAATTTAAATCAATGAGAACTCGCCTAACCAAGAAATGCAAGATTGCTTATTGAAATATTTTCTCCATATGAAATATGTGCTCCATATGAAGGCCTGGATCTTTTTCTTTTGATCTAAATTAGGAAGAACTACCAATGTGCATGGGAAAGATATTAATTTTGGATGCAAGTAGTTTACTTACTGCCTGCTTTTCTGTCCATCTACTATCACTGTAGCACGGGGCAGGCAATTATTTTGGGTAGAGGGCCACTTACTGAGTTTTAGCAAGCCATTGAGGGCCGCATGACAGGCAGCCAGGGGCAGACAAATACTAATTTTTTAACTTTTTTAGGGGGCACTCAGACTATATAGAATGGCCTGGTGGGCCGCATCTGACCTGCAGGCCCCATTTTGCCCACCCCTGCTCTAGCAGGTGTTGGATAGTAACTAGTATCTGACAAATAGTTTCTCCATCTTTCTGGTTTCTCTCAAGGGTTGAGTATAGATTTTTGCCCTTACCTCCATTAAGGCAAGCTCTCTCTGGTTTCAGGAGCCTTTGCACTGCACCTTTGTACTACCATAGACACAAAAATGATAGAAACTTACTGCAGCTGGCCAGCAGAGGATTTTCCCTCTTGGTGAAGAATGCTCATTGCAGACCTGGGGGTGGAAGAGCCCAGCCACTTGTCCCAGCCCTGGGGTTGTGCTTTTCCTATCCCATCTCTGGCACTGGGCTATTTTTAGCCCCCTCCTTCTCCCCCCTCCACCCCCAGCCTGCCAAACCCCACAAGCCACTCCTGATTCCAGTTTTACCATCATTTGCCATCATCTGGGAACCAAGGAAGTAAGATAGGGTTGGGGGAGGGGTGGACAGGATATGGTGGGGGGTTTGGTTCACTGAAGGGGTTGTTCATCTGGGGGTGAGGAGGAGGTCAAGGAGCTAAAAAATGCCTTTGGTCCAGGGTGGGTGAGAGAACCCCCATCCCAGCCCCTCATCTCCCCCCCCCAAGCCCTCCCTGGACTCCATAAGCTGCACTGATCCTGCCAAACCTTCCTGGTCCTCCCTGACCACCCTGTGAACCCCAACTTCCCCCCTGCAGGCCCCTCCTGCTCCCCCAATCTCTCTGCAGACCTTGACTGTGCCTCTAATCCCTGACCCCCACATTGACCCTGCCTGCCCCCCCATTACCCCTGACCACCCCCAGATCCTGCTTGCCACTCCAATACCCTCCATTCCCCTCCCATTAGTCCTCCCCATTCTGACTTACCTTAGATCATGTGGTCATTTTAAACTCAATCTAACCTCCCCAGTTGTCTAAATGTACCCTCTGTTGGCACAAGAGCTAGGCTCTTTGCTTGACTTCCAATGTAGCAGTGAGAGGTGGGAGCTGGCATGACAGCGCTCTGCTGTACTGCAGCAATTGTGTATGAAAGTGGAGTCAATTAAGGGTCCTGCATTAGGGTTGGTACCTAACTGGACATGGCTCTGAGCACTGCTGGCTTAGATTGGTGGTAGGGCTGCTTGTCAGGTAGTTGGCATCTGAGCTCATGTACAGGGAAGAATCAAGGGTGAAATCCTGTCTTGCATATAATAGATGGAAAAGACTCTCAGTGATTTCATTAAAACTAAGGTTTCACCCCAACCTCTTCCTGCATGTTCCCTGCTTGTGGCATGGTGAAAACATTTTGTGTGTAGGGGAGATAAGTCAGGACCTACATTTCCTCCGTATAGGTTCGAGATATCTCTGTTCACATGTCTAACACCAGTTTAGTAGACAAATGAAGTGTATTTTAGCATATGCATCTCCATATGGCAACATTCAGCTGCATGTCATGAGTTAAAAGCCAAATTTAAATAAAAGCATGAATGTTGATATCAGTAGGGTACAAAGTTTGATATGAACCCAAAGGTTTGCCCTTAATGTTCCAAACATAGGAACTTGGACATTTTTATAGTTTTATCAACATGTTCAAAGAATCAAGTTGGCAATAAATGTCTTGTTACTCAAAAAATATATGGCCAAAATATTGGAACATTTAAAGTAGCTCTTATTTTCTGTTTCTTATTTTTGTTTTTGTATCATGCTAAATTAAAAATTATTGTTTTTTTTTTTTTTGTTTTTTTTTTCAGGTTTTGGTAGTATGTGAAAATGCCGTTTTGACCTCTAACAGCAGGCTAAATTGCATAGATTGAACCAGTAATTAAATGAACACATATTTGCTTTTGATTCCAGAAATATACCCACATGCATGCAGTGGCTCATGCCAGAAGGCAGGGGGAGGGAGGGCACTAGAGAACACCTCTTTGCTTGGCTGGGGCAGATAGCTTGAGCCATGGCTAGGCTGCCCACCTTATGAGGGAGCAGGGAGGGTGCAAAGCATCCTGGGATGCTGGGGGACTGTGAGTTAACTTGAATCTGGAGGGGATCTGGGATAGAAGTTCAATAAACTGATTTAACCTAAAGTATGATTTCCATCCAGGTTTACTTTTAACTGGTTTTGGCCATTTTGAATGTGGTTAATGTGCTCTGAAATTCTGTTGTGTTACAGATTTGAACTAGTTTCTGATCATTTATACCAGTTTATGTGTAATTTCTGTCCCTAGCCATGCTGGCAACTACCCCTGCAGTCTCTCCTGCTAGCTCTGGGACTGTAGGAGTGAAGGGGACAAGTCAGGCTGCAAAGTGTAGTTCTGTTTGCATGTCTGCCTGCGTGCCTGCTTGTAGCAGAGCAGGCTGCTGGGAGTGTGTGTGTGTGGTGGGGGGAGGGAGCGTGCTGGCAAAGACAGCAACAGTAGTGAAAGTTCCCAAAGAAGCAGCCACTGCTGCCACTGGAGTAGCTTGGGCAGGTGCAGTGTGTCATACTGGGGAGGAGAGCATTTATCTCCTCACAAAGCGGGTCTTGTGTCACACTTATATCACTCTCATAGCACACTAGTGTACCCTGTGGAAATTACTGGACTAGTGGACAGAACTAATAGCAAACTACAGGAGGATGAGTAATATGAAGTATGGGAGGAAAAGTAGGAGAGACTAAAGAAGAACCTAAACAGGAGCTATTTAAAAAAAGGACATTTTTGCAGTCTGAAAAAGAAGGAAATTTGGTCTATATTTCTGTCCTGTCAATTCTAATTAGTACTGGACTGGTCAATAAATGGGAATTAGGAAGGTAGGCTACCAAATCAATAGGACTAATGTACCTTGAATCCGAAGCATAATGAAACAAATCCTACCTGCACTTTTATCACGTTAAGTGTGATGGTTTCTTCAATGGAATTTTGTGGTTTAGTCAGGACAGAATTTGGCCTGAAACCAAAGATTTTTCATTTTTATTCTGTCCCTGTGTTTAATCTAGGGCAAATCATTCATTCATTCCTGAAAGCAACACAAGCTTCAGAAAAACTCTGGAGCAACAAAATCCTATTATTCAGGAGAAATATTATCCATAATGCTATAATTTTACAATCTACCAGTGAGAAAGGGGAAGAATTTGGCACTAGTGAGTGTGGTATTATTTATTCTTCCCTCTTAGAACGCTCGTCGGGTAATTATGCTTGTGGTGAAAAAAATACATATTAGTCAACCCAAGAGAGTGGAATGTCAACCTTGGACCAGTTATCTGTTAGTCACTAAAATCTGTTCCAAAACATTTCATGTGGGAAAATATCAAATTAGCAAAAGAACAGTTTTTGTCATGCAATGCCTGATCCTGTGAGGTGCAGAGTTCTATCAATTTGCACTTAAATCAATGACACAAGCATCATAATTATTTGATGTCTATAAAATTAGCTAAATTAAAGAAAGTTAAGGACCAAATCTGCTGATGTAAATCAGCTCTATTGACTCTTTAGAACACTGATTCTCAAAAGGTGTACCACGAGATCCCCCTGTGTGAAGAGGTAAATGCTGTCCTCCCCAGATCTGCCTGCCTCTCCTCCTCCTACCCCATCACCACTTCTCCCCCGCCTGCCATCACTTCTCCACACCATGGCACAGGGCAAACAAATGATGCCAAAGCCTCCTATCACCAAATGCTGCTGAAGCCCCACATCAGTGGTCCAGCTTCAGTGCCTCCACAGGCAGCCATAGGTTATCAGCTGCTGATATAGAAGATATGTCTGCATTGCATCCTTTTTTCTTTAGGAGTGGGATGCCATCAACCACATCTTGCCTACCAGCTCCCTCCTGAATGTACCAAATCCAGAAATGTGGCAGTGAAGCCCCTCCTTCATGAAATTCTTCTCTGGCATGTGTGAGGGCAGCTGCAAGTAGTGTCCTTGCACCAGCATCATCATTGCATGCAAGTGAAAGGGGCTATGCAATACCAAATCCGCAACCTTTCTAGGTTCACTTCACAGATGTATATAAAACCTAGCAGCATCCAATTGGGATACCTGGCATCAATTTTTTCTCAGTGAAGAATTAAAAAAAAAAAAAGTTTTATATGGTAACAGCAAACTACAAATAAAAAGCTTACAAAGAAAAATGTTAGAAATAAAAATAATGTACACCTATACCTTATATTGTTCCTTGGTAACAAGCAGCTAACCAGCTTCACCATCCCTGATATGCCTCATATTCTGAGTCCAGTTCACAGCAGATTAAATCTGCCTTCCCTGGAGCCTCTGGAAGGATCCAGTGCACTTGTCGCTTCTTCCTCCCAGCTGTTGCTCAGCGCAGGACACACCTCTCTTTACCAGCAGGAGCCAGAGCTCACATAGCCCTGATTGGTTCCACCAGGAAAGTCCATTATAGCCCCTTGACCCTGTCCATGTTCATGGAGGGCTCTTTCAGAACACTCCTCTCTGAGCCCAACACAACACACACCTCAGTCTGGTTGGAAAATAAGAGGAGTTTTTTCCCCTTTTTCTTTGACCTCAGTGGCACTCTGAACATGGCCACCAGTTGCCACTGTATGCCCACTGAACATGGTCAAGAGGCTCTTACTGACCTTCCCAAGATGTATGAACTCTGAAAAGTTCATTTCTAGGTACAAGGAGGGTTACATAAGAAGAAGCACATGGGGAATAGTTAGGGACCTACTGAAACTGCAGTGAGACTAAACAGTTTTCATGGGTTAGTCGTGGCATAAAGAGAACATGGAATGGATATTTCCTGGATGTGCTCTGCTGGCCTCACCCCTCAGCACTGATTGGTGGAGAGGCCCTGGTGGGTAAGGAAGGATGAGGGAGTGACTACCATCTTGTTTGCTGGTTGCCGTTTGTGTGGCCCTGCCCCTTGGCACCAATTGGCAGAGTCCCAAGTCAGGGGAGGAGGGATAAGGGGGCATCTACCATCTTATCTGCTGCCCTTCGTGCCGCCCCATCAGCCGATGCCTCCCTCCTTGGGCAGGCTGCGAGGCCCAGTCACAGCAGTGAGGACTGCTGATTCCCACTAGAGAAACAGCATTTTGTTTTTATTACTTTTTTTTTTAAAGTTGATTTTGCAGACAGCCCCATATTTTGTGGTTCGCAGGGGGATGTTAAAAAGACTTTCTTTGACCACCCAGGTGCAGAAACTGTTTGTTATTCTTCTGCGTGTGTTCAGGACTTGCTTGAAAATATCCCCAGGATCTCCAGAGAAATGATGCAGACATACCACTTTCAGTGGACAGAAAGATATCAGAAGTGTGACTTTATCAGGTCCAAAGACTCCCAGTGTACATAGATGACAGAAGAAAGCTATCAGACATTTGACTGTTAGATTGGAAACCACTTTCATTCTAGATAGTGTGGATCCAGCTGCATTATGATCACAAAAACAAAGTACATGAGTATTATGCAGTAAGGATTCATGTTAAAAAACTCAGTGCATTTAAGAATCCAAGCAATATAAAGCCTGTGTAGTATTTTATTTTGTACTGTGGGGTGGTTGTCATCTTGCAGATACAGTTGGTCAGAAGTCTAGTAGAACAGATGTTTCCTCAGAGGACCAACAAAAGAAAGAGGAGCAAAATGTTCAATAAGTGTTTAGGTGGATTCTTAGGTGGGTAGGGGAAGATGTTTGCTCATTTGTCTATACCATGAAAATACTTTGGGCCAGCCCTGGTTATTCTAACATTAGATATGTATAAACTTTTGTAAGCAAAAGTTCACATCATGGTATAGGATCGATGTAGTGAGCTGTTGCTCATGAATGTCTATGGATCTCTGGTTCAGTTAGTCTATATGCTGTACCGCTCTACACAGCTTATCTAAAGTGGGGAGGAGGAGTGCAGTGATGCAGTTACGCTCCTCCCCCCTTTGATTACCACTTTACCAAACTTTAAAACCAACCACCTGTTGTGGGCAGTGGCATTTCTATTCAGACAGCGTTGAGGAGTCAATTGACTGCATGGGCCATGTAGCAAGTTGTCACTCAGTTTATTTTCCCTGGGACAAATTCCCTACAGGAAACCAGATGAATAATAAAACAAACAAACAAACAACAAAGAATTGACTCAAAACTTGCATTCCTTCAGACCTGGAGAGGGCAAAGCCAGATTTGTGCTGCTGCCTTTTCAGCGCTGCAGTCTTCCCTCTCTCCTCATCTCCTCTCTCTGGGATCTTTAACTTCCTCTGGTACCAAGCAACCATCCTTGTCAGTTGGCCCCATGCCCCTGAGTAGGCAGGCTATTACCCCTTCCCCCCTCCCCGCCCCCAGCTGGGCTCCTGTCCCTGAGCTGTGCACACAGTGGAAGTTCTTGTATGATGAACAACAAGTAGGACAATGATGGATCCTAATTTCATGGCTTTTCTGAAACAAATTTCCTCAACATCCCCTTGAACCTTTTAACTAGGCCATCCACTTGTGGGTGATGCACTGAATTCTTTGTCAAGTGGACCTTCAATAAGCCCCAAACTTTCTGTAGTGACTAGGACATGAAGGCCATACCTTGGTCTGTTTAAACCTTTCCAAGGTTTTCAAGGTTTCCATATGGTCAGCAAAGATGCATCAGACTGCCCCTCAGACTACAGAGGGTTGGGGAGAGGTGTGGCTGTAGTCCCAGAGTCAGTGAGAAACATTGGGGAGTTGGGCAGGAAGCAGGCACATGACAGAGAAAGAACCCATCCCCTGCCCCATCTCCTAGATGCCCTGATGAAACTGCTGCTGCTTTCCCTGGCTGTCCTGAGGTGGAGGGAGGTCCACAGCTGCTCCTGTCCCACTTCTAGTGGGATCTGTGGGGAGCACCCGCATGGGGTGATGGGCTCAGCCCAGGGTCAAATTGGTGGTACACAGTTTCCTCCTTCCAGCTCCTTGCCCACTGGCCCTTTTCCTGTCAGTGTCCCTCACTGGCCAGGAACAGGTTCTGGAAGGAGGAACCTGTACACTGCCATCCTTGTCCAAGACTAGACTGAGCCTTGCTCTCTGCACAACTGTTCCCTGCAGTATGTGGCAGGAGTGGGTCATAAATGGCTCTGAGGTTCCTCCCCACAAGCATTAGTTGGGGACAGTAGTGGCAGTGCACAGATTCCTCATTCCGGTGCCTGCTCCTGGCCAACAGAACATACTTGTAGCACGGAAGGAGGGGAAGGTGGTGGGCAGAGAGTGAGTGTTGGAAGGAGGAATCTGAGTGCCTCTGACTCTGGCCCCTGCTGAGCACCCTGCAGAGATTCAGCCCATCCCTGGAGTGGAATAGGAGTGGTTCTGGGGCACTCTCTGCACCAGGACAGTGGCAGAAGTGGGTACATCTGCATTTCTGCATGCCCCCTGGATCTTCCCATGTATGTATGTCTCTTTCTAAGATGCTCAGGGGGCTAGCTTCACAAGGAGGGCAGAAGAAGGGCTTGCATAATGGCTACCCTGTGGTGTGATGGTTTGAGAACTGTGCTGAAAAGTGGGACTGATAGTTTTAGCCCCCTTTGAGTATGAGAGGCCTAGAGCCTGGGTCCTCATCACTTTCTCAGTAAGTGCCCTAGCCACTCAGAAGTTAGGATGGTCCTCTGCTTAATGCATGCTACCCATGGGTTTCTGGCCAGCTCCATTTTTGTGCCTTAGACGCAAGTAATCATCTGGAATGGGTGTGCACTAGGCCTGTGTGAACAGGGAAGTATTCAACTCAGATTTGTCCGGTTCAGAGGACACTGATTTGATTAGGTGATTTGAATCGCTGTCCTCATTCAATTCAGTCGAGTTAGAATCAGAGATTCAGCTCTGATCTGGGGCTGATTCAGATCAGCCAGGGAGGTTTCAGGTTGTCTCATGGCTCCGCCAGCTGTGCCTACCTCTCCCCAGGCAGGAGGAGCTGGAGGAGAAGCCATCATGGCTGCCCTGCCTGGCCCCATCCCCTGCCTAGCCCAGCCTCCCGGCACTTTAAAAAAAAAAAAAAAAAAAGCCCTGCACTCACTGGGTGCAGGAGCAGTGATTGGGGCCTCTGGGCACTAGGCAGAGCCTGGCAGACTCAGGTGCTGCAGGACTTTAAAAAAGTCCCCAGGCACCCTCCTGGCCCTATAAAAAAAAAAAAAAAAAAAAAAGCCCCATGTTCACTGGCTGCATCAGCAGGGATCAGGGCCTCTGAAGGATCATGGCAGAGCCCCCCTGCACAGTGTGGGACAGTGGGGATTGCCTCCCCACCTGTCACCCACATGGCAGCTGCTCCATGTCATGAGCACAGCATGGCTCAGTAGGGTGCTGCATGCTGTCTCAGAGCTGGGGCTCCTGGGGCTGAGTGATGCCAGGCTCCGGCTGACAGGTGGAGCCATCCCAGCTCCCAGACAGTGCACGGTGCCCTGCTGAGCTACCCATGCAATGTGACAGCTGCCATGTGGATGCCAGGTTGGGGGGAGCAATCCCTGCTACTCCGTGCTGCATGGGGGGGGCTCTGCCACGAGCCCTCCGAGGCCCTGATTGCCACTGACAGAGCTGGTAATGTGAGGCATTTTTTTTGAAGTGCTGGGATGCTGGGGCCAGGTAGGGGGGGAGATCAGGGAGTGGAGACTGTGTGGGGAGCTATTCCACAGGTCCCCACAGCCCCTGCTACAGCTGGTGAGTGTGGGGCTTTTTAAAAATTTTTGATTCCCCAACTGCTGGGGCTGGGCAGGGGGTAGAGGGGTGATCGGGGAGTGGGGGCTGCCTGGGTTGGCTCTGCCATGAGCCCTCTGCTGCCAGAGCTGGTGAGTGTGAGGCTTTTTTTTAAAAAAAAGTGCCGGGAGACTGGGGTCGGGCAGAACAGCCATGGGAGCTTCTGCAGGTCGGGGGAGCCACAGGAGAAGCCCCCATGGCTGCCCTGCTAGGCCCCATTCCCCGCCCAGCCCAGCCAGTGAGCAGGTGGGGGCATGATGCAGGCACAGCTCACTCAGCAGCAGGGCATAGGCTCCATTCCCAGCACTACTGCACCTGCATCAGCATTGGGAGCAGGGACTCTGTGCTGGCACTGCTTGCCAGTTGCCGTGGCAGGGCATGGGATGCAGGTTGCAGTAGTGCTTGGAGTGTGGGCTCTGCCCTGCTGCCTGCCAGCATGGGCAGGTGCAGGGTGCAGGCCTGGAAGTGTTGGGAGTGGGCTCTGTGCCTGGTGCCTTGCCCTGCCCTGTCCTGGGTGGGCAGCGCCTGCTCCTGACGCACCCCCCACTCCCTCCATCACCATGGAGACCTTGATTTCCACCTCCCCATGCCCCTTCCCTTCCCCAGCCCCTTCCCCTCAACAGACTTACCAGCCAAATGCTACTTTGGCATTGGCAAAGTAGCATTTGTCTGGTAAGTCTGTTAATATCAGCAATCCGATTGGTATTGGCCAAAAAAACCTTTATTGGTGCATCTCTACCACCCAGTTAGTGGCCTACTGCACATGCTTAGTCTGTGCATGCATTTACACATAGACACAACAGAGGAAGTAGAATTGGTACCCGAGTACAAGTGGCAAAAATTTCACTTATGCAGCTAGAAAGCTACTATTTAAATGTGCAAAAGCAAATGGAATTCCACTCTGAAGGTCCAATGTCATACAGAAAGTGGCACAGGGAAGTGAAACCAATTCTCCAAGACTTATTCAAAACTCAGAATTTCTGTGGGCAATTCTGACACTTTGAATCTTGTTTTCATTTCAATTCAGAGTATAAAAATTACAAAATTGCTTGTACAATGGAAATTCTGAATGAGATTTTTTAGAAAAAATCAGTTTTGAAATTTTAATTTTAGAATTCCAAACATTTTTAAATAGTAGTTTGTAGATTTTTTATTTTTCTATTTTTTTTCATTTCCATATGTCTTTACATATCAGTAATCCATAATACTGGTCAGTTCCATTCCAGACGTATAGGGCTGTCCAACTGATGCATCTGGCCCCCAAGTGGTTAACCTTAATTAATCTTGTTATCTGAATGGTGCTCCCATTGTCACTCTCCTGCTGCTGCTGCTGGAGTCTCTGATCTCCCTCTCCCTTTTCCACCTTATGCTGCTTGCCCCCACACCTGGGGATGGGGCAGGGTAGGGTGGCCTGTGAGAATAAGGGAGCCTTTGGCCAAAGAGCTTGGGAGGATATGGGGAATGCACAAGCTGTGGAAGTGTGGGTGCAGCAAAGTTGGGTGGGGCTGACAGCATGGGGCCTGCGGGGCATGTGGCCTGTGCAGCATATGTCCGGGGGTCTGTGGCACCAGGCCACTCAAGTTGGATAGCTCTCATGTAAGACTATATTTATTTTTATTTCAGTTTAAATACTCTATTAATTGCATTTTATTTTTTAAATTATTGAGGGCCGCTATTGCTTAGTACTTGCTGAAATACCTGATTTTCTTTTCTAGATCAAAGTGCCTCCTGTTAGTGTTGTAATGAAACAGCTTGACTCTTTGTCTCATTGCAGCACAAACAGGGAGATACTTTGATTTAGAAAATATGTTTCAGTCAGTGCTATGTGGTACCTGCCTTTTATGATTAAAATAAAATAGTTATTCTTTTTAGAATAAAACAAATAGAATAGTATAGCTACTGAATATAGTAACATATCAATAATAGTAGTGGAAGCTATCAGTTATGGATAACCTTATTATACAATACTACTACATGAAATAGTGTAAAAATAATAACCTAAATATTAAAATAAATACACATCCTTCTGAACAAATTTTCAGTTTGAAAAGGTTTTTTTGATTACTAATTTTTCCTATGGAAATTTCCATACAACTTTACACCTTTTTTCCTAATATTTTGATTTCTACACAACCTTCAGAAACATATTTTGATGCAATTTTTTCTGAACAGCTCTTCTCTCAAGTCCTTGGCTAGCAACTTAATCACTAGATCATTATTCTGTTCCAAATCCCAGAATGGAGATTATGGTGTAAATCTAAGAGCCAGGCTTGTCATAAAATTTAGTGCTTCTCTCCTAAGTTTTAAGACTAAAACATTTGTGCTGTTAAAGTAAGGAACTTGCTATTCTTAATGCCTTCAGCGCAAGCATTTAGGATTCAGTCTCAACCCACTGAGCCAGTAGCAATACTCACATTGACTGCAGCAGAGCATGATTTCAACCCTATGGTGTTGTTGTGAAAAATACAGTGCTTTTCACTGTTAAGAGATTTCATATAATTCTGGTCAGTAACAGCTTTATGTTTTTCACCTTTTTCAGATTCTATGAAAGTCAGTACCATTTCGTATCTGTGTGGAAAAGACAGCATCTCAGTAGGCACTAACTGACACTTATTTTTCCATTCTTTGCAGAAGATTGAATTCATTATGGTAGGTAGTCTTTATGTGCCTATATGTAGGCAATTCTTTTGCTGACTTCTTGAAAGAATGCAGCATTAGGTTGGTAGAAAAATAAACTTTTTTCCCACTGAACACCACCCATATGGTGATGTACTGGGAAGTTTCTTCATAAATTAAACTATGGTTGGTGGTTTTTATCATTTAAAAAACACATTTTTAATAATGTAATGAGATGCTGTTAACACTGGATCAAATAAGATAGAACAGAAATAAGCTTACGGTCTGGATCAGCTCTTTCTAATGCTCTGTCAATTGTGACTGTGTGCCAACACTACTGTTCAGTCCTGGCCACTGATAAACAGACATTACTGATCATGGCAGATTGTATGACAGCTTTGTGATCTGAAACAGTCCCCTGTGGATTAGATTGAATTTGTATTACTTTGGATCCAAGACAAGTTTGACACTGACTGCCTTCTTCTAAAGATCAAAATCAAGTTAAAAAACAACGTGTTACTTCTAATTTGTAATTTCAATTTTTTAAGAATTTTGTTAGTCACAGACATAAGACCTCATTATTGATCAAAATCAAAGTGATATAATAAAGTTTTTAAGAATATGAGATAAACATTGTGTAGCAGGGCACTAAGGTGCCTGCTACTCAAAGAGCAGGAATGGCCACCAGGTGCCGGTTGCCAGGGCAACCAGGAGGAGCTAGGGGCCCACACCTGTTGAGTCAGCTGACTGGAAGGGGCAGGGCTGACTTCTATAAAGCACAGGCTGGAGGCCGAGAGAGGGGTTTCTCAGCTGGCAGCCAAGGAGGAGTGTGGCCTGACTAAGCAAAAGGGAAAGGCCTGAATGCGATCAGTCAGTTACGCTAGTGAGGGACAGAGCGCCTGCAGAGGGCAACTCAAAGGGCATTAGCTGAGCATTTTGGCTTTGTGTTATAGCCTAGGGGCTTTCGTTATTGTTTTGTTGTTGTTCTAAGACCGGAGGACTGGGTGAGGCTATAAGGAGATGGTGGAGGACTCATAGGGGAACCATGTAGTGTGGGAGCCCAGCCTCAGAGAGTGGGCAGTGTGAGAAGCCCCGAGAGAGAGGGCAGTGCAAGAAGGCATCTAATAAGACCAAAGAACGTCCGGTACATCCATGAGGCTTGGGGCATGGTACAAGGGTGGTTGGAGCCACGCAGAGCCCATAAGGCTGGGGTGCACCTGAACCCCATTCTGGAATACGGGCCCAGTATAAGACAAGAGAACTGTGACCGGGAAGACTAAAGGTGCAGATAGGCAGCTTGGCGTGGTATAGAGGGTAACTAAGGGGGAGCATGGCAACCTGTCACACATTGGGTACTCTTTTTATATGATTAGTAAAACATATTGCTAGAATGAACCAACTGGCTACAAAATTCAGATCTAAACTTCTAGGCGAGGGACAGAAAGTATACATAAACTGGTATAGGTGATTGGAAACCAGTTCAAATCTGTAACACAACAGAAATTCATTGCACGTAGTCTGCTTTCAAAATGGCAGAAACCAGTTTAAGTTAAACTTGGATGGATGTAGTATCAGACTTAACTGATTTAGTTTAAATCAGTCCAGATTCAAGTTAACTCACAGTCATCCAACATCCCAGGGTGTTTTGCACCTCCCCTGGAAACCCTTCCTCACAGGGTGGGTGGGCTAGCCTTTCCCAAGATGTCTGCTCTAGCTCAGCAGATGGGTGTGCTCTAGCACCCCCCAGCTTCTGAGTAGGTCACTGCAGATATGTGGCTGCATTTCTGGAATCAAAAGTGAATGTCTGTTCACTTGCTTATCTGTTTAACCTGTGTAGTTTAGAGTACTCTGTTAAGATTGAATCAATTCAGCCTTGGGCTTTTTGAGTGTCTGTACTTAACCCTAGTCTTTCAGAATCTTTCTAGATGATCCTTATCTACAGAACAAAATTAATGTGTCTGCTCAAACTTTTGAGTAGAGATGTTAATTTTGTTCTGTAGATATAGATCATCTAGAAGATCTGGATCTGGTTCTGGATTCAGATTTCTCTAAACATCTCATATTGCAGAAGGATCAGCAATTCTGTCTTGGGTCCAACTGTGCTTATTCTTTTTGGACTTGTTTATGTGACTTAGGTAATTGGGCAAATAGAGTAGGAAAAGAATAGTTGCAAAACATGTGTTAAGCAGGAGAGCCCTTCCATTCCTGTTTTCCTGTGATCCTATGCAATCATATCAACAGTGTTCATTGTTTTTGTTTTTATGAAACATTGTTAAATGTTTTTGTCAAACATTGTTAAAAATTGTGAAAAGCTCTACTCCCATGTACTTTAAGTCATTGATCATAAAAAATGAATAGGCAGTAATAAATGCAATAATTCTAAATACCTTATCTTAGAGGTTTCTCATGAACTAAGTTTGCATACATCTATGTATTCATAACCAAAGGTCTAAGTCTGCTTATGGAAAATGTGTGAATGGTTAAAGAACTTCATTTTTGAATAAATTGTTTGCTGAGAATAATTTTCCCACTTCTAATTTTAAACCTGATATGTATGTGATAATAGGTCATGCTGGCAGATTTAATGACTTTTCATAGCATTTTCACCAAGTTAGTTACATTTTCATATTCTGTTATTGGAATATCTTCAGATTTTAACAAATGCTTTGCAACTACTATCAAGTCAAACTAGAGAGTAATTCAGCCCAGCACAAGGAGGCTAAATACATATCTCGGCATGCAGTTATAAAAATAACATATTGAATTGGCATTATTACTTATTTAGGAATATAGGTCATAGTTTTCAGTCTTATTCATGCTCTTTGGCAGTCCCTCACAGTTGGCAATGATTGTCTTCCATGATTGTTTTATCTGTCAGTCCCAAGATGGCTGACAAGGCTGATCCAGGATCAACAGACTCTTGCAAATAAGTCTGCTGCTGCTTGGTCTGTGATTTCTTATTCATCAGAATTACCTCTGCATATTTTGTAGCTAACCTTCCCTGATGGTTATTCCTTTATCTTTCATCTGTGGATACACTGGGTAACAGTACAGCTCTGCTGCTAATACTGCACAACAGATTGATACATGCAGCTTCAATTTATATCGGTGGGAACAGCATGGGAATAGTGTCTGTGTAGCTAAGGGGATTATTATTATTATTTTACATTTTCTTTTATCACATTTGTTTATTGGCTGACAAGCCATGAGGCTTGATATTGTGGCATGACTGAGCACAATAGCATGTTTAAAGGAATGAAGGGAAATAGGGAGGAAACATACATAGAACTGGAAAGAAGATTTCTTATTGAGCAAAAATTTGAGAACATGGGCAGATTTGGTGGGATGGGTAATGATCTAGCAAAGTGCTTCAGTACATGTTTAACTTTAATGCCTTTGGTAGAACTATTCATGTTTAAATTCAGCAAGTGATAAAAAATAATTTCCTGTGTCAAAGATCTGGTTTTTAATTTTTCTAACCATGTTTGCTCTCCCTTTCTTAAACTGGTCTTTAGCATTTTTCTGTGCTGAGAATTTTCTAAGTGTTTTTTTGTCAGTTCTCCACAAATTACAGCAGGACAATATTATTAGGAACTTATTGTAGTTCTGGCTTGTTCTGGGAACAGTTTCACAAATCGTTGCTTTAGGAAGTGCTGCCTTTGTCCTTATTCCTTTCCCTTTAGCTTGACTTCCCTGCTGCACTTCAATAGCAAATAATGAATCATACACTCTAAACTCCTACACATTTCACCAGAATCACTCTTTCTTTGTTAAAGAGAATGAAAATATTTTTCGTTTAACTCTTCATTGCTGGTTAATTTTTACAGCATTTTGCATCTGGATCTTACTAGTTAATATTACTATTAGAAGTGCACCAAAATTGTTTGGTGCACTTCTAATTTGCTAATGCCTATCAGTTTTGTTGGAGGAGTTCAAGATGATGTCTCCTATCTAGAAACATGATTTGAAAACAGGACACTTGAAAGACCACTTTTCTAATCATTCAGTGCTCCTTCATCTGAGCTCAGCGAGGTCATTTGAGCTGGAGCTCTGCTGTGAGCAGAAATGACCTACTGCAGATCATCCTCTCTTAAAGCATCTTGATTCTAGAATGTGTTTCTATAGTATACCACCAGAGCTGGCATCTGTCAAGCTTCTAATTCATTTGTTCTTATTCTCTCTAACTCAGGTCACAAACAGCATTCAGTTTCTCCTGGGCACAGATGTCCACAGCTGGGTAAATCACTGCTCTCCCAGGAGAAACCATAAGTATACATATATTTAGGGTTTTTCTTTCAGAGTGAAAATGACTGCTTCAGGAGAAAAAAGAACAACCAGGATCAAATCGCTCCCAGGAGAGTTTGTCCTGAGAGAGAGGACATGTGAACACATTCTCTTCTGAGAGAAGCCGCAAGCACAGTCCTCCAATATCCCAGGGTGCTTTGCTCTTCTCCCTGAAGAGACAGTGTGTAGTCCTTTAGAACTGTGCTCCAGCCAAGGAGGGAGCAGAACGCGCCCACTTCACAGTTCCACACTGTGCCACAGGGAGCCAGGAAATTCTGAGCCATTGGAGTTGGCCAGCAGGGCTGCCTTGTGCACGGTTGCTATTCTGTCCCTGGGAGGACCAAGGAAATCTGCAGAGCACACTGAGATGTATGCACAGGGACCCCCTGGCTGCGCAGTATCAGCAGTGCAATCTCTCTGCTCTTCAGGGGCTCACCATTCAAATATCCGTTTAGACACTGCCAGGTAAGTTTTTCTACCAGGAGAACAAACTTGGGAGATTTCTCTCAGGTTATTTGAATGTGTGTATGCGGCCAAAGGCAGAGAGGGGAACATAATACACTCATATGTCTATACTTCTTCTGGACATATTAAGTTTACTGTGAGCATTATAGATCATATTAGTTCAGATCTTGGCCACGTTCCTACTTTCTGTGATAGCCACCATGTTGGCTGGTGTGATGTGGCACTTTAGAGGAAACATGACCGTTATGCCCCAGTCCGAGTCCTATGATATAGGGGGAGGAGGATGGGCAATGAGTATATCCTGTGTACACATTCTTCCTACCAAACATTTTCTACACCAGGATGGGGTAGGGGTGGGTGTGCTGACCACTAGAGACCCCAGTGGGGGACAGTGAAGTAGAGGTTGTTGGGAGGAAAATTTTACGCGCTCCGGCTCTCTGCACAGTGAAAGCAACTGCTACTGCTGCTACTGCTACTGTAGAAGTATTGGTTTGGGCTGTAGCAGCTCTGAGGCATGGGCTCCCTGGTGCCCTGTTGCCTCCACCAGATATTCTAGTTGGTTCAGGGCTGTGCCTGCTGTGGCAAAGACTCCCTCAGGGGTTCCCTTCAGCTTACCCCACTCCTCCACCCAACTCCCAGATAAACTGCTAGGTGTAGGGCTATGTCTTCCTACCTCTTAGGGCTGGGCAGTGTGGGACTGCCCATTGTAGCAGAGATACCTGGGGGGGGAATCTGGTATCCGCTCAATTTTGGTGCCCTCAGCTGGTATCTTGCTTCCCCCACCAGCCCCTGTTACCCTGTTAGTATGCACTTTACTTAAAAGAGGATTGTTGGAGGGCAAAAATATCTTTGTCTTCAGAGCACATACAAAAATAATTTAAGGAAAAACTTTAGCCACTGTTTTCCTCATAGTGTTTTGGGAAGCTCTTTAAAAATGACCAAGTCTGGCATTGAAGCCTCAACGATTCTAATGGGATTTGTATTAATGTCCCTCCCAATTTCTTTATTGTTCCTTTCTATCTGCTACAAAAATGAAGCAAGCAGCTTAGGTCCAGTTCCATGTTTTGGAGTCCTAAAATGCCAGCTGGGAAAGACATTTCTGAAAAAATTACATTTATCTTTTTTAAAGCTCTGGAGAAATTGTGGTTTGCAGTTCTGAAGTTACCTGTTGGGTTATCATTTGATTAGCTTGCTACCAAGTTGCTTATATTCAAAGGCTTTCAACTTTCCACTCAGATTTTATTTTAAGAAATGTATTCACTGCACATATTGATATGTAATAAAGTAATATTAACATATCAATGTTAATAATATTAACTTACTAATAATATATACATATTTTTCAGGTCAATATATAAAAATGCCCTTACAAAATGCACCTTTTTACCCAGGATTAGTTGTGTAAATTTATGTTCTTAATGAAACCAATAAACATGGAGGCAGACTTTCATTCCAGTGTGTTCTGAAAGTGTTCTTTTCATCTCATTGTAATTTGACTTTAGATTTTACCAAATTACAATATATTTTTATATTGGTGAGCCCACTACTGGAACATAATGTGTGCTGTATTCTTGTGTCCACACTTAAAGAAAGCTGATTAGAAATCAGAGAAGTACAAGAGAATGATTAAAGGATTGAAAACACGCCTTAGAGTTAAAGCCTTCGTGAGTACTAATTATTTAGCTTATTAAAAAGGCAGTTAAGGGGTGATTTGATCACAGTCTGTTCTATACATATCTGCATGAGAAATATAAAATTGATAATAGAGTTCTCTTCAGACTACAGATCAAGGTATAACCATTTTTATTAGAAAATTAGACTAGAATCACACTAAAAATAAGGCATACATTTTGTAAGCGTGAGGGCAGTTAACTCTTCTACTAAGGCGTATGGTGAACTCTTCATTACTAGAGATTTCAAAATCAAGACTAAATATTTTAGGTATGCCATAGTTCAATCATAGCCTTTGGATTTGAACATGGAATTAATTTGGCAAAGTCCAATGGCCTATATTATGCCAGAGGTCAGACTCAATGATTGCATCGATCACAATAATCTCTTCTAGCCTTAAAAGCTATGAATCTATGGCAAAAGAATTGTGCTTTTGAAGTCCACTCCAAATCTTCTGATACCTAGCCCCCAATTCACTTCTTAATCTTTGCTAAATATTTAAAGTAGAGCCTGATAATACATTTTCTTCCTTTCGCTGAATGTTAATAAATTCAAATTATGATATGGAAGATTAAAAGGGGTTCCTTTTAATCATATTTGATTTAATCCTGTAAAATTAAAAATGAGTCTTTTATAATAAGTAAAATGATTTATTTAATCCCTAAGATTATTTTTTCTGAAAAACTAGCTTAATACTTTGAAGGTAAACCACAAGTGGCCAAAGCCTCTTATGTTTTCAGTGCATAGGTTTATGTTAACAGTATACTTCTTTCTCTTGTTTCTCAGCCACCTACAACATGATTAAGCATGTTCATTGTGTGTAGGTGATGTTGCAGGGCAGTTCAATTTAGTTTATTGTAGTTTTTGATTAAATTCCTATATTGTAAATATTCTTTGTATATTAATCTAGTTTCTTGGAGTCTGTTTAATTTAAGTCTTATTGTACTATTTCAAACATTTATGCTTATGCTTGAATTTAGCATGGTTATCCCTTTGAAGTCTATGGAGCTACTCATATTCTTAAGGTTTAGCGTGAGTTTTTGGAAGATGGGGACTATAGTCTTTATTGAGAAAGAACTCCTGTTGATTTCAATATTAATTTTATCTGAATGAGGCCTACAGGATCAAGTGTGTGTGCTTCTGAGATGTCCCTAAATTCATTCTGATTTCAGGTATTAACCTAATAGTCACTGAAAGAAAGAGAAAAATATCTCCAAAGAGTAACAAAAAAAAAAGAAAAGAAAAAAAAATGGTGGGGCGGGGGGGGAGAAGGGGGAGGCAGGAGATGATTGGTGAAACCATGATATGTGCTCTTTAGTCTTTAAAACTATGATGCCAGTTATTTACTTTGGGTCAAATCCATGGCTATGGGCAAAACATGCACTGTACACAATGTGTGCATATGTATGTATGCTTGGTGCTTGCACATACAAAAATGTCTTAAAATTTCCCTCTGACTCGCCTCCCTAATCCTAAAATGGTATATTGTTATTTAGGGCAGATGGTAAGAAAATGGGTATGGTGACCCAAAAAAGACCTTTTTTCTTAAAGAAAAAGGAGAAGACAGAACAGTTTCTCAGAGAGAAAACAGAACTATCATTTAGGTGCCTGAAATGTTTATATAGTAATGTGAGAAGCAAAGGGAACAAACAGGAAGAATTAGAGGGTGCCTATAGATATGCCAGGAGGCTGCTATGATACACTGTAATTACAGTGTGTCGGAGCAGACTCAATTGAGTCACAGAAGTATGATGTAATTGGGATTACAGAGAAATGGTGGGAGAGTTTGTGTGATTGGAGTAGGGTCATGGATGGATACAGTTTGTTCAGGAAAGACAGGTGGGGGAAAAAAGGAGGAGGTGCTGCCACATATATAAAGGAGATTGTACATGTGTTCTGAGTTGTAAAACTAGATGGAAAGTAGGCTTGTTGAAAGCCTCTGGGGAAAGGTCAAAGGGGAGAGCAGCAGGGGGATGTCATGCTGGGCATCTGTTACAGGCCACCAAACCAGGAGGAGGTGGATGAAACCTTCTTTAAACAACTGATAGAAGCTTCCAGATTTCAGGGCCTGATTCTCATGGGGAGTTTAATTACTGGAACATTTATTGATTTATTCTTTTGAAGTCTGTAATTATATTGGATAGGATTACTATGGAATTTAATTTATCTTGGAAGGGAAATTAAATTTATATTTTATTTATACATTGCAAGCTTTGCAGCATACATCATACATTCTAGAATCTATATATGGACAAAGCCATATTTCTATTTGCTTTTATACATTTCTTATTTGCACCGCACAACTAGTATCAATGCTCTTGCACCCACACTTTTGAATTTATATAGGGACAAAGACATATAATTGCTGTTATACATTTCTTATTTGCACCACATATCTACATTTTTAAATTTATATAGGAATGTGAATACATTTATATATTTGTAGAAAAGGAAGACATGAGACACACCATGAAGCATGGTGGAAAGGCAGGTGGCCACACTGGCCAGCCTTCAGGGTGAGGCAGAAGACGGGGTAGAGGGAGAGTTGTAAGTTTCTCCCCCTCACCAAACTGAGATGCAGCCTCTTTCCTCCAGCTAAAAGGGATGAGGATGCTACAAGCAGCAAGCAGAAGGGAGCAGTGCCAGTGCCTGTGCCTGAGACATCCCCTTCAGGAGCACCAGCCATAACCCACACCACCACCACTATGATGGCAACAACAAGCAGCAGCACCAGCACAGCAGCCTACTCCACCCCTATTTCACTTCCCATGCTGAGCCTTCCAGTGCCAGAGGTAGAGCTGGTGCTGGATCTCAGTGACCTAGCAAGGGAAATTCTGGGGAAGGAGGGGGGGAATCAGCTGAGTTTGTGCTTGACACCCCTCAAATTTCCCCAAGAGCCAGGTCTCCTTTCCCAGAAGGTACTTCATAGAAAGTTGATGTGAGGCAAGCAGCTCAGCTGAGTCTGTCCTCCTCTTACCATGCCTCTGCCTGTTGAGGAGGAGGAAAGTGCAGCAGCATCCACACATCCCCCTGCACCCCAGAAGCAAGCAGGTAGTGTGGTCTGGGATCATTTTGAGCCTGGCACCAGCATGAGTGTCCCCAAAGGGAAGTCCCCCTCTCACTCCAAAGCCCCGGTCCGCCAAAAGCAGAAGCAGGCCACTCTGGAGCAGTGAGGGAAAGGTGGACAGAAAGTGGGGCACATTAAAAAGGCGAGCGAGATCACCCAGAGCTTTGGGGAGATGCTTGCTGTTGATGGCCTGCCATTCTCGCTAGTTGAGCGGCCAGGGTTCAGGTGGCTCAGGGTGCTCATGGCCCATCATACCAAGTGCCCACACACAACACCTTCGGTAGGATGGTGGTGCCCTCCCTGTATGAGGCATGCAGGGAGTACTTGGGGGAGGAGCTGCACTAAGCAGGTCCACAGGTGGCTTTATACTTCACCTTGGACATATGGAGCAGCTGGGGTGGTGATTATGCCTACCTCTCCCTCACAAGGCACTGGTATGACCAGTCAGGTGGTGGGCTCTCTTTCAAGCTGATATAATGGATGAGTCCCACATGGCAACAGAGATAATGGGGGCCATGAACAGCTTGGTTCAGGAGAGGCTCATTGTCGGGGCAAGCTCACCCGCGGGCTCATGGTCACCGACAATGGGGCCAATATGGTGAAGGTGGTCCGTGATGCCAACTTTGTTGGCATCCACTGTGTGGCACATAAGTTGCACCTTGTTGTCAGGGACACCTTGGAGGGGGACAAGGCTGCCAGTGATGGCACCAGCACTACCAGCAAGCTCATTTCCAAATGCAGGAAGGCGGCAGGCTGCTTCCGTCGGAGCATCAAGGGGGGCAAGATGCCTCAGGACAAACAAATGCAGTTGAACATCCCGCAGCATAAAATCATGCAGGATGTGGAGACTCACTGGAACTTCACATACCTGATGCTAGAGAGGCTGGTGGAGCAACAGAAGGCCATCCATGGCCTTGCTCAGGGAGATTGGGATCAGCAGCTCCTTGAACAGAGCTGAGTGGGATACCATCTCCCAGATCTTGGTGCTCCTGTAGCCCTTCCTTGAGGCCACTGAGAGCCTCAGTACTGCTGGTGCCCTCCTCGGCCAGGTGATCTCCATAGTGAGGGAACTTCAGAGCCAAATGGAGAGCTTCCGGGGGATCAATGTTCCTGGCTGGGGCAAGCCACTGTCACCAGACATGCAGGCAGTGGAGAGGTGGGTGAAGGACGGCATTAGGAAATGGCTTGATCCCTTGCAGTCCAGTATGGTCCACATGCTGGCCGCCATGTGTGATTTGAGGGTGAAGGGCACCGTATGCAGCAGTCAAACTCTAAGTCAGTGGATGGAGGCACTAGTAAAGAAAGTCATGGAGGCAGAATGGCGGTGGCGGGGGGACATGGAACAGGGGGATCCACTGTCCCATGCTAGTGATCCATCCACCAGCCAGTCTCCTCCTCCACCACAGGTACTGCTAATGTGGGCCAAGGGCATGAGTTCTATAGTGGGATCCAGAGCCACCAGACCCTACCATCAGGCAGGTAGTGCTCATGCCTTGGTGGCTGCCTATCTTGCTGAGGACATGTAGGTGTTGCTGTGTGACCCCTTGGCCTACTGGACAAGCCACAGCCAGATGTGGCCAGATCTGGCCGCAGTTCCCAGGAACACATGTCCTGTCCACCGACCAATGTTCTGAGTGAGAGGGTGGTCAGCATTACTGGGGATGTAGTGACACCCCACTGTACTTGCTTGGATCCTGGTTTGGTGGAGCAGCTGGTGTTCCTGAAGGTGAACCTCCCACTGCTGGTGTTCTTCAAGCTCCAGGTGCAGATGAAGTGAATACTATGCTCCTCACTCTATCTGCATCTATTTCCTTTTTTCATTTTTTAAAAACCAGTTAATGTCCCACTCTCAGCTGGAGGGGGCACTCACTGCCTCACCAGCCAGCAAGGGAAGAGCATGTCCCTGCTGAGCTTGCTCCCATGCCAATGAACTTGGAGGTATGGGCTGGGCCTACGGGGATGGAGGAGACCCCAGGTCCTGGGCATGACCATTAAAACTGCACGCTGCCAGGCTAGGGAGGCCTGATGGAACTGCTGGCAGTGCGGCAGCCATGTAAATGCCAGTACTAATGGTCCCCTAGTGAAAGGTAGGTAGGAGGCACCATAACCTCCAGCTAACACATGCATGAACACAGTCCTAACTGGGGAGAGCCCAGACTTGTCATGTCTTTACCAGGCCTGAGGCTTGCCGGTTGCAGTGGAATTGCGAAGCTCCATTATCAGTTTCTTAGCTGTAGTTGTAAGTACGCAGGAAACCAGAGCTCTATATCTCTTTGTTTAGATGTTTCACTTTTTCTCTCCATTTCTCTTGTATCAGGTTGATATATACATTTGTTTCTGTAGACTTCTCCTGTAGATTTCCCAACTATCTCCTTATGTACTCATCTTTTTACAACTGTCTCCTATAGATTCCTCTCTACACTTGTATCCCTGGTATACCCCTATTGGGCTCAGTGAACTTGCAGCAAGGATGACTAAAGTCTGTTGTGTTATTTCCTTGTATTTCTGGTTTCCTAAATAATCTTTGTAGGCAAACTGATTTTTTCTGTTTGAAGACGTATGTGTGAGAGCAAGCTCCCTTTGAGTTTGGCGCTGATTTGCCAGTGTATTTAGTAGAGAGGAGACTGGACTAAAAAATCCCAGGTCCAGAACTTTTTCAATTAAGTAAAGTGTGAACCTGCATACAGTATTAATCTGAACTTCCTGTCACACATCTCTAATATTTAACTGGCACCACACTAGGAAATTTTACTCAGACTTTCATAGAGTATTGATTAAATTAAATAAAAAAGTAATTTTTGGTGCCTTTGGAAGTGTGATTACAGTTTTAGGTAGGGCAACCTCTTTTTTTTTTTTTTTTTACATTGAGTTCTGAATTGTCTCTAGCAAGGAAATAAGAAATATGTGTTCACAGCAGCAGTAAATTCTTTTTATAGTACTTTTTAATATTTTCATGCACCACCAATTGCAGTGCATTTAAAAAGCATCCATTCTCTGTAAATTATATCTTGTGAGTAGAGGATACAAAACAAAACAATCTCAAAGAAATACTCAGATTCAGGTCATAGCTTTGATTCAAAATCTCCACAAATATAAAAAAAAGAATATGTTTACTGAAATCAGTGGTAGTGCTTTCTAATGCTCTACTAAATTAATTTATATAAGAAACAAAACTGAGGATGTAAGCCAGTGCTTTAATACTATACCAGGAGCTTTTCCTACTACTTTGTCTGCTTCTGCAGAGAATTCCTGTCAGTCTTGAATTTCTTTGATGTATTGTGACAAATGATCCTTTGCTGTGTTTTCTGCCCCTGCTGGAGTCTCCATGGGATTAGAGATCACATGCTTTCACAGCTTAATGTACTTGACCTTTTCATATGATTGACACATGTAAATGATTACAGCAAAGCAACAATTATCCACTAGTCATGCCATGTTTATTTTCAAGGGAAAAGATAATCATATTTAAGGTGAACACTCAGAGAGGGTGAAAAATATATCACTGTGAAGTGAATGTAGGAGACCAGTATGTAATAAATCATGACTGTTTCCTGTCCCATCTTTGCCCCATTTTGTGGCACACTGTCATATTATCCCTGCTTTCAAATGCTTTATTGTGCTATTTTTCTGTTTTGCCATGTAAGTGAGATGCTTGAATCTCTGGGGCTTGATCAGCAATCTGATTCCACAGGTTCAAAGTCAAGGGTGATCCAGTGGCAAGGTAGATATCTAAATTTTTTAATGAAAACAGTTTAAGCTACTATAGCAGGGAACATCTCCAGGGGTGGCCATGTAGCCCCTGAAGACCCCCCCAGATCCTTTTTACCCCGCTTACTTCCTGGGGACAGTCACTCCCTTCGCTCTCCTGCCATGCATTGATATATTGTATGTCTCCAAACAGGAGGCTGCCCCAGGGTAGAGTTGCCATATTTCCAGTTCCAAAAAAGAGGACACTTGTCAGGGGGACACCTCAATCACAACCCACAGCTCCCTGGCCCTACCAGTGCCCCTCACTCCCAATCCAAAGCCCCCCCCATCCCTGCTTTTGACCCTCACTCCTGACCCACAGTCTCTGCCTCCCAATCTATGCTGGTGCTCCTCACTCCCAACCCACAGGCAGGCCCCCCATCCCTGCTGTTGCCCTTCACTGCCAACCCACAGACCCCTGCCTTGCCAGTGCCACTCACTCCCAACACACAATCCCCCATCCCACTCTGGGCCAGGTGGGTGCTGCTCAATCCTAACCCACAGCTGGAGCCACCTTGCTGTCTCCATGGCGTACTGCTGGCTCAACTCAGGCCCTGGGATTATACCTGTCCAAACCCAGCCCTTCTTTGGTCATGTGGTCCCTGATTGCTTACTTCCACACCTTCAACCTGTCTCAGCTGCAGCCTGTCTGCATAATGACCCTCTATCAGCAGCCTCCAAGATCATGCTGTCCACTTTCTTAATGGTCTGGGCTTATCTCCTGGCCAAGTCCAGTCCTTCTTGGCCTCCAAGATTTTACTGCCTGTTTTGTCAGTTTATCTCCTGGCTAAGCCCAGCCCTTTCCCTATGAGGTGAAGCTCTCCTTATCCTCCTTCACGACTTGCAGATTAGTGGTCCTGTTAAAGGGGCAGGCTCACTAAGAGCCCTGCCACAGCTAGCCACTATTTATTTGTGTATAAGGCACATTAATATTAATGTTCTGACTGTGTAGGAATTTTGCTGGCCAGGTTTCAGAACTTACCCTGACCCTTTTTGTACAGTATTTCCACAGTCTTCAGTGAGTTCTGCACATGGATGATGTCAGGATTTGGCTCATATGTGGCTTCAGTATGCATAAAGTTCCTGCACAAATAAATTGAATAATAATTTCCTTGAATTGACTATGCAAGGAGAACCCAGGTTCACTTTGTATTGCCACTCTGAAGTACATAGTTGGGACACCTTGTCAAATATCTGTCTGTGTCTCTATATAATTTGAGTGACCTGTCTCTACAGCATCAGTGGTGCAGTTTTGGGTTCTCTCAGAATTGGGAATTGTGTATCAGTGACATTTTAGTATTGCAAGGGAACATTATATATTACAAGGTCTCTTAAAAATGTCACTCTTTTTTGCAGGTCACCGAACATTGTTCATTGGAGTTCACGTACCACTGGGTGGAAGAAAAAGTCACCGACGTCATCGGCACCGTGGTCACAAACACAGAAAGAGAGACAGAGAACGAGATTCAGGATTGGAGGATGGGAGGGAGTCTCCTTCTTTTGGTAAGGTTTCTTTTTCTTTTTGCGTGGAACTTTTAATGATAAATTTAAGTTTGACATGGTGCACCTTATCCTCCTGACATATTTCAGAAAGCATTGACAACGGTACATTTGAGTCCAAAGCTTTTCAAATATTAATTAAAATCTTAAACATTAAATATTTTGTACTGTTGTGATCAGTGGAGGGTTCAAACATAAGGGAATGAATGTGTGGGAATATTTATCACTGGGACTTCAGTATACCATCATAAGGGGGTTATGTGGTGATAATGGTCATAAGTTATGTATAGCAGCACTAGGCATTCAATAAAAAAGCTTTCTGCTTCTGTACAATGTAAAGAAAAGAAGTAGTGTCTAAAATGTTTTTCCTGTTACTGTAATTCTAATATTGAAACAGAGAGCCAGGTCTTGAACAAGCGTAGTCACACTGATGGCAAAGGAGCCACACCGATTGATAACAATGTAGGATTTGATACAGAATCTGAACCTTGCTTCCATCATCACATTAGATCATAGGGTGGAATTGTGAGACCAGTCACTTCACTCAGGCCTTGAAGGCAAGGAGACAGACCTTTCCAGCTGAAATTTCTCCCATCTTCCAGAAACACTACAAGTGGGCTTACCAAATAAACTAGTCAAAATTTAGCAAAAAACAGTAAAAACTGTAGGCACAGTTTCAAGCTATGAATTACCTTCCTCCAAAGTGATCTTGTTTCTCTTCTCGTGCTGGTCTTATGCTAGTGTAACTCCATTAATTTCTGTCAAGTTTCTTCTGATTTACCTAGGTGTGCAAGTGCAAGTGCAAGAGAGAATGCGCATTTCCACGGATTTTACCTGATTATCTACTTTAGCAGAATCTTTAAGAAGATCTGCTGGGTAAAAGATTCAGGATCATTCCTATAATCTTTTGTATGTAGTGAATGATTGTTTTCCTTCAAATGCAGTGTTTACTTCAACCACTACTAAATGTGGTTTTTAAGTGTATTTCTAGATGGTTTACTTATAAGATTATTATTTGTGGTACAAAAATCAAAGTAATACATATACATTTAAGGTATTTGGGGCATGAAAATAAATACAGCAAATATAACAGAAGCATGTGTAAAAAAACTATGACAGTCTTGTACAAAAGAATATTTTAGTTCATTGGGGAAATGTAACTGCCAGTGTAATTGTAGGTTAGAGAGTAGTCATTATAAGACCATTTATTTTGGTTTGCATTTTAAATTGCATGTGGAAAGCTCTGCAGTATATTATAAACTGTGAGGCTTAAGTGTATATTAAAGAACTTGAAATATTTCAATGTTTCACAGTCAAATCTGTTAGAGATGAAAAACCAAGAAGGGTTTTTTTAAAATTTCATAAGAATTTAAAGGAAAAATAGACTTTCTTGAAGAATTAATATTGAGGAAGAAAACTGGCTAATTTGGGTCTCTAGATTTAACATTTCATTTACCACAGGGATGTATAAATTACTTGAAAGGCTTGTATGTTTCATATTTATGGAAAATACAGTTAGCTAACCTAAAAAGTATTAGCTTTTTACCACAGTTAATATTTTAAAGCATAGCAGGAGAAATAAGTTTTACAAATAATATATTGGAAAAATATAGTGTTCAAACTTGTGTGAAATGCTTAAGAAAGAGCATTAGCTTGAATATCCAGAACTCTGAATAGATAAGGGCTAAACTAAGAATTAACACAAGAGGCCATGTTTTCAAAAATGGTCAGGAATGAGCGCAGCTCCCACTTCAGTCTTGTAATTTTGCTCAGGTTACTAAATGAGAGATATCTCTGTTTAAAACCTTGCTTTGAATCTTTAACTTCCTGAAACTGAGGTTTGTGTCTCTTTCCAGTATCACAAGTAGTAATGAGTTTGCTAGTTTTATCCTACACCCTTTAAACCCATGCATATATTAAAATAGTACTATTTGGTACAGTTCAGTACAAATAACAGGAAGTAACTGTTGTCAAAGGGTATGTCTACATGTTCATTAATGTACTGTAATTAAGGTACATTAAGATGGTACCTGTAATTACAGGTAGTAACTTTATGTGCCGTAATCGGCGCTACTGCGCATTAGTGCAGATAAATGCATTTTTGTGACATTAATGTGCATTAGACTAAGTCTACTGCACATTAGTGCAGTTTTTGCCAGCCACACTAATGTACAGTAGACTTAATCTAATGCTCATTAAGTATCTCATGTAGATGCACCCAAGAACTTCAAGAGGTTTTTTTCCTAACTTGGAAAGAAAATTTATCTGAAAATATAGTTTTTGATTCGTGTGTGTGTGTGTGTGTGTGTGTGTGTGTGTGTGTAGGGGTGTGTGTGAGCCAATCATAATTCCCAGCTGAGGTGGGAGACGGTGTGTGTAATGCAAGATAAGAGACAACCAAGAATTATTCTGGCAGGAAGTTTTAAATCCCAAGGAATCCACCCATTTGGTGTAAATCACAGGTACTCAGCTTCCAGCCTGTGGGCCAGATGCAGCTTGCAGCACCATATTATCTGGTCTGTGGGGCTTTCCATGGGCCCAAAAATTTAACAAGAGGGAGCAGTGCCATTGTGGGGTCAAATGTTGAGCACCACTGGTATAAATCATTCTCTTCCTGTGACCTCCCTTTCACTTCTAAAGTTAATAATTGTCAGCAGTATAACTGAGGAGACACCAAATATGTGGGGAGCGTGAATAATTTTGGGAGTAAAATGAAGGACCTCTTAAAAGAAAGAATTTGCGTGCATGTTTATATTTGCGTGAAAATATGGTCCAAACAAAAAGAGAGGGAGGGACTCCTCAGTGAAGTGAATTCCTCAAAATTTCAGTGCATAGTATTGCACATCATGTGCATTTGTAGTTGAAGCTAGAGGACACTTTTCATTCAGCCCATACCATAACTCATTATTAAGATAGTGTGTTTACTTTTTATATGTTAAAATACGTTTTTTTTCCCCTTAACAATAATTTTTGTACTTTAAAATAGTTGGTCATGTATACCATAAAATAACTGAGTAAAATTCATTTCTGTGCACACTATCAGTGAAAGGCATCCACACCACTGGAGTTTTGCTTAAGCATTACACAGTATGAACCACTTTGCACAGGCCTATTCACTTAGGATTTGGATTCAGCTGATTTGGGGGACAGTGATTCGATTAGGTGATTCAAATCACTGTCCCAAATAAAGTTGGCCAAATCTGATTCAGAGTTTTGGCTACTGCTGAATCGGCTGAATCTCTGAATCAAACACGCCCCATCCCCCACCCACTCTCCCAGCCCCATTAATGGCTGCCCCACCCAGGCCCAGCATCCAGCATGTTAAAAAAAAAAAAAAAAAAAAAAAAAGCACTCACTGGCTCCTGCCAGGCGGGGGAGGTGATCTCTGCTGCCCCCCCACTGCCCCATGCTGTGTTGTGGGGCTCTGCCATGAGTCCCCAGAGGCCCTGACAGCCACTGCAGCAGCTGGTGAATGTAGGGCTTTTTTTTTTAGCTGTGGGACGCTGGGGCTGGGTGGGGCAGCCATTGACAGGGCTGGGAGAGCAGTCGGGGGTGCTCAGGGAGCAGGCAGGAGATGGGGCCTCCCCATGGTCCCCTCCCCATCGCCTCCTACTTACCAGCACAGAATCCATGTCCAGCTCCCTGCAGCAGTGAGCAGGGACTGCCCGAATCTTTGAATCTCCTCCCAATCAATTCAGAGGCTTTGGATCAATTCAGAACTTTTTATTGGTCTCCTGATTCAGTTCAAATTTTGAGATTCTGCCTCCAAATTGGGCTGAATCTCCTCCAAATTGAATCGGCAACCAAAGCTTTGCACAGCCCTATTACATAGGTATTGTACTGCTACTCTGCACAGGGATGGATGTCACCTAGGACTGATAGGGCATGAATCTAGGGTGCACAGAGTCAAAAACACTTGTGACATGCTTTTTAAAATTATGGATGGCACAGCACCACTGGTTTTCAATATTAGGACATGAAGCAATGAGTATAGTTTATTGAATTTTGAGAAATCTTGCTGCAAATTGAGTTTCCCAAAAGCTAGAGGGTAGGATTCCTGATGTACTCTTAAATTAGATTTTTTGGACATCTGGAACAAGTAAAATGGAGGAATGAAATGGCCAAGTTTCTGCTCTGCTGCTTCTTTAGGTAGCTGACAGAAATAGACATATCCTTTCCTTCTCCTAGAATGAGGCAATCCAGTTTAAGCAAGCTACAGATGGCTACCCTGTTCCTGACATGGGTCAAGCATCAAGCATCAGAGGGATTAAATTTTGTAAACAAAATTGTAAGTGCTGGGACACAGATTACTGAATAAAAAAGGGAATTGCTTCCATTGTGATATTCTGGACAGCTGCTGCCTGGGAGCCTCCTGGAAGAATTCTGGATGAGTCAGCTGTTCTTTCTCTATCGAAGGTAGTAGGTTAGAAGTACCAATTTTTCCCCCAGTATTTTTTAGAGTTTTATCACCTATTCCTGTAATAGCTGTTCTAGTTTTATACCTTTTACAAATTCTTGTTTCTTCCTAATGAAAATCCAACTTTTCATATGTCTTCCTGTTGAAGAAGAGTAGGGTTTGTTAGTTAGTACTGTGTAATTATGGCAGCAGTAATGAGGCCAGAGTTAAAAAATTTAAAAACAATTGTTGATAGGACAAATGTATCGGGGAACATTAGTGTCTCATTTCTAGTTTGCAGTAAAGAACAATACAAGAGAATACATTTTTAGGTAGCTTTTTTCTTACTGAAGTGCCATAGTGCCTCATAAATAATTAAAACTTGCATATGAAGGGCACTCACTATGTACCATCACTTCCAATGTAACTATCACATACACAGCGAGAGTGAAAAGAGGAAAATGAAACATAATTCAAATTCATAAGGTTGAAGGTTTGCCTTAACATCCTTGAAATTTTCGTTTCACTGGGTTCCTGCGTTTTATTAACTTTTGAACAAAAAGCAATTTATCAAAGAGAGAAATCTGCTGTCCAGTACTCTCCCTCACATGTGCAGAGTTTTCTTTGTGATAAACGGAAAATGCATGAGATAAATGTATTTATCACACACTTGTGACACTTATTGTATATCTGAGATCTCATAATTTGTGCAATAATCTCTTCACATACGATTCAGTCTGCTGAGCCATTTTTAGTGTCTACCATAAAAAAAAAAATCTGTCCCAAAAAACATTTTCTTATTCTGTCAGGTGTGACATCTTCACCACAAATTGCCTGTTCCCTAAGGCACTAGCAAAGCAAGGTATAGTCCACAGCCAAAGGTAGCCCAGAAGTCTCCCAGACCTAAAACATTCTTTGTGTAAGACTGAGGAAATACTTGCAAGAACACTGCCAGCTGGCAGGAGCCTAGAGTGAACAGGATCTTATTTGGAAAGGGAAGCTTAAAGTCATTTAGTGCTTAAGAAGGATTAAATGATGTTGAGGTAAAGCAAAGCAAAGATCCCTTTGGGCATAATATTGACATATAATCACATCCCTGTGCTGATGGAGTCAAACTATCTCAGTGTCCCCAGAGAAACCAAGCAGTGTGCTTTTCCTTTGTGGGTAGGATGCTGTTCTTGCTGGGATGGAGGGAAGCCTATCATTCCCTCACAGAAACTAAGTACATTAATCAATGCAGTACCTTTGGACACCATAACAACATGTTATAAAAGTGTCTAGTCCCTGAAAGTGGAGTGCAAGGGCAATAAAAGACCCTATGCTTTGACCTTCTGCTGCATGCCTGTTCAGTTAATGGGCACATTCTGGCCCAGAAAAGCAAATCTGTGATTAGGGAAGCAGAGTCAAATTATCTCCTAAATTATGAATCATTGTGGACTAAAGAAGCATACAGACATGGTCATCCCTATTTCATATTTCTTTAAAACCACTGTTTCCTAACAGTAGGAAATGTATTTTTTGCAATGTAAGAAATGAAGATTTTCAACGAGTAAAAAGTGCAAGAAGAAAGATAGAGAAAATAGATGGTATGAGACCCAATGAGAGATAATGCTTTGAAGTATGTCAGAAAAATAAATGACAACTTTTGTGATGAGAGCAAATTAGCAGATGTTTAGAAGCAGTACAGTATGAAAGAAGAAATGATAGAAGTCTGAGATGCAAAAGGTGAACAATAGAGAAACTGGAACAAATGAAGTCTGAGCTGCTCAGACAAGAAGATTCATGACTGCTCAACAACTAAGCAAACAGAAAGCAAGGCATTAAACTAATAAACAAATTATATTCAGCAAATTTGCTGTTACTTTTTCTGTGAAGATTCTTGGCCTGAAGATAAATTTATTAACAAATTTCTTTGCCTTAAGATCTATATAAAGTATAGTTCTCCGTTTAGCCAAATGGCCAGTAGCTCACACTTCCCTGTGAGCAGACAGACAACAAATGTCATGAGCAGAGAACAAGTGAGTAATCTACCCAGGAGCCTCTCACATTATTACATTCTCCTGGCTCTTTGGGGTAATGGAGGACTCAGTTTTTCTACTTTGGAGTTCTTTGGCTATAGATACCTCTGTCTAAGCAGATATAGAAAATGTGACCCATTTATAACTAACAAATCAGAAACTGGCCCATTACTTTTTTTAAAGGCTCACCTAGTAAACAAAATAGCATCCCAAAAAATCATCATCCATCTTCAATTGGCCCTCAGGTCTTATTCAGCATCTTAAAGTGCTCAGAGAGACCAGTTGGACAAACTGCAGAGAACAAGTGTAAAGTCTTTTAAAACACCACACAGCTGCAGTCCTCAGAGCCCTGGACAGAGAGTTTTGCAGTAATCCCACCAGGTGAAACTCTGCAGCTAATTAACGAAGTCTGAATGTGAGAGGAAAGGTGATAAAAAAAAAAAATGTTCTGGCTTCTGAATCATGCTTGATCAGGGATTCAGTAGGGCTAGAGACAGACATTCAAAAAGCTGGAGCCTGAATTGGTTCAATCTTTGCAGATTAGTTTAACCTGTCTAGATCGAACCAACTTGCAAGTGAAAAGACATTCATGAAATGCAGGCACGTGCTTGCAGTGGCTTCATCCAGGTGCTGGGGGGACTAGAGCAGCCCTTGGCTGCAGGGAAGCCAGCCCTGGCAGTAGCCTGGAGTGAACTGGCCAGGGAGAAAGTTTAATTCCCCCCTTCCTGTCCCACTGGCGTGGACCTGAGCCAGGGTGCTTCTGGTGCTTCTCCCTCACTGCTGCAGCAGCGGGGCCAGGGCACTGTCAAACATTGGTCAGCATGGCCTCTGAGGCAGAGGGGGCAGGGAGGGAGGTATACCCACTTCTACCACCACTGCCCCCAGGGGACCACAGCCAGGGTTTGCCCACCCCAACTGCCACCACTGCTTACTCCCTGCATGGGGTGAGAGGTGGGATAAGCAACCTCCCTGCCTCCTCTGCAAGACACTGAAGGTAGTAGGGAATAATCCCCCTCCCTGCCCCCTCATTGAACAGGCCCTGCTGGCTGGCCTCTGTCCAGGCCCCTGACTCTACTGCTGGAATGGTCCAGGGCCTTGATGGGGCAGCAGCCCCTGTCCTGGTGTCTGGGGAGCGCGAACCTCTTCCCAGATGGGGGGAGGGGCACGAGGAAGGGCAGGGTGAGGTGGGGCTAGTTACAGGGTGAGGTGAGGCTAGAGGCCAGCTGGAATGGCCCCCTTAGGTGGGAGGGGCAGGAAGGGGGGCTATTTCCCCCTCCCTCCGGTGTCTGGTAGAGGGGGCTTATCTCACTGCTCGCTCCCTGTAGGGAGTGAGTGGCAATGGCAGTGGTAGGGACATGCAGACCCTGCTGTGGTCTCCTGAGGGCAGAGAGGGGGGAATAACCCTCCTCTGTGCTCCCCCTGCCTGAGGGGGCCATGCCAGCCATCCTCTGGCCCCACCCCTGCCCCTGGAGCAGCAAGGGGGGAGTGACCTGACAGGGGCTGCAGCCCATGTCATGATGTCTTGGTGCATGAGCCTCTTCCCAGGAGGCGGGACCATGCTGTGGGGTGGAGGAGCTGCTGCAGACTGGACAGGTTGAGTGGCAGCGGTGCTCAGGGGGCCTGGGGAGCTATGGCCCCCTCCAAGCTCTGGTGCTGCCGCTTGCCCCATACAGTCCATGGCAGCTCTGAGCCCCCACTTGCAACCCCCCTGTAGGGAAGAGGCTCCCCCCAACACCAGGATGGGCTGCTGCCCCATCAGGGCCCTGCCCCCTTGCCTCCCCAGTGGCAGGGTAAGACGCCCAGCAAGAGGCCAGCGGGCAGGGCTCCTTAGATGAGGGGACAGGGAGGGGGTGTTATTCTCCCCTCCCTCCAGGGTCTGGCAGAGGGGGCAAGAGGGGGCTTATCCTGCCGCTTGCCCCACACAGGGAGTGATCAGTAGTCATGGCAATGGGGGTAGGTAGACCCTGGCTGTGGTATCCCAGGGTTTGTAGAAGTAGAAGGGGGAATAACTCCACTCCTTGCCCTGTCTGCTTCAGCGGCCATGCCAGCTGGTGTTTGGCAGTGGCAGTGAGGGGGGAGCACCAGGCAGACCCTGGCTCGAGTTGATGCTGGTGGGATGGGGAGGGGGAAATTAAACCCCTTCCCAGGCCAGCTCACTTGCAGGCTACTGCTGGGATTGACCATATCCCTGGTATTGAAACAGCCAGCGGAGAAATGCAGGTCCATACTGGTGGGACAAGGGAGGGAGGGGGTGGATAAATTTATTTCCTGCTCCCTTCCAGGGGCCAGTATCTGGCCAGAACCCCATCCCTGCTTGTCCCTGATCTAGCTAGGGAGCAGAGGGGTGGGGCCAGCCCACGTCTCCTGGAGCAGAGAGTACAGCCCAGCCCAGAGAGCATGCTGGGGACTCTGGTTTAACTTAAACCAGGAAGGAGTCTGGGACAGAAGCTTCATAAACCGGTTTGATCTCAGGCAGTTTAGTTTGACACTACATTCAACCAAATTTATCTCAAACCATTTTCAGCCATTTTCAAACTGGTTTATGTGCACTGAACTTATGTTATGTTACAGGTTTAAATCAGTTTCTGATCACTTAAATTGGCTTAGGTGTAACTTCTGTCCCCAGCCTAGAAGTGCAACCTGTATACCTGGGAGATAAAGATTATCATGTGTGAGGAGTCTAAGATCAGTTCTGTCATTTTCTTTAGCTGCTTCTCCTTCAGTTCACCTGCCAGTATTATATCTCCTTGTCTAAACTGAGACTGCTAGTTCCACTTTGTTCAGGGTAGGAAGAAGAACATAGCTGGGCACAGGTAGGTGACTGGTTCAGGACAGAATGCACTGAAAGATTTTCTGGGGCAGGGCAAAGGGAGGGAAGAAAAGGTAATTTGAAATGCTAGCTGTTGTGTATTTGCAACTTTTGTGGCAGCATGTGCCAAACAAGAGTTCTTTCAGGCCTTTGTGGTGACAATGACTGCTGTAAATTAAACAGATTTTCACCACTGAGTACTGTCATTGTCACTTCAATACATCAGGTGCAATACTCATATAAAGAATATACTAATTTTTTCTAAGACTTATGCTTTTTAATTTTATACTAATGATACAGTATTTCTGTATTTTCCCTCCCTTGAGTTAATTAAATATATATTATATCCTTACAATGCTTTTCTATATTGGTTTTATCTGCAACAAACAAGAACTATATTTAGTGATTTTTACTCTTGTGTCACAGCACAACCTGTTTATTAAAATTCCTAACATCATGGAAATAGAAAACCAAACTGAATGTCCTGCTGCATTCCTTTGCACCTCTGTTGCCCACAGTTCATACAATATGCTCTAATCCTGTTTAAGACTTCTATTTCCATCTCCAAGGTATAATAAAGGTACTCAACTATATCAATTTTGTATTCTATTGTAATACTATTGCAGTAGCCTTGTCCTATGCTACTTTTTTTTTTTTACTGTCACAAATTACATGGACTTGGAAAGTTATGCTGCCTTTCTACTTGGTGGGGGATGTATCGAGAATCCCTTTGAAAAGGATGCAGGAGAGCATTCTCATTTTTTAGATCTTGCTATGTATATGGACTGAATAAGTATTCTTTGGTACAACCATCACTTTATTAGGTGTACCCATTCAACTGTAATGCCCACTGTGTCTCAGATGCTGCCTGTGGCTATCCTAAGTGCAGTATTAGGGCCAGGGACAGAAAGTACACGTAAACTAGTATAAGTGATTGGAAACTGTTTTAAATCTGTAACACAGATCCTGTCCCAGATCTCCTCCAGATTCAAGTTAACTCACACCTCACAAACTTTGCACTTTGCAGGGTTGGAGGGCTAGCCTTGGCTCAAGCTATCTGCTCCAACCGAGCAGGGAGGTATGCTCTGCTGATCCCCAGCTTCTGGCCTGAGCCACTGCAGGCATGTGGCTGCATTCCCAGAAGCAAAAGTGAATGTCTGTTCACTTGCTTATTGGGTCAATCTACACAGTTTAGACTGTCCTGCAAAGATTGTCTCAAATGAGACTTTGACTTTTTGACTGCCTGGACTTAGATTAGTTGTCTATTAATTTGCATCTAGTTGCCTTGCTTGGGACCCTGGATTAGTTAGAGCTAGGAAGGAATTTTGTTTCTTATTGTGAATGCTTCTGCTTTCTGGCAGGCCTGTGGTGGGGAGGACCAGGTGTTTTGCCTTGCTTTGAGGCATTGGGACAGCCCCAGGTCAGGCTGGGACATTTTAACTGAGGTGTGTTAATGCTCCCTTCAGTACTAGAAACCCAAGCGTTCCATGCTTGAGAGGCTTGCTCTCCCACTCAGGGTCAAACTGATCACCAATTTGAGGGCAGGAAGGATTTTTTTTCTGTATGGCAGTTTGGTATAGACTGCTTTTTGGGGTTTTTTTGGTCTTTCTCAGTAGTGTGAAGTATGATCCTTTTCCAGTCTTCTTTGTACATGTTAACTAAATACTTCCCTGTTGTTGTAGTATTAGGTCATGACTGATACCCTCATCTCCTTGCCTTTTACTGTGGCATGTTATAAGGTTTTCGCAGTGTTTTGGATATTATTTCTTGTAGTTGTATATGAGAGTTTGATGTGCTGATTTTGGGGATTGTTTTGGTTAATAATGGCCTGTAAATAGAGGGACTGTAGGGCTCCAGCCAGGCCTGGAACAGCTGGGGTGTTTTGATAATGCCACTTTACACTTTCCATTGAAAGTATGGGCATTGAAAGCAGAGCCTGAGATGATGTTGTATGACCTGCCCAGTACTAGTCTACTATGTGCTTCATAACTGAGACTTTTCAATTAATTACTTATCTGACGGAGAGCCTGATGCTTGATTGCAAAATTTGTCTGCATGAGTGACGTAAGTTCAACTATTGTTTCAAATAAGAGGGAAAATTAGACTGGGATAATTGAAGTAATATAATTAAACCAATAGTATAGGAACATAGGTCTAGAAGGGACCACGTGGACCAAGTGAAGTGCTGCAGAGTAATTCCCCAGTAGATAAAACAAGTTGTAAGCACTGGAGTGTGTCTCCTGTCCTCATTTAATTCTTGTTGCACTAGTCTTTCTTGTTCTTTGTGTTGCCCTGTAGTGCCTCAGAAGGCAGTGTTAAATGCAAGGGTTAGAAATCACAGGGAAGTAAAATTAAAGATGTCAGTGAACTCCACCACATCCTTTTCCATCTTCTACTTTTACTTCATAGGTTTGGATTATTCTCTTTTCTTTTCAATTCCATCCAGATCTTATCTTTCCAATAGGATTTAAAATGGCTTGTTCTTTCTGAAAAAATCTTGACATGTATTCTGTCTCCTGTGTAAGATAGCTCCATCCCCATACTGTTTCCATAGGGAATGTGTTCTGGTGAATGTTTTGATGCTGAGACATAAGCTTCTTTTATCTGTTGTTTCCATTTTTCAGTAGATTATTTATGGTATGTAGGTACAGATTCAGAGTTTTTAGGTAAATGAAATAATTTTCCATATAATGTATAGAAGGAGCAAAACTTTGAAGCATCATTTTATGGGCGTCATCATTGACCACAAGATGAACATGAGCCTGCAATATGATGCTGTGGCTAGTAAAGTGAGCAAAATGCTGGCTTGCATCCATAGATGCTTTTCAAGCAAATGCTGGGATGTCATATTCCCCTTAGTGAGGCAGTAGCTGGAGTACTGCATACAGTTTTGGGCTCCACAATTGAAAAAGGATGTGGAGAAGCTTGAGAGAGTGCAGAGAAGAGCCATGTGCATGATCAGAGGTCAGGAAAACAGACCTTACCATGACAGGCTGAGAGCCATGGGGCTCTTTAGCCTGGAAAAGCGCAGGCTCAGGGGTGATCTGATGGCCACCTATAAGTTTATTGG
>NW_017728949.1:50071072-50084885 GCF_001723895.1 Crocodylus porosus | reverse complement strand
CCGCCAACATTGTCATAGTTTTCTAATTGCCCATTACCTTCTGGGTGGCGTGTGGTTCTGTGAATGTATGGAGTGCTGTAACCTTTAGAACAAATTACTTTCAAACTCCACATCCTGGCCATGATTAATTTTTTTTGGGAAACAGAATTTTAAAGTAAATTAATTGAGTGTCTTGTCTGCCGCAGTCTTGCCTGACAGTAAGTAGGATAAGCTTGGGTGATTCTAGCAAAGTTATCCACTAAGACTAAAATGCCTTCATGTACATTTTGTTTTTTTTACTTTTTTCTGGAAGCAAGACATCTATTGCTTCAAGGTAAAAAGTCTCCATTTTAACTAAGTTTTTGTTCTGGTAGATTGGTGCGGTTCCTTTAAATTGATATATGCATGGATTTTAGTGACCTACTCTTCTAGGTGCCTCTTTACCTGTGGTCCATAAAATGGGTCTTTCATGATTAAACTATGCTTGTAAAAGTATTGGTGTGTGATTAGTTTTTTTGTTTGTTTAAGAAGCATGTGGAATGTGAGGGCTTTAAGAACAGGAACTTTTCTGAAAAGGTCAAGGGGACAGCCATGGTCACCTGAGAAAAGTGTGATGCTAGCAGATATGATAGTGCTCTGTTAGGACTTGGGTAAACTGGGTTTGACACTCACTCACTCACTCACTCACTCACTCACTCACTCTCTCTCTCTCTCTCTCTCTCTCTCTCCCCATGTTTAATAGAACTCTCCAAATTTTAGGGCAGTCCCTGCCAGCGTGGATTTGATTTAAATCATAATTTTAATCACAATTTAAACCACTGCTCAGGAAACCTTGCTTTAATCATTGTTTTCTATCAAAAGCTCATTCTTGTTTTTTGATATAACCTTAATACATATTCACAACTCAGAGAGAGATGTATTTTTCATTTTTAGAAGGTACCCACTATATATCAAAAAGCAGTGATTTATTTTGATACTTTTTCAGATTAATTGTGCTGCTACATCAGAAGACTGAATTATTATTTGGTTATTTTAACCAAAGCTAATTGAAACAGATACTTGTGAAGTCATTGGGAGGTAAACTATCCCCACTATCATTAATCACGGATATTTGGGGGATATTTTTGCCACGCAGTATTAGGACAACAATAACCATCACCAGAAACAACAGATATTTAAATTGTTTTATTTAACTAAAACAAGAAGTTTATGTATTTGGATATTTTTCTTCAACAAAAAACTTGTATAATTATTTTAACAAAACAAGCATATGTATTTTGGAATTTTTAACTATTTTAGTTATAAATGTGAAATGTGTTTTTCACAAAAATTAAATAGATTATTTCAGATAGGTCAACATGAAAAACTTAAAATACAGGGTTATGCAGCAACCTTAGTCTTCTTCTTCCTCCTCCTGTTTATTTATGGACTTGAAAAGAAAGACAAGCTTTTCTGCTTTGGCTTTTTCAGTTCCCAAGCAATTTCTCAATTTAGAATTAATTAGTCCAAATGAAGAAAATATTCTTTCTATACCTGCAGAAGAAGCTACTGCTGTCAAAAATTGGATTATCATTTCAGTAGTTTCTGATGTATCCAGGTGCTTAAGTGACTTCCACCAGTCCACTAGTGTGACTTTCTTTAAAACCTCATCAGCAAACATACATTTCTTGAATGGTTCACCCTTACCCTGAAATGTATTAGAGTTGGTATTATGAAGGGATGATTGCTGGATGCCCATGTGATAACTAGCTCCTCTTCCTCAGCAGTTAAGGATTGATCCTGATGCCAAGTATTGAGAATATTGGCAAGAAAATGAGCTGGAGGCATAGATGTATTAGCTTTTTTAATGCCTATAATTTAATGCCTGTCACTGTGTATTTCTCTTTTCAAGGTCTCACTCAGTTCCTTTTTCCTTTCGACAGCATCAGCAATGAAACAGCAATTTCCCTGCACTTTGTTTGAGGCTATGAAAATAGGCTTCAGGATAGCCAGCATACGTTCTACACTTTTCTTTAGCCCAATGTTGAGAACTTTGGCTATGACAGTTCCATCTATTTTGTCACTATTTTGTTCACAAATTGTCATCAGATTGGCCAGTTCTCATTATATTGCTCAAAACAGTCCACTACGGAGTTCCAATCGCATGTCTTGGGGGAGAGTTAGTTTTGGTTCCTCCTGCTTTCTTCAGAGCAGCTGCTGCAAAATGGTTGTTACGGAAGTATTTTGCAATTTCAACAACTCCCTGCTCAGGGAGAAGAAGGGCTGATTTTTAATGTTTTGATCCTTTTGGCCATGTATGGATGTTCAAAAATCCAGGGAAGGAATCAAACTAATTTGCACGGTTTTGATGTAAATGGCCTAGTTTAAACTAGGCTGCTTACACAAATACCATACATGTTTGCCCTTGGGGGGGGCAGGGCACACAGGCAGCTTGTGCTGGCCATGGCCCACAGGCACAGGGTGCTCCTGCATACTTCTCAGCATGGGTGACTGCTGCCTCCAGAGTCTGGGGGGACACCAGCAGCTGATTGCCAACTGCAGGTGGGGGAGGTCCCCCAGGGGCCAATCACAGCACCGGCGGCAAAACTGGAAGTGCCACCGGCACTTATCTCAGTGTCACCAGTGTTTCCCAGTGCCAGCCGGGGCACTGACTGGTGCTTCACTCAGGGCCCCCATTCCCTGGCTGGTGAGGGCCAATTTCGGGGGGGGCACGTGCTCCCCATGTCCCCCCTATGTGTTGCCTATGCTTCCAAGCCTGCCTTGCAGGCTACCCAAGCTGCCAAGGACTGCCAAGCACAGTCAAGTGACTGGGTCAGCCCTGGTTAGCTGGCAGGAATGGGCAGGCGTACTCCCAACCCCCTGCCATGTCATCATGGACCCTCCCCCACACCCTACCCTGAGGCTTCAAGAAGAGCCCTAGAGCTTTCCGTCATGAATTTCATGCGCCTTGGCCTGCCTGCACCCCCCCCATGGTGCCCTACCACCCACATCCAAGCATGCAGACCGAGGAACTGTGGAATGTCATGGTTGTTGCCCTGGGTAACTCTTGTTGGAGGCTGTGGGACATCACATGCAGCCATATGGACATGATCCAGCACCTGGTTGCCTTCAGACATGACTTCGTGTCCCCAGCAGCTGGACATCCCACGCTGGGCCACCTACCACACACCCTGAACAGATGAAGCATCCCAGACCAGGCCACCAACTTCCATGTGGCCGAGGATAAGTTCACCCAGAATGGCATGGATGTTGGGGTGCTCTGGCATCATGTCTAGATCATTGAACATCAGTTCTGGACCCATGCCACCAGCAGCGACTGATGGGAATGGATCATCTTGGACATGTAGGATGATAAACAATGAGTCCAGACCTTCCACATGTGCTGGAACACCTTCATGGACATTGTTACCCAGGTAGCCCACACATTGTGCACAAGGATGTTAGTATGTGGCCACCCCTTGCTCCACAGGAGAAGGTGACCATTGCCATCATCAAGCTGGCCACCCTCAGTAGTCTGCTATATTGCCAACCTGTTTGGCATGGGCAAGTCAATGTCTGAACAGGCTGTCCAGGAGGTGTGCCTGGTCATCCAGAACATCCTGGATAACTGCTTCATTTCCTTCACCAACCTGTAGGGTGGAGACAGGGCTGGAGAGAGGGGCTGTGTTTCTTTAGCACTGGGAGACCCCAGGGTAGGGCCTGCTGGGCACTTGGCTACAGCAGCCAAACACAGGCTGAGTGCTAGCACACCTCCCTGTGAGGGAGGGGGATGGGGTCCTCAAAGCAATCTGGGTAGTTGGAAGACAGTGATTTAACTTGAATCAATACAGAAATTCAATGCATCATTTAACCTACATTGATCTGAATTTAGTGTACATCACACCAGGTCTATCTTAGACAACATGCTCCATTTCTGGATTGGTTTGTGTGCACTGAACAGCTGTATAGTTATGGGTTTATATTGATCTATGTTCACTTAGACCAGTCTAAACATAACGTCTATATGTTCCTGTAGTGGATTAGGAGTTAGCTTAGCATAGTTCTTTATTTTCCTTGGCACTGTTGCCTCACAGGAAAATACCACACACACAACTCACCAGATCAGCAAACAAATATAAATATAGTCCATAAGGGGTTAACTGAGGGGAAGGCAAAATACGTCCTGTGGGATAGATCCGGCCCACTAGGCACTTTCATCCAGTCCTTCTGCCCATGAGGGTGGGAGCGAGGCACACATATCCACACACCTGCAATGTACCCTAGTGTACCTCACTCCAGCTCTCATGGGCAGAAAGGCCAAGGTGGGCCAGCAGGCAGTTTCCAGGTAGGGCTGCTGCAGCCACTGGGGGACCTGCTTGGCTTCCCCAGGCATCCTGCTTGCTCCCGGCAGCAGGTAGGGAAGTGCTGGGGGTGAAGCTGCAGCTGGGCAGGAGCATGGGGCTGGTGGCAGTGCGGAGTCTGTGCCCAAGGGGGGCGGTGGCAGTGTGGAGCTTGGTTGGGTAGGGTGTAGGTATGAGTGAGGGTGGGAGAGTGTGGGGACCCCCTGTCACACTCCATCCATGGTGCACAGCCCTGGCAGGTGTTGGCGGCAGCAGCAGCAGCAACGGGAGGGGGTGGGCATGCTCAGGGTGCTTGTGCCCAGTAGTGTGCAACTCCAGCCAGCACTGCACATCGTGGCAAAGAGTGCAGCCCCTGTCAGGCCATCTCTGTTGGTGGAGCTCCACACCACACATGCAGAGCTCTGCACTCATGTGCCATGGGAGGAAAGTCCTATGCGCTGGAGCTGATTGTCTTCACGGCTCCTGGACCTGTGTGGCAGGGGGTAGGGAAGGCAGCCAGCTCCAGCACTTCTCTCCTGTGTAGTGCAAGTATGGGGGCTGGGTATGCATGGTGGGGAGTGCCGATGACAGAGATGGCCCGGCAGGGGCTGTACTCCTCGCCATGATGTGCAGTGCTTGCCAGAGTTGTTCACTGGCAGGCACCAGAGCCTGCACTGGGCATGAGTGCTCCAAGCATTCCCCTCTGCTGCTACACCATGGGGGCAGTGTGCGTGTAGGGGGTGCCCACACCCCGCACCCTCCCTTATATCCCCACCCTGTCCCCAAAACCCCCCACATATATGCACCCTCAACACACCCTATTGTCCCCCCACAGCGACACCCCTTCAAACCCCTCCCACACACATGCACACCCTCCCATCCAATATACAAGACTAAGAATTTATTTTGGAGTTATTATGCAATCACTTCTCTATACAGTATGCAAACACAAATCATGACAAAAATGTGTTTTGTAATAAAATTAAAATACATTATAGTAGGTGTTTGACTTTTAGTGTATGATTTGGTTTTTTTCTGGTTCTAAGATGGCAATCCCCGCTCCTGAAAGGAGTATTTCTGGGGGAGGGGGATAGGGGCAAGGGGAGAGACTTCCAGTGGCAAAAGTCAGGGGTTTGGGGTGGGACTTCCAGTCCCAAGATGGCAACCAGGGGGTGGGGCAAGTGGCAAGGAGTGGGCTACCTATGCATCCCTTGAAAACTCATGAAACCTCATTAAGTGGCCCTCCATCCAAAATAATTTCCCATGCCTGAGTTAATTCATGCTCTAAGGTCCTTTCCCAGACCCCAAAAAGATGATTGCAGCTCTGTGCTGCTTCCTTAGCCCTGCAGTCATCCTTTTCCCTTTCTGGAGTGAGTTCACTAACTTGGTACTGCCACTTCCAGTCTTGAAGCCCCTGGGTCTTTCCCCAGACCCGGCGAGCGTATGCTGGCTCAGTGTTGGAGCCACTAGCCTGGTACCTGTCTGCCTCTTCCTGTTTTTTCCTTCTGGGGCTCTTCTTTCATGCCAGCCAATGATCTTTATCAGCTGTGCCCACTCCTCTAGAGTGGACTTGCAGTTAATGCTTACAACCTGCAGCTGGGCTGTAGCCTCTGGCTCACGTAACCCAGACTATGCAACCTGCTACAGTAGTGTACTGCATCCTGGAAGCAGCTACAGTGCCCTACAAAAGGAAGAGGAGTTTCTGAAGAATCTTTCAAGAAAAGCTGTCAGAAAGTAAAGCTAACAGAACAGTGATTTTGCAAAACAAAAATTTCTCGGAAGGACAATATAAGGTGGAAGTGAGTGGGCACAGCTGAATATTTTTAATGTCTAGTCTGCAGAACTTCTGAGGAGTGTTAGAAGAGAAGATTTAGTTGTTTTCAAATACTATAGCTAAAAGGACCTTTGTGTAGGGGAAGGGGAACTCCAAATGCCGAAGAATGAGTATTTGAGAGGAGTCTGAATGTCTCTGGGCATTTCTGGGATAAATTGCAGTGAAATTGCAGTAAAAATCCGTTTTGCTTTAATTCAATAAAAGAAACCACTTAAACAATGACAAACTAGAAGAAGTAGAAAGTCCGAGATTGTCTACATTAGTGGACCTTAAAGATGAGGCTCTAACCTTAGGGTTACAACAAACAAAATAGCAAAATGAAACAATTACAGAAGAAACAAATGACAGAGACTTTGTTAAAACATGACCATTGCCTGACTTACAGTTTTATATAAGTAAGAAAATTAAAATATCCCCACACATGCTTGGTGTGAGAATACTGCAGACTCTTTCAGGTACATACAGCAGTTAAGTGGGACCATACCCTGCCTACCAGAGCTTTTCCCCCTTTGACTCCCTGCAAAGTTTTAGTCCTTAAAGGAGCAAGGCACAAGGAAACATGATGCTGGTATTCCATCCAGTCCAGAAAAAACCCAACCCATAACAATAAAATGTGTTTACGAACAGCATGTACTTGCACACAGCATGTACTGTCCATGCCCAGGACTCATCAATAGGAGGAATCTCTGCAAGCTCAAAATGTGACACTGTAGAGCATCTTCATTTTCCATTCAGAAAGTGAGGGTCAACAAGGATAGTTCACAAGCTGAGGATAGTATGTGCCTCACAGAATTACTGGATAAAAACTCCAGCCAGAGGACTAAGAGTAGAAAAAATATGAAACTGCATATTGGTATGCCTTTTGGTGTTGACATTCCTTTGAAGTTTTTCTCTCTACTTCCTTTCAACTCAATTCACAAAATTAAGCTATCCCTAGAGAGAAAGGGTTAGGTTTTTTTTCTTCCCTACTCTGAGCTGGGCACCATAGGAGCTCTTTTGTAGCTCAAGGTGGCTACTCCCTGCTGTTTGTTTTGACTGACCAGGTACTGCTATGAATCCTTGGTATCCTCTTTTATAGGTATCCTGTTGGGTCATATTGGATTTTGCCATTCTGCACAGTAATTAGACACTCTGAAACCACCACCCATTTTCTCATGGGAATGTGAAAGGGCACATCCCACAGAGCTTAGCCCTCAACCACAATTCTTATATTAGTATCTTGTGTACTGGCACTGTGGAAGTTAGGCGCTTAAGTATGTACTTAATGATGACTACAAAAATCAAACTTGTTTCCCTTTCACTGTTAGGATGTCAGGTGAATTGTTTTGCCAAATATCTCCTGAGGACTTGGACTCGCTGAGTAGAACCACAACGGGAATACAGGCTCTTTCTGATGACTTGTGGAATAGAAAGCTGTTTCTTCAGGGTAACAGGTTCCCTTATTTTAAATCCTCTGTCAGCTCAAGTGAGGTTCTGTGGAAGTAGGAAGAGCAGTGGGCATGATATACCTTGATTTAGCAAGGCTTTTGATATGGTATCCCACAATATTCTTGCAAGCAAGCTAAAGAAGTACAGGTTGGATGAATAGTCTGTAAGGTGGATAGAAAATTGGCTGGATCGTCAGGCTCAATTGGTCAATATCTAGTTGGCAGTCATTATCAAGTGGAGTGCCCCAGGGGTCAGTCCTGGGGCTGGTTTTGTTCAATTGCTTCATTAGTGATCTAAAAGATGTGATGGAGTGCACCCTTAGCAAGTTTGCAGATGACACCAAGCTGGGGAGGGGAGGGGGGTAGTAGATATGCTGGAGGGTAGGGTTAGGCTTCAGAGAGACCTCAACAACTTGGAGAATTGGACCATATTAAATTTCATGAAGTTCAGCAAGGACAAGTGCAAAGTCTTGCACTTAGGACAGAACAATCCCATGCACTGCTGCAAGTTGGGGACCAACTGACTAAGCAGCAGCTCTGCAGAATAGGACCTGGGGGTTACAGTGGACAGTTGGATAAATATAAGACAACATCATGCCCTTGTTGCCAAGAAGGTTAATGACATATTGGGCTGCATTAGTAGGAGCATTGCCAGCAGATCAAAAGAAGTGATTCTTCCCTTCTATTCAGCACTGGTGAGGCCATGTTTGGAGTAGTGTCCAGTTTTGTCCCTCTCCCCCCCACTACAGAAAACATGTGCACAACTTGAAGAGAGTCCAGCAGAGCGCAACGAAAATGGTGAGGGGTACAATTTACGAAAGACTGAGGGAATTGGGCTTAGTTAATCTGGGGAAGAGAAGACTGAGGGGGGAGTTAATAGCTTTTAACTATATGAGGGATGGCTCCAAAGAGGATGGAGATAGATCAGGGGTAGGCAACCCCTAGCACATGTTCTAAAGATTAATACATGAAGGCATTTTTCTAAACACTTGCACCTCAGGGAAGGGGCTGGGGCTGCACTGTCTCAACAAGGATCAGCCCCTCACAGATCCCCTGCTGTCTGCCCCTGGCACACCAACATTTTACAAAAATGTTGCTTACCCCTGAGCTAGGCTGTTCTCAGTGGTGGCAGATAACAGAACCAAGGAGCAATGCTCTCAAGTTGCAGTGAGGGAAGTTTCTGTTAGATATTAGGAAAAACTTTCTCACTGGGAGGGTGGTGAAGCACTGGAACAGGTTACCTAGAGAGGTGGTGAAATCTCCATCTGTGGTGGTGTTTAAGACCTGTCTAACTTTGACTGGGGTGATACAGTTGGCTGGGGTCCTGCTTTGAGCAGTGGGTTAGACTGGAGCTTCATTCCAACCCTAATTTTGCTTGCTTTCTCTGTCCCTGTCATTCTCAGTCCCTGGCCTGGGTTTTTGGTTGTGGCAGTGTTGGTCAAAGAGCATAGGCAGGGAAGGTTCTTTGGCAATGTGATATCTTTTATTAGACCAACTGAGTAGTTGGAAAAATGTTTTTTGCAGGTGTTCGGGTACAATCACCCTTCTTCAGGCATAGGAAGTCTCTGCTGTTTTGAGACTCCAAGGAATGAAAGAAGGTAAAAGTGTGACAGGATGTCAGTGAGACTGTAAATAAGTGGAAATGAGGAAAACAAAAGGTAGAGTAGGTAAAGGGGGGTGCGGGGGGGACGGGAAATGAGGGGCAAAAAAGCTGGAGGTGAGTAAGGGAGACTCTACAGTAGATTTTCAAGGTAGAAGAGAGACTGTCTGTGAAAAAGAAAGTAGCTGGAAATTAGGAAGACAAAGGGCAGAAAGGTGGGGAGGAGAGGGGGTTGGAGGAAGGTATAAGAGATCAGTCCACTTGCCCTGTTTTTGTTCTTTGTGAGTCAGTGGCTGTGAGACTGCAGTTGGCCACCCTCATTTCCTTCAGCAGAATTTATGAATCCCTTCTGGAAAGTCAGGCCAGGCCTGTCTGTGGTACAGAGTTGACTTCATTGCCAACTTCACAGGCCGGGCTTGATTTAAATCAGGTGACATCAGAGTCTGGCACATTCTTAGGCCTTCATCTTTTCTCCCTGAGTTAGGGAGCAGTTACTTTCTTTTATGCTCTTGAAGAAAATCTTTTGTGAACAGCTGGTGCAAAGCAATCATTCTTTGGAAGACGGGAGCAGCAACATCTCTGATTTTCAGTCTCTGCTCTTTCAAATCAGCATCCAGAAAATGAGGAGCACAGAATTAGTGACCACCTGCATACAATTCAGCTTAAGTGGTTTTGACAAGCATCACATAGGAACTCTGTAGTAGAGGCAGAGAGAGAATCCAGTTTTATGTGGTAGTACATAGTTTTGTAACCTGCACAAACATCTTTTTCCTGTAATCACAAGGGCTAGGGACAGACATTCAAAAAGCCTGAATTGACAGTTTTTACAGGTTAGTCTAACCTGGCTAGGCTAAACCAGTTTGTAACGTGCAGACATCCCCTCTGGATTGAGGAAATGCAGGCATATGCCTGTAGTGGCTCAGGCTAGAAGGTAGTGGTTGCTAGAACAGCCCTCCTTTGCCTCCCACAGTGCTGGGCAGGGGGAGTGGCCAGGCCCTGGCAGGATGCTCTGATTAGGGAGGGGTTCCCCTCCCATTGATAATAAAGCATTTATCAGCTCTTTTATCAGCATTTATCGCCCCATCAGAAAACAAAGCCTCTCTCATTAGTTCAAAATCATCTTAAACAACTTTTTCCAAGGAAGGAATGGAGGGACATTACCAGCAACCTTTTGATTAGCTAAAAAAGCCCTGTCCTATCTGCTTTTGTCCTGTTTACCTTACATAGTCACCTCTCAGCATTAGGTAGCATACCACATGCTGGCTATGTCCATGCTGTGGGAGGGAAGTAGAGAGGGAGGGAGGGGAGAATTCCTGCTTGATCAGCGAGCGAGGTGTGGGGTGGGCCAGGGGAAGCCAAGCAGACCCTGCTGTGCCTGCTATCTCTGCCGGAGCTCCAGTGAGGGAGCAGAGGGGAGGAGCCAGTCCAGCTCTCTGGATCAGAGAGCCCCACCCAGAGCTGCAAAGCATGTGAGATGAAGGGGGACTGTGGCTTAAGTTAAACAAGGAAAGGGTCTCGCACAGATATTGCATAAATCTGATACTACATTCAACCAGGTTTATCTCAGACCAGTTTCAGCCATTTTCAAATTGGTTTATGTGCACTGAATGTCTGTTTCGTTACAGGTTTAAACCTGTTTCTGATCACTTAAACCAGTTTATATGTAATTTCTATCCCTAGCCAAAAACACCTTCCAACTTCTGCAGCAAATGAGACTGGAGCCCTGCAGACATTAACTACACAACTTTGATTCCTTTCCTGAAGATTGTTCATTTTGTTTGCTGAGTGACAAATATATCCTAAAAAAAACAAAGGAATTATCATTATAAGACTGTATCGCAAAACTAGAGCAAATTATAGTTGTACGGGCAGTCTTGATTCTGGCATGTCCTAACTTTTCATTTGGCAATCTTAAGTCTCTGCATATCTTTTTTTTTTTAACTTTTTAAAATTCGCCAGAAATTTCATTATGTAGTACTAATACTTGTCGCCATGCAGGTCCTCAGCAAGTTTGAAACCTGAGAGGACAACATTTACCTTCTCTGACACTTGAGCTAATGGACTTTCCTTGGATGACCTTCATCCGCAGGTGCTGAGGGAATTGGCATGGCTGTTCAAGGACTCCTGGTGCTCAGGCCAAGTCCCTGAGGACTGGAAAAGGGCCAACGTGGTCCCTATTTTCAAGAAGGGGAGGAAGGAAGAGCCTGGCAACTACAGGCCAGTCAGCCTCACTTCTATCCTGGGGAAGGTCTTTGAAAAAATTATCACATTTGTGAGAGCCCTGCAGGGGAAGTGATGTTGAGGGGTAACCAGCATGGGTTCGTGCAAGACCGATTCTGCCTGACTAACCTGGTATCTTTCTATGACCAGGTAACAAAGAGCCTAGATGTGAAGGAGGAAGTCAATGTCATCTTCTTGGACTTCCAGAAGGCCTTCGACACAATGTCCCACCCAATTCTGGTGGGCAAGCTGAGGGACTGTGACATTGATGAATGCACAGTCACATGGGTGGCAAACTGGCTCCAGGGGTGCACCCAGAGGGTGGTGGTGGACTGGTCTATGTCAACCCAGGAGGGTGTGGGCAGCGGAGTCCCCCAGGGCTTGGTCCTTGGGCCAGTGCTGTTCAACATCTTCATTAGCGACCGGGACAAGGGTGTGGAGAGCACCCTGTTCAAGTTCGCTGATGACACCAAGCTGTGGGGTAAAGTGAATACACGGGCAGGAAGGGACCGCATCCAGGCAGATCTGGATAGGTTAGAGAAGTGGGCGGATCTGAACAGGATGCAGTTCAACAAGGACAAGTGCAGAGTGCTGCATCTGGGGAGAGGGAACCAGCATTATGGTTATAGGTTAGGGGCTGACCCTCTCAGCAGCACAGAGGCAGAGAGGGATCTTGGAGTCAGGATTGACTCCAGGATGAATATGAGTCGCCAATGGAGCCAGGTGTCCAAGGAGAGTGGTCGCTCCTCAAGGAGACAATCCTCCAAGCCCAAAGAGAGGTAATACCAATGAGGATCAAAGGAAGCAGGACGGCACACAAGCCCTCATGGCTCACCAAAAGCATCCAGGAATGTCTCCTAGCTAAAAGGGAGGTGTACACCCAGTGGAAAAGAGGGGACATCACCAGGGATGACTATACTGCAGTCGCTTGGTGATGTAGGGGAGCAGTCAGAAGGCCAAGGCAGAGATGGAACTGCGACTAGCTTCCCGGATTAAGGACAATAAGAAGTCCTTCTTTAAATACATAGGAGGTAAAAAGAAGGTTCCGGGTAATGTGGGGCCCCTGCAGTACACATTAGGAAATTTAGTCATCACACCAGATGATAAAGCCAACATATTTAACAATTTCTTTGCCTCCATCCTTCCTAAGCAGGGACCAGAACAGCCACACCCCTGCTGGGCTCCCCTTAGGCCCCAGGGGAGGTGCACCTAGGCCAAGAGTTAGTGAGGAACTAGTCAGGGAGCTTCTGGAGGGATTGGACGTATTCAAGTCAGCTGGTCCAGATGATCTCCACCTGAGAGTACTAAAGGAATTGGCTGAGGTCATTGCAGGACCCCTGGCGTGGCTTTACAAACACTCATGGTGCTCTGGTGTGGTGCCAGAGGACTGGAAGAGGGCCAACGTGGTTCCCATCTTCAAAAAAGGGAAGAAGGAGGACCCGGGAAACTATAGGCCAGTTAGTCTTACCTCAATCCTAGGCAAGCTGTTCAAGAAAATTATGCTGGCACACATCCTTGAGGGGCCAGCAGGGGATTTCATGCTTAGGGGCAACCAACACGGGTTCATCAGTGGCAGGTCCTGTCAGACCAACCTGGTGGCCTTCTACGATCAGATAACCAAATCCTTAGATGCAGGGTAGCAGTGGACATAGTCTTCCTGGACTTTTGGAAGGCCTTTGACACCGTCTCTCACCCTGTTCTCATTAAGAAACTGGGGGACTGTGGTGTCGACACCCACACAGTCAATTGGGTTGCCAACTAGCTGGAGGGCCGCACCCAGAGAGTGGTGGTGGATGTGTCATTTTCATCCTGGAGGGATGTGGGCAGTGGGGTTCTGTAGGGCTCCGTCCTTGGGCCCGCACTGTTCAACATCTTCATCAGCGACTTGGACGAGGGGGTAAAAAACACTCTATTCAAATTTGCTGATGACACTAAGATGTGAGGGGAATGTGGGCACTGTAGAAGGGAGCAATAGGCTACAGTCAGACCTAGACAGGTTACAAGGGTGGGTGGATGAGAACAGGATGGGATTCAACACTGACAAGTGCAAAGTGATGCACCTGTGGAGGAACAACCGGCACCATACCTACAGGTTGGGAAACTCCCTTCTTGTCAGTACAGAGGCAGAAAAGGATCTTGGAGTCATCATTGACTCCACGATGAACATGGGTCGACAGTGTGGGGACACCGTCAGGCAGGCCAGCCATACCTTGGCATAAATTCACAGATGCATCTCGAGCAGGTCCAAGGAGGTGATCCTCCTGCTCTATGCAGCACTGGTCAGGCCACAGCTGGAGTACTGCGTCCAGTTCTGGGCGCCGCATTTCAAGAGGGATGTGGATAACATGGAGAGGGTCCAGAGGCGGGCCACTGGTATGATCAGGGGGCAGCAGAGCAGGCCTTATGAGGAGAGGCTACGGGACCTGAACCTGTT
>NW_017728949.1:50058884-50070475 GCF_001723895.1 Crocodylus porosus | reverse complement strand
AAAGAGGCTGAGGGACCTGAATCTCTGAGGGGGGATCTTGTGGCTGCATACAACTTTATCAGGGGCTATCAGCAGGGACTCAGGGAAAGTCTGTTCACCAGGGCCCTCCCTTGGAGTCACTAGGAACAATGGCCACAAGCTGTGGGAGGATAGGATATTATGAAGGACTACTTCACTGTAAGGGTGGCCAGAGCCTGGAATAGGCTTCCCTGGAGATTTTCAAGAGGAGACTGGATAGGCACCTGGCTGGGGTCTTATGACCCCTCCCACCCCAGTGGTCCTTCCTGCTTGTGGCAGAGGGTCAGACTAGATGATCTGTCTAGGTCTCTTCTGACTCACTGATTCTATGATTCTATGACTTGTTGATTGCTTAAACAGTCATCCTCTTTGTGGATTTGACAATACATTTGACAACAAAGCAGTCTTACTATATCTTGTACATACCCACTAATATCCAAGCTTGTCTCCATTTTCCCCAAATGGAACGAAATGAGTTTTCTGCTTCACAGGAATCACATTTTACATTGAGGATTGTGCTACCTCAATTTGACCACTAGCAACTGAGATGTCCTGTTCATTATTTCATATGATGTATCCCTCACTTTTTTATCTTAAAGATTTCATCAGCATGTCAGTATTTGTAAATGTTTTGCTTCTTCTAAGAGAAGCCAAATGTGTTTGGCCTTACTCATTTGAATAATCCTTTAAAGTCAGTTGAATTAGTAGGAAGAAAAAGTATTATTTCTTGTTTTGTCTCTTTTATGGTGTTCTCTTGCAATGGTCTTTAATTAATACTTTTATTTTTTTATTCTTTACCTATCCTGAAAGTATTGGGGATAGAAGAATGATGTATGATCATCACATTGGTATAAATTAAATCACAAAATATGCCTAACTTCTGACTTAGTTTGGTGTCTGAAAGTCACTGTACTCTTGAGATGTTCATGCTTGAGATGTTGGCAGAAACCATCACTAAACATTAAGTATGAAGAATTATAACGTAAGGTTTTTTTCTTGATATATTTATGAGGAAGAAGAGAGTATAGTTGCCTCTCCCTCATCGCTATTGGTTTTTCACTGCTGTCAGTAAGTTGACTCTGAAGACACAGTAGGAGCACATCAAACACAGCAATAATGTGCCATTTTTTCAGCTACTTTTTTACATTAACCTACACTTTAAGGTATTTTTATGATGTACTAATTCTCTTCTTACATATATGATTTCTCTGACTAATATAAAAAAGTGGAGTTCTCTTGTGTAACAGTGTTCAGTATCATTTGACAGTAACTGTTGCTGTAAGACAGTTTCTACTAATACTTTTACCAAGAGCATTGGATGTTTTTAGCACTAAATGTTCTGGGATTCTTGTAGAGTATTTCTCTTTTAAAAAATCCAAGCCTGCATTCTATGGTTTTCCCTATAGTCACATAAACACATACACATTACCTTTGTAAGCTCATATGTCACATAATTTATTTCTGTCATGAGATTATCATAGCTAGTGCCTACTTATTCTTGTTTGCAACGTGCTGTCTGGTTTCAAATTAAATAGTCCCACTAGATGATTAATCTCCCTATTATATTTGCCTGTAGCATACTCTTGTAGAATATATTAGCTTTTGACCTGTGTTCCCTTGCTTTAGACCAGCTCTGCCTGGTACACAGAACAGAAGCCTTCTCTGGCTTTCCAAGCTGTGGTTTTCCAGCTACTACCACTAAAAAGAAAGTTAAATGCATAATTTTACTACTAATCAACATTGACCTATTAAATAAAACCCAAATCAAACACTGTTCCTTTGTCACAGAAAATGGAAGCGCTATTGGAGTTTGTTTGATTTGTTTTAGAATGTATACATATACATAGTTAAGGGCCAAGTAGGCATAGCTTCCTGGGTTCTGGCAAGTCATCCCTCAGATATAGAGTGGCCCAAATTTTTAGTATCCTTGTTAGATTTTCCAGATTCTGTGACGACGTATTTTATATTTTTGGTGATTATGTAAAAGGTCATGAATGAATAGAGGTATTGCATGTGGCATATGCTGAATAATGCAGCTGACAATTTCAGCTAACCAGAAATCAGAGTTGTATATACATCAGAAATACATTTGGCAGCAACTGTTGGATTCTGCAATGTGCTAAACATAAGAATAGTGAAGGATTTTAATCACGCTGCATCTATATGGGTTTTACAAAAATGAGCTATTTTTAATACTTCACTGTATTTACCATTCAATATAGTGCAATATTCAACACAAACATGTGGCGTAATGCATGGCAATTTACAGAAGGAAAATCTTACCGTCTTCACATTCCTGATTGTATTGATGAAAGCAGTTTGCACAGCGAGCGTGGCCATTTTCCACTCACAAAGGAAGAGTTAGCCATGTGGTAAATATCAGACACCTGATAAACTGGACGCCTGATCATCTTTTCCCCACACAGCATATGGATCCGGCTACCAAAGCCTGTAGCTTGGAAGCAGGCCAGGCTCATTTGCATGCTTCTTCATGCAGGCTCTGAGATCCATTACGATTCACCCTTCCACTCACTGGCAGTCCACATTGGTCCCCCTAAAAACTAGAGGTATTTGTTTTTTTTCTTGGAAATGTCTGAGAGAGGTGATACAATAATGTATATAAACTGCCTCCCCCATCTATATACAGTCACTGTGAGCCTGCCCATTTGTCCCAATACTGTATTAAACTTGAGAAGAGTCCTTACAGAGTTTCCTGGAAAGTGCTGTCATTTCTGACAACTCTTGGATGACTTACCAGTATATTCAGTGGGGCTGCAGGGATTGCTTCCCTTGTTTCTCATCATGATTCTTAAGGCAGAAGGGGGAGAAAAGGAGGCACGCCTATTCTGCTCTTGCTATTCTCCTGTGGTAGCCAAGCCAGGCATATCTAGGAGGGGTATGCAAAACGGGTCACATTCTATTTGGATTCAGCCTGAATTGGGGACAGAGATTCAATTCGTTGATTTGGATCATGGTCCCAATTCAATTTGGCCAAATCCAAATCTGAAGATTCGATGCTGATTCAGAGAATCAGCGGTTCGACCATAGACTCAGCTTTAAATGTTTTTTCTCCATACATCAAGGTACCATGCACAGCTTGTGAATGCTGTGATGGTGGGGTGGATGGATTCAGCCCAATTTGGTGGCCGAATCTCCAAATCCACAGGAGTGTGGGTGGGGGGTCCCCTGCCTGCTTGGTGGCGGACGCCCCCTGCACTCTCCTAGCTTGGCGATCGGCTGCGGGGGGACCACAGTTGCCCTCCCAGCGCGCACTCCATGGTGGAACTGGACTTGAAGTGCTTCTGGTCCACTTCTGGGTCTGCTGCCGAACGTACTGGGGACCCCCATGCACTCGCATGGGACACTCCATCCACCCCAGCATCTCAGCATTCATTAACCACCTGGTACCTTGAGGTATATAGAAAAAATATTTAAAGCTGTGTTTATGTCCAAATCATTGAATCTCTCCAAATCATCCTATAAAAATATTCTATTTTGTGAAATGCATTTATTTAATAAAAGCATGAGTAATTGTGGAATAAAAATAACTTAATCTTAAGGTGCTATGTGCATTGTTGTAGGAGCATGAGCTGAAGTGTGACTGAGCTGGCGAGGCACTGAGCTGTTTCATGTATTACAACACCTGTTGTAAAATTAAAATACATAGATAAAGTAGAGCCAAATAATTTCATGAAATTTGTAATTTGCTTATTCAGGGAATAAAAAACACTGTTCCAGTTTGTGCTTGTTATGGTTTTTGATGATATATGCTTCATTCTCAGACACCCCATCACAGAGGGTACAGTTTATTCTTGGAACAGAGGATGATGATGAAGAACATATTCCTCATGACCTCTTTACTGAGCTTGATGAAATTTGCTGGCGTGAAGGAGAGGATGCTGAGTGGAGAGAGACAGCAAGGTAAGCATTCTCAAGAGGTATTTTCATGAGAAACTGTTGGTAATGAAGGAATGAAGAAACATTTCTAAGCTGAAGCAAGCTCAGGAGCAAAACCATCATTTCAGTCCCCATAGTGATATCACTACAATATCTGTCATCCCTCGAAGCCAGATGTTTTCATTTGGATTTAACATATTTAGGTCAGAATGAGTATCAAAGGAAAGAAGTGATGTAAACAAAGTGACTATTGCTTATAGTAGTTAGATAGACTTTTGTGTTTATGTATTGGCTTATAATTTTCACATACCTTTTTAAACTTGTCTATGGCAAACATCCTTCAGAAATCAATTAATTGGCTTCTTTATAAAGGAGAGGAAAAATTAACACTGCCATGGCCAAATTAGACTTAAGTACATTCAGATATTCACATTTTCTAACCTTTAATGAGCAGATTAAAATAAATTAATTTCCTAGAATTAAAATGTGGAGAAAATGCCTGCTCAGATTGGCACTCTGTTGAGTAGATGTTATCATGAATGTTAATTGATAAATTATCTTTTCCTTCTTCAGACATCTTGGGGAATGTCTGTCTGTCTGCACATTGTAGTAGCAGTGAGCTCAGTAGAGTACCGTAAACAGCATGCACTGGGTAGTATGATGCCCTGCCTTAACTTCATTAGCTGGGTCCACTTAATTTTAATTAAGAGAATTATCCTGGTGCATGTCCATGAGGGGCCAGCAGGGGAGGTTATGTTTAGGGGCAACGATGGGTTCATTAGAGGCAGGTCCTGTCAGACCAACCTGGTGGCCTTCTATAACCAGGTCACAAAATCCTTAGACACAGGGGTAGCAGTGGATGTAGTCTTTCCAGACTTTAGGAAGGCCTTTGACACTGTCTCTCATCCCATTCTCATTAAAAAACTAGGGGACTGTGGTGTTGACACCTACACAGTCAAATGGGTCGCTAACTGGCTGGAGGGCTGCACCCAGAGAGTGGTGGTGGATGGGTCCTATTTGACCTGGGGGGATGTGGGCAGTGGGGTCCCCCAGGGCTCGGTTCTTGGGCCCGTACTGTTCAACATCTTCATCAGCAACTTGGACGAGGGGGTAAAAAGCACACTGTTCAAATTTGCAGATGACCGTAAGATGTGGGGGGGGATGTGGGCATGCTAGAAGGGAGGAATAGGGTGCAATCAGACCTAGACAGGTTACAGGGGTGGGCAGATGAGAACAGGATGGGTTTCAACACTGATAAGTGCAAGGTGCTGCACCTGGGGAGGAAGAACCAGGACCATATTTACAGGCTGGGGAACTCCCTTATCGTCAGTGCAGAGGCAGAAAAGGATCTTGGAGTCATCATTGATGCCAAGATGAACATGGGCCAGCAGTGTGGGGAGGCAGGAAGGCCAACCATACCTTGTCATGCATTCACAGATGCATCTCGAGCAGGTCCAAGGAGGTGATCCTCCCCCTTTATGGTACACTGGTCAAGCCACAGTTGGAGTACTGTATCCAATTCTGGATGCTGCACTTCAGGAGGGATGTGGACAACATGGAGAGGGTCCAGAGGAGGGCCACTCGCATGATTGGGGGCAGCAGGGCAGGCCCTACGAGGAGAGGCTACGGGACCTGAACCTGTTCAGCCTCCACAAGAGAAGGCTGAGGGGGGATCTAGTGGCCATTTACAAACTAGTCAGAGGGGACCAGCAGGCACTGGGAGAGTCCCTGTTCCCCCGAGCACTACCAGGAGTGACTAGAAATAACAGTCACAAGCTGGCAGAGGGGAGATTCAGACTAGACATCAGGAGGCGCTACTTCACTGTCAGGATGGCTAGAATAAGGAACTAACTTCCAAGAGAAGTGATGCTGGCTCCTACCCTGGGGGTCTTTAAGAGGAGGCTAGATGAACAACTTGCTGGGGTCGTTTGACCCCAGTACTTTTTCCTGCCATGGCAGGGGTTTGGACTTGATGATCTGCTCAGGTCCCTTCCAACCCTACCAACTATGAAACTATAATTAGCCTGGCCCAGAGTGCTGGATCCAGCCATGGAACACTCCCATGTGCTGGCCTAATTCTGCACACAAGATCTGGCTGAAGAGCTTCCTGGGCTGATCTGGTGCGTGTGGCCATTTCATTTGGCCTGTAGGGGTCCCATTCGGTCTGGGAATTTGGCAGTGGGGGAGTGGTAGTACTTACAGCAATTAATGTTGCCACTGCTCCCCCACTGCCAAAATCCAGACTTGTGAGCCCCATGAGTTGAGCACCAGTGGGGTAGAGTGTTCTCAAAAGTCATGGGGCCACATTTTCTGTTTAATACAGTTCTAGCAGATGGAAGTTGGTATCTTAGGCTGAATTGACCTGCTACAAATCCTACCAGTGTGGGAGAATAATAATGAAATGCAGTACTCATTGCCTAATACCAGCCAGGGGTCCTGCCCATCCCAGCCCAGTGCAGTGTTATGCAAGAGTCTGGAGCTCTGAACTAGCTAGATCTGGTACTGAAAGCAGTATAACCCTGTTAATGTGCTGCTGTGTCCAGGTTAGGATAAATCTGCATTATCTCATATAGACATATTAAGAGTTCCTTGTGCTGTTTCATCCCATGTAGGATCAGCATAGTCTGTATAGGCATAGTCTGTACAAATCCTTTTATTCATGGACTCAAATAGATCGAACAAAAAGATAAAAAAGATGCACTGTGGGTGCCTCTACCTGAGGCATTTTACTGAGTAGTAGAGCAAATTACTACACAGTAAGTGTCAGTGTCTATACTCACAGATGCTTACTGTACATTAAATTGCATTACTCATGGCTTGTTGCTACCTGTAGATACAAGTAGCCAGTTAACTCCCAAGTAGTTACAGCACAATAGGATGCATGTAGATGCTGACCGGGAGCAAATTACTCCCAGTCAGCCCCACCACCAGGGTCACAGGACTGGGAGCTTCTCCATGCTCTTTGCCTGCCCCGGCACCCAGCCTTTAAAAGCCTACGGAGATGCTGAGACACCGGACCCCTGATCACTATGTTTAATAGCAGAGGCCCCAGTTCAGCCATGGCAGCCTGCCCAGACCTTGGTGCTGCTCCCTGGTACTGCCTCACCATGTGGCTGCCAGGGCCATGCCATTATGTTGCACTGGGTGCTACAGTCAGCTGCTAAGCCCAGCAGCACCCTAATCCACCTGCAGCCAGGCTCCGGCCACCAGGTCCTGCTCCAGCTGGAGAGCAGTCTGGCTGGGCCCTGCCGCTAGTCCCAGGCACAGAAGTGCCATGCACCTGTCTGTCCCATGTCATGCCCTTGCACCAGGCACTTCATGCACCTGCCCAGCACCAGCACTGCCATGCTCAGGGCCAGTGAGTTGCTGAGAGAGCCATGCTAACATCCTTGCCTCCTGGGCACACGCTGCCTCCTGGGGCCACAGTGGGTCCCAGGAGGAGACCAGCCTTGAGTCATGGCACTGTGGGGCAAGGCCAAGGTCCTCAGGCAGTTTGTGTGGAGTGTGCACTTCAACACACATATCTATGAGGAGCCACCAGGCTGCATATTGGGAGCACAGGTATGACCAGTCAGTGCACCAGTGCCACATAAATGTCAAGGCCTTGAGCACACAGTGGGTTAATATCACTGACCACAGCCACTGGTCAGGGACTGCCCGTACATCCATGCTCCTTATACAGCAGCTGGATCAGATACTTGCACCCTGGGATCCTAGCTGCTGCTGTGCCATGTACAGTGCCATGCCTCCACTGTGGTCTGGCACATGTGGTGACATGTCACCAGAGGAGGGCCCCTTGTGTCACCAAGAGCCCATCTTGCTACATTCCCCACCCCTTGCCTGGTCCAGCAGCTCCAGGAGCCCAGGCCAGCACCTGCCCCACCAGTTCTGAGTGTGCAGCCCTGCCCAGGATGCAGCCAGCCATGGAACTTCTGGGCCGCAGCAGCTGTAGCTTCTCTCCAGAGGGAGCCTCTGCTCAGGCAGCTAGATGCTGTGCCCTTATGCCCCAGGACACCTCCAGGAGCCAGAACGTCCTCACCACCAGTGGGGATTGACTCAAGCTGCTGGGCATGCCTGCCATACTTATCTAGTAAAGCTGCCCAACCCCTGCCCCAATCCCCATGCCTGCCCCTGCCCCTCTCTCTCCCCACTTGGCCTGCCTATGCTTCCCCTGGCCCCCAGACCAACCTCCCCCCCCACTACAGCATTCAGGAAGGTGAGACCCAGTGCAAAACTCCTGTTAAGTAGCCTGTTGCCCCCTCAGCTAGGTGGGCATGGGCCTCTTGCATCTGAGGAATGTATTGATGCCAGCGGCTATGTTGCCCTCGACTGTGGGGGCTGGGACATGTAGTGCTGCCACAGGTAGCTCTTCGGGCAGTGGTGGATGTTGTGCAGCAGCATGGGCTTGCCTTCTCCACCACTGAAGCTCAGGGCCCTGTTCCAGGTTCACAGGTGCACCCAGGGCACCATTGTGTTCATTAGCAGCAGGGCTTAGTGAGTTGGACACCCCTCAGTCCATGCAAACAATTCCAAATGGTGCACCCAGGACATTTTCAGAAGGGGCATGCTTGAGGTGCAGTGCGGGTGCATGGGGTGCTGGCCTGGGGGTGCCTCTCTGGAGAGACCCCCTGGTGGGAGAGGAGGGCACAACCAGGTCCAAGTTCTCTGAGATCCCCATGCCTAGGTGCCATGAGCTTTGTGGCAGCACAGGAGACAGGCTAGCCTGCAGTAGGAGAAGGAGGGGAATGGCTTTGGAACTGTGGTAGCAGGTGCTGCAAGAAGCCAGGCCCATCCCACCTTGGGAAGGAGACAGGGGAGGCAAGCTGCCTGTGGCCAGCATCCAATAGCCCACCTGCCTCTGTGGAGCAAGTAGGAACAGGGCCTCCCAGAAATTTGGCTGCCTGGTCCAGGGCCTTCCCAACCAACTTACCATGGTCTCTGGGCACTCGTGCATGCATGACCTCTGATCTGAGGCTGGGCAGCACACAGCCTCCTAGTACTGAGCATCCTATCTCAGAAACATTGGAAACTCTCACAAACAAGCTCTTTTTCCTGGTTCTGTAGGACTTGCAGCTGCACACAGTGGAAAGGTACCAGCTGGCACCTGGCATGTGCCTTCAGGGTCACTACCAGCCTTGGTCAGGGTCCTGCATATGGGCTGGCTCCAGCAGCACAGAACCCAGGACTAGACCTTGTTGTTTCACCGTCTGGTCACAGTGGCCGAGGAGTGCCTGATGGACACGTGGGCCTGGAGGGAGGAGGAAGTTACCCATGAGAAGGAGAGAGATGCCTGCAAGGTAGTGAGGGACTGGCATGAGGAGGAGAGGGACCAGTGGATCAGGAGTTCTGGGACAGGCTCCTGGTCCTGGAGGAGAGGTACCTGGAGGCCCAGGAGTGACAGGCTGCCCTGGTGGCCAGGGCAGTGGAGGCAATGGAAGAGGACTGCCAGGTCCTGGACACCATCCTGGCCTTGGCAGTTGCTTTTGTGTCACCTGCTGCCCTGCCTTTAACTGCAGCCCCACTTATCCCTGGCAGTCACCCACCACCCAGAAGCAGCCCCTCCCATGGCACTTCTACCAGCCAGATGCCCCTGCCCTGGCACCTACATTGGTCCCCACCATCCCTCCTACCTGGGCCCAGCCCCACTGTTCACTCACATCCATATGGCCCTGGAGCAAGAGCTGCCTGCAGTGGATCGAGGACTTCACACAGGCCCTGTTCACCCAGCCTGCTGGCTAAGGGAGGGGGAGATGGATGCATTGCCAAAACAATGGCTGCCATCAATCCAAGTTGAACCCCCCACCTGCTGGCCTCACCACAGTGTGTGCAGCCATTGGGGTGTGACCAGAGGTGGGGGTGCTGGGCACCTGTCTTTGGGCTCTGTCCCCCAGGCATCCCCACCCCAGGAGGGCACACGTAGCACTCACTGTAGATAGTCTGCAGGGGGAAGAAGGTGCTTTTTTGATGGTCAGTGGAGGGGCTCTGTGGGGAGCCGGGAAGGGGAACAGGGTCTGTTGTGGGGGAGGGAGGGCCGAAGGGCTCTGCTGTTGGGGGAAGGGCCAGGGGAGGAAGTCTGTGTTTGTGGGTAGGAATAAAGTGCTTTCCTGAGAACTGTCTTGAGTGAGCATGGTGCTGGGGATGGGCGGTGGGGCTGGAATCCAAGGCTGGCTCTCTCAGTGGCCTCTGTGAAGCTACCAGTCCTGGCTGGCTGGGTGGGCCCACAGACAGCAGGGCTGGAGGCCCAGGAGCATGTGAATGGCAGCAGTGGTGGTATCCAGGTGCATGCCTTTAGTGTCCCTGCTGGGGTCTGAGTGGCATCAGCATGGTGGCAGGGGGCCTGGGACAGTGTGGTGATCCCGGCCAGGTGGTCATGTCACACGGGGGGCTGCCAGGGCTGAGACTGACCTGGGTCAAATGGTGGTTGCTGTAGCAGCAGCAGAGCATGGCAGCCAGGGAGGCCAGCCAGGAGCCCAGGATACTGGATATTGCTGCTGGTGAAATAGCTATAGCACAGTGGGCAGAGCCACCAGTGACAGAGCCTCAGTGTGCTGCCACTGCTCTCTAACCTGCTCCGGGCCAGGAAGGCAGGTGGCTAGGATCCAAGGAATGGGGCTAGCTTTTAAAAATGGCTGCTGGTAGGGGGCTGGTGCAAGGCCAGAGGGGCAAGAGTACATTTCTCTCTGTTGTAGCACTTTCCAGAAGGAAAGTAGAAGCCTCATGCGTGGATATAAAGGATTTCATTTTGGGAAGCATCATAGAATTATGTTCCTAATAATGTTTTTCATTAACATAAAAAGTTATAAACATTCAGTGGAGACAGAATTCCACATTAATAGCTGAAATTAGACATTCCCATTTAGCTTAATTTATTATATTTAAATGATCTTTCCTATTCTGTTTGGCTAAGTAGAGGATAGAAAAGAATATTGGGAGTAAGCAGAGACCCACAGGAGATGGAAAAGGGGATTGGCCAGCAAAGAAATGTATAGTTTGGAACTTAGAAATGTAAGGATAAAGTGAGAATTATCAAAAGTAAAGCTAAGTTAGATCTTGCAAGGAGGATTAAATAGTAAAAGGTTCTTTAGCCATATATATAGATGGCTATACCCTGCATAGGAGGGATCGAGTAGATAAAAGGGGCAGGGGTGTAGCTCTCTATGTTAAGGAAAGCTACACATCCCTGCAAGCTGATCTTGGCAACCAGGGTGGATGACAGGAGACCCTCTGGGTTAAAATCCATGGGTCACATGGCACAGGGGACACAACGATGGGAGTCTACTACAGACCTCCCACCCAAAGTCCTGAGCTTGACCAGGAGTTTGTCCGGGAACTGACTGAGGCCACATGCTCCAGGGCTGTGGTTGTCATGGGTGACTTCAATTACCTGGACATCTCATGGGAGGATCACTTAGCAAAATCTGAGCGGTTGCAAAGCTTCCTCTCATGCGTGGATGACCTCTACCTGACTCAAGAAGTCTATGGGCCAACAGGAGACAAAGTGCTGCTCGACCTGGTACTGGCTACTGGGGATGATCTAATCAGCAACCTAGTGATCGATGGGAAGCTGGGTGACAACAACCATGAGCTGATCACCTTCACCATCTGCCATAAAGCTGGCAAATCAGTCAGCAACATGGAAGTCCTTGACTTCAGGAAAGCCAACTTTGACAAGCTCA
>NW_017728949.1:50041465-50058784 GCF_001723895.1 Crocodylus porosus | reverse complement strand
ATGACAGGCTGAGAGCCATGGGGCTCTTTAGCCTGGAAAAGCGCAGGCTCAGGGGTGATCTGATGGCCACCTATAAGTTTATCAGGGATGACCACCAGTATCTGGGGGAATGCTTGTTCACCAGAGCGCCCCAGGGAATGACGAGGTCGAACGGTCATAAACTACTATATGATTGTTTCAGGTTAGACATAAGGAAGAATTTCTTTATTGTCTGAGCCCCCAAGGTCTGGAACAGCCTGCCATTGGAGGTGGTTCAAGCACCTACGTTGAACACCTTCAAGAGCAAATTGTATGCTTATCTTGCTGGGATTCTATGACCTCAGCTGACTTCCTGCCCTTTGGGCCGGGGGGCTGAACTCGATGATCTTCCAAGGTCCCTTCCAGCCCTAATGTCTATGAAATCTATGAAATAAAGAGGAGAAAGAAAGAGGTGGGTCCCATCCCTATGAAGTAAAGGTCTCATCAGGGTATTCTAGGCATGGCTCCAAAATAAAATAAATATTGTGTCACTATTGAAACCTGAACCAATGCTGACTATGGGGGCCGTGGCAGGAAGGCTGATGGGAGTGAGGTAGTGAAATGGAAATGAGCATAAAAGAATTAAAAAGAAAACCTAATGTTCTCAAATGGGAGGCACTGAATCGCATTCAGCATCCCCTACTGTGGAAAAACTGGCAACTGAAATAGCCAGGATTTTTAATGAATCTGTCAAAACGAGATGGGGTTCTGTATGACTGAAGTATGTTGTACCTATGCTTAACATGAAAAGAGTGAACCGAGCAACAGTAGGCCCATTCATTTGACTATTATAAAGTGAAAGCACAAATTTAAAAGGAAAGACTAATTAGAGATATGGAGGTAAATGGGATAAAAGGTTGATGGGTTTAACAAAACATTTTTTTGATTGGGTAACTGATTTTTAGGACAAAGGAAATGCTGTAGATTTAAGGTACTTAGACTGCAAGAAAGCATTTATAGGGTATGACATAGAAAATTATTACATCAGAGATGAGAGGTTTTCTAAAGTAGAGAAGGAACTGGATAGTTAGGAGACTGTCACAGGTGGCAAACAGAATTGTTGGGCTGGATGGAAGTTTCATAGATTGTAAGGCCAGAAGGGATGCTGGAAGATCATCAGGTCCAGCCCCCTGCACCAAGCAGGAAAGATAACTGAGGGTCAAGTGACCCCAGCAATGTGGCTGTCTAGTCTCCTCTTGAAGATTTCCAGGGTAGGTGATTGCACCACCTCTAGAGGGAGCTTATTCCACAGTCTGGAAACCATGACCATGAAAAAGTTTTTCCTAATGTTGTGCCTAAATCAGTCTTCCAGGAGTTTGTGGCCATTACTCCTAGTTTTCCCCTCAGGTGCCCTGGTGAACAGTAGCTCACGGAGCCCTTGATGTACTCCCCTAGTATAGCAGTAAGCTGCTACCAGGTCCCCTTGCAGCCTTCTTTTCTTCAGGCTGGAGAGTCCCAGATCCCTCAGCTTTTCCTCAAATGGCTTGCCGTGTAAGAATCTGATCATATGGGTGGCTCTTCTTTGGATTCTCTCAAGCTTGTCTATGTCCTCGTTAAAGTGTGGTGCCCAGAACTAGATGCAGTACTCCAGCTGTGGTCTCACCAGTGCTGAGTAGAGCAGAAGAATCACCTCCTTGGTTTTGCTGAAGATGCATCAATTGATGCATGCCAGAGTATTATTTGCCCTACTGGCTGCAGCATCACACTGCCAACTCTTATTCATACTGTGCGTATGAATTACTATTATTACTAATAATTATTACCCCTAGGTCCCTTTCATTCCTGGCACTAGTCAGTTTGGTGCTACCAAGCCTGTAGGTGTGCTGGGGGTTGCTTGTTCTGAGGTGGAACACTTTACATTTCTTGATGTTGAACTTCATCAGAGTCCGATCTGCCCAACTTGCTAGCCTGTCTAGGTCCATCTGTATCTGTAGCCTATCTTCAAGTGTTAATAAACAAGTTGGATGTGGGGGTGAAGAGCTTACTGGCCAAGTTGCAAGAGGAGTTCTGCAAGGATCAGTCTTGAAATCAGTCTTCCATATTTTTATTAATGACGTGGCAAATAAAAAGAAGTGAGCAAATGATGACAAAGTTGGGGAGGTACTGTTACTTTACAGAAGGATCAAAATAGCATACAGAAAGAACTGGGTAACTTTGAGGTCTAGCATAATAGAAAACGGATGACACTTAAGTCATAGAGGGCATATCTACATGAGATGCTTTACTTGTTTAGAGATAATTACTGCACAGTAAGCATCACCGTCTACATCTGCAGATGCTTACTGTGCAGTAATTTGCTTTAATCGTGAGTAAATTTGCTACCTGTAAATACAACTAGCAAAGTTACTCTCAATTACTTAATGCACAGTATGGCACATGTAAATGTGTTCCTGGGCAGTAGGGGACATATTGCTCCCTGCCCCCAGGGGCTGCCTGCTGCTGGAGCGGGCTTCGCCACCAGTGCCCAAGTGGGGACAATGTCCCCTGCCCTGGCAGCAGGGAGCTCCCAGCCCCTGCTTCCCAATTGCTGCCAGGGAAGAGGGACATTGTCCCTACCTGGGCTCCAATGACGGAGCGCACCCCAGGGGCAGGGAGCTCCCGGAGGCAGGAAGCAATGTCTCAGCCCCTGCTTGGAGACATCCATCTCCTGGTCCCATGCTCCCATAGGAACCAGGGGGAGCCTAGAATTCCCCTTGGATGCTGCAGGGGCCTGGTGGAGGGCATAGGGAGTGGGAGCAGTCTGCTGTTAGGGGCAGCAAATCTGCATCTGCATTTCTGCATGTGTAGACATGTGTCTGGGATGGTTTACTTTAGAATAATCTGATCCTGCATTATTTGTATGTGTAGGCATGCCCACAGTTAGGGAGTAATCAGTTTCAAGCAACAGAGGAGGAGAAAGATTAGGGTGTACTCCTTGATTAGAGGAAGAAACTGATCTACCACTATGATATGACCGTGAGAAACCAAATTATAGCAGGGCACTGAGGTACCTGCTATTTGTGGAGCAGTAAGTGAGGAGCCCAGCTGTGATTTGCCAGGGTAACCAGTGGGAGTCAGCTGACAGGAAGGGGCAGGGCCTGGCTCCTATATAACTTCCTGCTGAGGCCCGGCAGGTGGTTGCCTGCCAGCAGCCATAGTGGGGGAACTCTGCTGGAGTGAGAAAAAGGAAGAGGCTAGAATGCACGGGCAGTTGTTTGGGTGAGAGATGGAGAAACCCGGTGACAGACTTGAAGGTGATTATGGCCAAATGGCTTAGTTTTACGTTATAGCCAAAGGGCTCCAGTTTGCATTGACAGTTTGCATTGACAGTTTACTACCAGTGGTTTGGGTGAGGCTGTTAGGGGTTGGAGGAGGCCTCATAGGGAACCCACGGTAGCGGAGAGGGGTGCATGGACCCCAACCCCAGTGTGGGCGTGGTAACCCCCAGAGTGAGGGGGCAGCGAGAAGCCCAGAGCAAAAAGGGTAGTGTGAGAGACAAGGGCTGCGGAAGGCCCGAGCGCCAGAGGGCACGCAGAGGGTGAGACAGACCAAACAACATCTGGTGCATCTGTGAGGCTTGGGGCATGATACAGCGGTGGTTGGAGCCACGCATAGCCCATAAGGCTGGGGTGCTCAGAACCCCTGTATAGTAGCAGGAGTGCCGTGATCAAGACGAGAGGCAGCCTCCCTTTAATATATTTATGATCAAGACATGGCGGGTGAGAATGAAGGTTGCCTTATAGGTAAACTGGACATGGTGAGGGGCACTAGAGTAGAGTACGGCAACCCTGGGGCGCCCCGCCTGGTACACAAATATTCTTCAAAGAGATATCATATGAGCTAATTGCAATAGATAAGAAAGTGTTAATGCTATTGTTCAAGGGACACTGGAAACATATTCTCAGGAATACTATGCTGCAGTCCTGCAGCCCATGTTATAGAAATATGAGTTGATGGAAACAGGTGCAGAGAAGGGCTACTAGGATAAACAGAAATAGAGAACCTATCTTTTCAGGAGGGACTGAAAGAGTTTTGCTTCTTTCTCTTAGCAAAATGAAGGCTAGGTGGGGTTACAGTGATTAGAAATGCATCAAGGGACTAAAAAGCTGGGTAGAAGGAGAGCTACATAAGCTAAAGGCTAACATATGAACAAAAACAAATGCTTGTAAATTTTCCATGAATAAATGTAGGCTGGATGCTGGAGGATTTTCTAATGGTCTGTGGAGAGGTATTATGGAACAGCCTTCAATAGGAATAGTAGGGGCAAGAGAACTAATTGATTTCAATATGGAGCTGGATAAATTTAGGATTGGGATTATGTTATGTGGTTGTCAGCAGCAATAGAGATTGCATAACTCAAGAGGTCCCTTTCAACCCAAAGTCTGTTTTTATTCTCAATACATGGTTGCTACATTTAAGCCTAAATAAAGGAGGTAGATTTTATATGATACTGCAAACATCACCAGTGTTGCCAGCTCTCATGATTTTTGGCCTTGTTCTAAAAGTCTATGCTTCAAGAATGTGAAAAACTTACCTCTTTCTTTTATATAAATTTATAAAGAACAAAAGAGCTAAGGTTTTCACATTCCCAAAGCATAGACTTTAAGAACAATGTCAAAAATCATGAGATTTGGCAATACTGCACCACTAGTCTCAGAGTAACAGGTTTTTACACTAAATCCTGAATCCAGCACACCATTCCAGTTAACTCGTCTCTGTTCTGGAGATAGGAATTAGGATGAAAAGCAGAAGTCGCCTTCTATTTACAGAACTTCCCTGAGCCTGCTGTTGCAACTGATTGTAGCTCCTGCTTTGCATCTCCAGTGAGACTGGGAAGCCTACCAACACCTCTTTCCTTATCAGTTCCAGTGAATACAGCTCCATAGCATGCAAGAGGCAATGGGGCTTATATTAAGTGAGGGATCCAAGGGTACCACCAGGCCTTACCCTTGGAAAGACAAAAATCCTTTATTCTTCTATGATTGGGGTTCTGTGGCTGTAGCACATGAAAATTAGTTCCCCTTTGCTACGTTATAGAATCATAGAAAATTAGGATTGGAAGGGACCTCAGAAGGCCATCTAGTCCAACCCCCTGCTCAAAACAGGACCATCCCTCACTAGATCATCCCAGCCAAAGCTTTATCTAGCCAGGGCTTAAAAACTTCCAAGGATGGAGAGTCCACCACTGCTCTGGGTAACCTGTTCCAATATTTTAATACCCTCCTAGTGAGAAAATTCTTCTTAATATCTAACCCAAACTTCCTTTACTACAACTTGAGGCCATTGCTCCTTGTTCTGTCATCTGCCACCACTGAGAATAGTCCAGCTCCATCCTCTTTGGAATCCCCCTACAGGTAGTTGAAGGCTGCTATTAAATCCACACCCCAAGTCTTATCTTCTCTAGACTAAATTCCAGTTCCATCAGTCTCTCTTCAGAAGTCATGTCCCCCAGGCCCTGAACCACTTTTGTTGCTCTCTGTAGGACTCTCTCCAACTTGTCCACATCATTTCTAGAGTTGGGGGTCCAAAACTGAACACAGTACTCCACATGTGGCTTCACCAAGGTGGAATAGAGGGGAAGAGTCACTTCCCTTCACTTGCTGGCAACACTCCTACCAAGGCTGTCTGGTATGCCATTAGTTCTCTTGGCAACAAGGGTACACTGTTGGCTCATATTCACCCTTTTTGTTACCCTTCACATACCTTGCTAGCTGCAACTGCAATTGTGTTTTGGCCTTCCTGACTTCATCCCTACATGCCCTAGCAATACTCTTATTCTCCACCTTAGTTGTTTGTCCACATTTCCGTTTCTTTTTAGTGATTTTGTTTACTGAAAAGTTGTCTGTTAAGCCAAGCCGGTCTTCTGCCATACTTATTAGTTTTGCTGCACATCAGGATAGTTTGTTTCTATGTTCCCAGTAGGGTTTCTTTAAAGTACAGCCAGCTCTCCTGGTTTTACCAGTATAACTATGTTTAACGAGGATGAAAGGAAAAAAAAATTACACCCCTGACTGTACAGATTTATGCCACAGAGGAAAGGCATACACATGTCCAGTGTCGGCGATAGGTTTGTAGCTCTGATATTGATGCTATTGGCCACTAGGTTATTTTTCTATATTTATATAGGGTCCTATATTTCTTATTTGCATAAAGCCTACAATGTACTAGGTATTTTACAGACCACATAAAAGAGTTACTGTATAATCAATAGCTAGAAAAAGAACACCAGAGACTTAGTCATACTACCTTCAAACTCTACGGCAGTTTTGTCATTGCCTTTAATGACAGCAGATAAGGCACAAAATGGGAACATATACATTTTAACAAGAAGTGATACAAGAGGAGGTCGGGTGAATGTCTCGTGTATGTCTGAATCCTTCCACAGGTCTGTTCAGTGGAATGTGTCATGCATTTGAAGCCTTAATAAAATGTTTTGTGCAAACTGTGTAAGGCTCTTGAAGATATTTGTTGCTCAATTAGTCAACGGGGTAACAGCTACTGAAGAGGAGTGTGGATAGGAGTTGGCTGAAACTCAATATCTCCAGAAAGAACAGTACAAATTTATCCAAACAGAAAGGACTAAGGCCTGGTCTAGATTTAACATTTTTATCAGTACAGCTATGTCAATGAGGGGTGTGATTTTTTTTTTTTTTCCTTTCACCCTTTCTCAGCAGAGTAATACTGGTCAAACCCTTATTTGTAGATGCAGGTAACTGAGCCTAAAGTCCATTAGTGCTGTAGCTTATTCCACATAGGGAGCTAGTTTAAGATATACAGTACAGGCAAAATAAATCTGCAGCTGCTGCAAACTGTGTCTTCAGTAGGAGGGTTTGCCAGCATCATTCTGTTGGTATTGAACTACCAGCAAACCCTTTTAAGTGTGAGCAAGATTGAGTAAACTAATTTGGGTAATGTAAAGAGCAAGAAGTTCATTGCATTGCTCTAAATTATCATACGGTATGGACAAATGTAGCTTTTGACTGGTTTGAAAGGGAAGCAGGTATTACTGCTTGCATCAGTGTTATGTATTATGTGTACATCAGTTGTTATAACTGTTATGCCTGCATGATATAAATAAGCTAAATCACCCTAACTTTGCTCCTTAATTTGCAGGGATTCTTCAACACTTGTGTCACTACAGTATTAGGTAGCTAATACAGTTACATCCTAACAGTTTATATCAGTGTTCTTTGATTTTGATGCAACTGTTAAGTCTGTCTATATACCCATAGACTCAAATCCTAACATGCTTGTCAATACAACATTAAACATTTTCTGCCTATAGGTTTAAGTTAAGAGAGAGCTAACAGGTGCATTACTTATGATGTGAGTGCACACATGAAAGATACTGTTAGAACAAAACACAAACCATCTTCCCTAAAAGGGGTTAAACTTTCTTCTAAGAAAATTAGACACACACCTTAAGTCTCTGTTATTTCTGCTTAGTTTCTTCATTACTTTTTTACTTCATTTTCAAAGCAGCATTCCCCAAATGTTTTTGTGGGAATCAGCACAGATTACAGGATTTTAATAATGTCGTTGGGACTCAGAAATGTTGCATCTGAGTGGACCAGATTTTATTGGACCTCACAAACTTAATAATTTGCACCTCAAACTTATGACAAATTATACTTCAAAATATAAAAATTTATTCTATATTATCTCATGCATGTGAGACATTTTGATGCAATTAAAAAGGAGTGAAGGGGTTAGAAATTCTGTTGCACATTTGGTCAAAACTGATTTGATAACAGAACAAAACCTTTGGAGAAAGTCTCCTCAGCATGTCCTTAGCAAGCATGCCAGCAAATGAGTGAAATTACAATAATAAGGTTTGTGTGTGTGTGTACAAGACTTTGGCAGTAAACAAAGCCATATGAATGATGATCAATATTTAAATTAACTTTTGTCAAAAATAACTAAAATACTAATAAGTGTAACCCAATCATGCTCCCATGGTATATAATATGGCATCTTAATGAAAGATAAATTTTACAGTTTTACTTCCTGGGAAATATTATTTATCTTGCCTATATAGGATGACAGATGTTTTTTAGGGTGAAAGATTTTTAATTCAGGCCATTATTCATTTTAAAAAGGGGTTTGGAGAAGACAGGCAGGACAATCAAAACATTTACGAACCAGGAATGGGTTTTGAAGTTCTAAACCTTTTCTATCCCTGACATTTAAAGATAGTGTAACGGGGGGCTTTCTCAGGCCCAGTCTACCATTGGCCTTCCTCATCTGCCATGCCTTGATGATACATAATTCCAGTGTTAATTAGGCTGGAAGCAGCCCATTCTTGCCCCCATGCCAGGGGGTGCTATCTATGGCTCCGTTCCTCCTCTACACCACAGCCCAAGCCTCGCAGATGGCATCCAGATGACACAATGCTCCCGGCCTACAGCTGGACCAAGCTTAGCCCACCTTGTCAGGCCTCAGACACACACACATTCATACCGCCCTCCTTTCACTAGGGCCTCTCACACTCCACCGCCTCTCACAGGGTCTCTTTCACACACCAACAACTTCTACTGCCATGCTTCCTTTGGAGCAGGCCCCTTTGGCCATAAGCTTTACCTAGCGCACACCTTGGGTGGCAGACGTTTTGTCTTTTGGGCCTCTCCCATGACCCTCACCAGGGTAGTGGCCAGCCAATTACCCAACCGGGGCCAAGCTTACCCTGGCCCTTCCTGGAACAACTCTATACACTCACATATACACATACTGGGCTCCCACCCCTTTGGTTTCCCCCTCACTGGGCCTCTACATCTCCGCCCCCTTACTGGGGCCATGGGGCTTCCCTCCCCAGTGGGGGCTCAGGTGGCCATAGCCGTGCCTGGCCTCATCTGGGTCTTACACCCTCCTTGGCCTCAGGTGGCTGTAGCCATGCCTGGCCCCTCTGCTGGCTGTTTGGCTCAGCCCTTGAAGTGGCAGGCACCACCAGTGCCCTGCCACAGATGCATTTGACCAATGTGATTGCCTGATTCCTGACCATCCTGATTGCCTTCTGTGATGAGATGACTGGCTCTGTGGATGTGGGGAGACAAGTGGATGTGGTATACCTTGATTTTTAGCAAAATCAAAATGCTTTTGATAGCATTTCCCACAACAGTCTCACAGGCAAGCTCAAAAAGTACAGGCTGGATGAATGGATTGTAAGGTGGATAGAAAACTGGCTGGAGCATTGGGCTCAGTGGCTAATAATAGTTTGATGTCTAATTGGCAACTGGTATCAAGTGGAGTGCCCCAGGGGTTGGTCCTAGGGCCAGTTTTGTTCAATATCATTGAATCAATGAGTTGGACGGGACCTAGACAGATCATCGAGTCTGACCCCCCCACCATGGGCAGGGATGAGCACTGGGGGTGGGAGGGGTCATAAGACACCAGCCAGGTGTCCATCCAGTCTCCTCTTGAAGATTTCCAGGGAAGGTGAGAGCACCACCTCTCTGGGAAGCCTATTCCAGGCTCTGGCCACCCTTACAGTGAAGTAGTTCTTCCTAATATCTAACCTAAACCTATCCTCCGTCAGCTTGTGGCCATTGTTCCTAGTGACTCCATGGGGGCCCTGGTGAACAGACTTTCCCTGAGTCCCTGCTGCTGGCCCCTGATAAGGTTGTACGCAGCCACAAGATCCCCTGAAGAGATTCAGGTCCCTTAGCCTCTTCATCATAGGGCTGGCCACGGAGGCCCCCAACCATACGAGTGGCCTCCTCTGGACCCTCTCTAGGTTCTCCATGTCCTGTCTTCATCGATGGCCTGAAAGATGGCATAAAGTGCATCCTTGGCAAGTTTGCAGCTGACACCAAGCTGGGGGGAGTAGTAGGTATCCTGGAGGGTAGGGCTAGGATTCAGAGTGACCTAGACAAATTGGAGGATTGGGCCAAAAGAAATCTCATGAGGTTCAATAAAGACAAGTGCAAATTCCTGTACTTAGGACAGAACAATCCCATGTACCAGTACAGGCTGGGGGCTGGCTGGCTGGGCAGCAGCTCTGCAGAAAAGGACTTGGGGGTTACAATGCAGAATAAGATGGATATGAGTCAGTAGTGTGCCCTTGTTGCCAAGAAGGCTGACAGCATACTGGGCTGCATTAGTAGGCGCATTGACAGCAGATCAAGGGAAGTGATTCTTCCCCTCTATTCAGCACTGGTAAGGCCACATCTGGAGTACTGTGTTCAGTTTTGCCACCCGCCCCCACCCCACCCCCAGGAGGATGTGGACAAGTTGGAGAGAGTCCAGAAGAGAGCAACGAAAATGGTTTAGGGGCCAGGGCACATGACTTTTAAGGAGAGACTGAGGGAACTGGGTTTATTTAGTCTGCAAAAGAGAAGACTGAGGGGCAATTTGATAGCAGCCTTTAACTAACTGAAGGGTTGCTTGAAAGAGGATGGACTTTGTTCTTGGTAATGAGAAATGACGGAACAAGGAGCAATGGTTCTGGGTTGCATCAAGGTAGGTTTAAGTTGGGTATCAGGAAAAACTCTCACTAGGAGGGTGGTGAAGCACTGGAACAGGTTACGTAGAGGGGTGTTAGAATCTCCATCCCTGGAGGTTTTTAAGGCCCAGCTAGATAAAGCTTTGGTTGGAATGATTTAGTTGGGGATGGTGCTGCTTTGAGCAGGGGGTCGGACTAAACAACCTGCTAAGCTGCCTTCTAACCCTAATTTTCTATGATTGTGTTTTTAATATTAATCTAGTTCTGCTATTTATTCACCTGGCCTTATCTGTTTTTTTTTTTTAACTGAACACGTTTGCATAAAGATTAGTACTGTCTCCTTTAGAATTTCTGGTGCTACTGCTCAATATTGATTTCAGTGACTTAATCCTTTGACAGTTGTTTACTGTGAAAAATATTAATATGAGATAAACAGATGATTATGACTCCACATGGTTAACGGCATCACAGAAGTAGTTTATTCAAGCCACCATGTAGGGAAAAAAAGGTTCAGGAAACATTTGGTAGACAAGACAAAAACACCAGTGAGAAAATGTGAGGATAGTTTGTCAGGAGCTTTAAGTGATAGTACAAGATGACGCTTGACTAAACAGATGTCACGTATTATTCATACAAGCAGTGTTAGTACTTAAAGTATTGTGGAAACATCAAATCATATTATCATAATTAATTTAAATTAACATTATATTGACATGTATGAAAGTGGCTGAAAAACTTTAAACAAAGAATAATTACCAAGTCTATGAGGAGAGATCAAGGAAAAGCAGGATTAAAAAATGTTAGTAAAGCTAGTAAAATAACATTCAGATGATACTACACTGTGGGGATTTGGGATACCCAGGAGCAAAGATGTATTAATCATCAAAAAAGATCCAAGGAGATTAGAAACAATGATAGAAAACAGTAAACTGGAATCCAGTTTATTAAAATGCAGGTTGATACTCTGGAAAGTGAGGCAAATGAACTGCAAATATTCCACTAGAGGAGGACTCCTATGAGGCAGTAATGCTAAAGATGATTTGGGAATAAGAGAACAACAGATTGGACATGAATATGTAATATAATATAGCAGCAAATATGGTCAGAGCAGTTTTGGCCTGCAGGCACTTGCACTACATTATGAAAAAGGGGACAGCCTCTTACTATTCTGTTCCAGTGCAACTGCCCCTGTGATTCAAGCTAATTCCTGGACACTTGATTATCAGAATACACAAATTTACAAAGACAGTTCTGAAGCTTGAGATATACCCTAACCTGAGCTATTTTATATATACTTATATAACAGAAAGGACTAGAAGTGTAAGGACTAGCTATAAAAAGATGAAAGTTCAAGTCTTCACATGAGATACTGTGGAAGCAAAGGATATTTTTACACATGCTCTTGGCTTTCTCCAAAAGCTGCTTTAATTAGTGTCACTGCGTATAATGTATCAGCGTCTCTGTGCTTAAAAATGGTGGAGGGGACACTTTAACTAAAGCTCATTCAGCAAGCCTTAGTTCCAGTGCCCCTGTCACCATATTTAAAAATGGAGATGCTGATACACGAGACGCAGGCAGCTGCTGAAGTGCAGCAAGTGCAGTGCTCCATCAGACTCAGTTAATTGAATCTGCTTTGACATGCTGGAATTCAAGCACATCAGAGCAGCCTCTATGCTTGTTTATAGGTTCCCAAAGACATTAAGCAGAATATGATCAGGCACACAGCAAAGCATGCTAAATCTGACTTCAAATATGTTAGGAAGAGTTTGTCCATTCCCAGGTAATGTAAAATATTATGGTTTTTGCATCAGATTTTACTACATCTTGGCTAGGTACAGACATTCCAAAAGCCCAAGGGAGAATCAATCTAAGTTATGTGGTTTTCTGGAAGTGGCATGGCTTAGATCAGTAGTGAACAGAACACACACTTGCCCTTGAGGTGTGTGTGTATGTGTGTGTTTGGGGGGGGTGCAGTCTTAGAATGGGTTCCACCATTTTTAAACCAGTCTATATGTGCTGAACTTTTGTTCTGACTGGTTTGTGTGCCGAACTTCTGTTCTGTTATGGGTATAGATTGGTTTCTGATCACTTATACCAGTAAAAGTGTAATGTTTGTACCTGGCTGTGAGTGGGTAGTCCAGAAGCCAATCTCTACATCAGCTCACTGGCCTATCCTAGGCAGTCTGCCCAACTCCCTTGTCTGCCAAGCCTTGTTGTAATGAAAATAAATAGATGGTTCTAGGTGAGAAGTTGCCCTTTGTCTGCCCTGATGCCAAGGGCATTACGCACAACTCCAGCCTCCCCTTTATTGTGTCCCAAGCCTCACAGGTGTTATATTACTATCTTTCCTTTCTGCACTCCTCTGGTGCTAGGGTCCTCTGCGCCTGTCACTGGGCTCTACCCAACTCGTGTGCCCCTTTCTCCAGGCACTGAGACCTGGACCTGTGACTGAAGCCTCCAAATCTCTCCTTAAAGCCTCTTCCTGGCCCTCCGGTGTAAACTGTCACACAAAGATAAGCCCTTGGGCTATAACTTAAACATTAGCAAGGCCAACAGTGCTATGCCCCTTTAAGGGGATCAACTTCCACCCTTAGCTCAACTTGCTCCTAGCCCTGATACCTGGGAGACTCTCTGGAGGCTTGCAGCCCTTGGGTCATAAAGCAGGCAGCACCAGGTCTCAGATAGCTTTCTCATGCAGGAGCTCCTTCCCTGGCAGTTGGCAGAGAGTGAGTGTCCCTGGAAGCTCCAGCCCTGGGGTTATATTTCCCAAAACCGTACCTCCTTCTGGTCATGTGATGCCTGCAGGTGCTGCCCAATTACTGCCTTAGATTGTTACCCCAGCAACCTGCAACTGTGGAGCTCTGCTTCACCTGCAGAGCTCCCTGCCAGGCTGCTTCAGCATTAGGAGTATTTAAGCCTTTCACAGGACCAGTCATGGTTTTTTCTCTAAAATCAGCAGGTGTTACTTACGCTACTTTCTCCAGTGACTATTTCACAACCTACTAATCCCTGTCCCCCACAGGGCCTCTCTTGGTCTTCTGTCTTGGCTGTGGTTGGTTGAGACTCCTCCAAGGGATTGGTTTCCTGATCCATCCCATTTCCTTGGCCTTATTCTTGGGGTTTCCTGTCCCATTTGGGACTCCTTACTGGCTCTCTTTTTTTCTTCAGCTGAGACCTCTGGTCTTATAGCTGGAACATTCTTTTCTACTCCAGGACACTGGCCCTCTTTTTCTGGCACTATAGCTTTCTTCCTCCCCTGAGCCTGGTTGTACTAGGTAGCTCTACACTCCCACTCTCTTATTTCAAGGGGGATTCCTGGAGTTTCTCATCTCTATATGCTTTTGTTTACATCCCATCATTTCCCCCCTAATAACCATTGAGCTCTCAGGGCTTCTTGGGCATAGTCCTTGTCCATAATTTTGCTATGGCCCATAGGCCTTCTTCCAACTCCTGTGTATATTTTCAATTAAGCCACTCCCTCACCTTCTCTTTGAACAGTTTTCTAAATGTCCACCACTTATTGGAATTAGGGAGGTTACTTATGTGGATCTAAGGCCCCTTCCTGGGTCTTTGCCCCCTCTCTCACCCCTTGACTTTTGGCAGAGGGGGGATCTTGTTCTTCTCCTCCAAGGTCCTCATTCTCCCTCTGTGTCTTCTGCTTGCCTCTTGGGGTCTTTCTCCCTGATCCTGTCTTGGCAGTGCCCCCTCGAGGTGTGGCGATCTTACTGCCACTTTCTTCTCTCCTTCTAAGGATCTCCAACTTCTTGCCTCACCTCAGAGATTCCTGTTGGGGCTGAATCCTCCTTTTCCCTGGGGTACTCTCCTGGTGTTGCTTCCCTGAAGTTTCAACTAGGGTTTTTTTTGCAATATCCATTCTTGGACCCTCATCCTGTGCTCGGTTTCCTATAATGGGTTTGAGTACTGTCTGTTTATTGGATGATGTATCTGGACTTGACCTATCCCCCTTTTCTAGCCTCTTAGGCTTCTCCCATTATGGGTACCACTGGTTTGATACAGATTACTCCTGCAGTTGCCCTGTTCAGTTTTCCCGTCTTATTTGTCATCTTTTGCTCTTGTTTCTCTCCCAACTCTGTTTCTAGTTGCGGGATGTCACCTTTTACATCTGATATCTCAACTTCATATTGGCTGCTGACTTTTCTCAGCCTTTCCTTCAGTCCTTCAGTTTGCCTAGTTTCCAGTTCCTCCCATTTCTTGTCTAGGTATTTTAGTAAAGCTGGCAGGACTTTTTTCCATAGGGGTATGAGACTGGATGACCCTTCTACTTCTAGGTCTGTCTCCAACTGGCTGGGTCCAGAGTCATTTCTGGGGTTTCTGGATGCCTGGTTATGGATTGAGCTCGCTTTCCCCAGGGTTTCTGTGCTTCCAGCTTTACGGCCCCTAGTTGTTTCTGGGCCTTGATCATGGAGGTTCATAAAACCTCTTGGAGATGGTTCTGGTGCTTAGCTCCAGCTTCTGCCTTGTGTTTTGCTAGCTGGATTTTCATTTGAGTTACTTTCTCCTTCCACTTTCCTGGACCTCCCTTTTCTGGGTCTCTATTGCTTCTTCCTGGGACTGCACCCTGCTTTGAGCTTCCTGAAGTTCTTTCTGGGCTAGTGCTAGCCTGATTCCCCATTTCTGCTCCCCTCTTTGACACTTTACTATAAGTTTTGCATCTTTTCTTCCATTTTTGTGAACTGGGCTTGGTATTGTTCACATTGAGTCTGTAATGCCTCACAGAGATGGAAGTCTCTGACTTCTGTGGTGGTTTGATCCGGACACTCCTTGACTTGTTGATTTTCCCTCTTAAGGAACAAGATCTGTTCTCCTGCATCCTGTAAGCATGATTGTAATTGGTTTATCTCAGCCCCTAGTGCTGCTTCTCCTGCTTTGCCTGCCCCTGGGCATATCTCTAGGGATTGCATCTTTTCCCCACACTGCCTATTCTCAGTCTCTACCTCTTCCAGCTTCACCCTCAATGTGTCAGAGTCCTCTGTCCTAGACTTTAGCTCCATCTCCAGGGAAGGCAGCTGAGCCAGGAGCTTCTTGATCTCTAGCTGTTGTGCACTAGTCTTCACCGTTAGTGCTGCTGCCACCCAGTCTGTTTTTTTGTATGCAGATCTGGCCTCAGTTGTCATTTGTTATAGGGCCTGTGCCTCTTGGGCATACTTCTGGTGCCATTCCTTGACATCATCATACAATTCCTCCACCAGGTCATCCTGACCTTTCAGTTGCATCTCCAAGGTAAATCTTTTACCCACTGCTTGAGGATGGACATCTCCTGTGTCTGCACTGTATGTGTCCCTACCAATCTTGGAGTTAGTGCCTTTATTTCTTTCTAAAATGTGTGTAACTTTTTCTCAGGTTCCAGGCTCTTGTCAGGCTCCACTGTAATCAGCTTCTCAAGTGCTTTGGTTCTTCCAGCCTCTGCAATCAATCATCTAACCTCTTTCTATCCTTCTTCCTTTTTATTGGTTTGCAAACATTGTTCTGAGGTGGCCACTTTTGCCTCTGCTTGCTCCCATCTGGACCTTTCTATCTCCAGCACTCTCTGATACATCTGAGTACATCTACCAGTTTAATACCCCATGCTTAGGTCCATCTAACTTGCTGGCCTCAACCATGATTTTTTCAGTCTTTGACTCTGTCCTTTGGCCCCTCAGCCCAAAGATTCATTGTCCCTTCATAGCAACATGTGTCTTCCTGATGCCTTCCCAATTTCCCAGCCAGTGTACCACTGTGACAGTGGGCAGTCCCATGGCCAATCTCTACATCAGCTTGCACACCTGTCCTGGGCAGTCCACCGACCTACCACATCTGCCACACCTTGTTGTAATGAAAATAAATAGATGGTTCTAAGCAAAAGGTTGCCCTTTGTCTGCCCTGATGCCAAGGGTGTTACACATGACTCCAACTTTCCCTTTATCATGTCCCAAGCCTCGCAGATGTTATACTAGTATCTGACCCTTCTGTGCCCCTCTGTGTGCCTGTCACTGGACTCTCCCCAACTCATGTACCCCTTTCTTCAGGCACTAATGAGGCCTCCAAACCTCCACTTATAGCCTCATCCCTGTCCTCTGGTGCAAACTGTAACACAAGCATAATCCCCTGGGCTATAATGTTAACACTAGAAAGGACAACAACGCTATGCCCCTTTAAGGGGAGAAACTTCCACCCTTAGCACAACATGCCCCTAGCCTGGTACCTTGGAGACTCCCTGGAGGCTTGCAGCCCTTGGCTACTAAAGCAGGCAGCGCCAGGTCTCAGATAGATACCTCATGGAGGAATTGCTCCCCTGGCAGTTGGCAGAGAGAGAGGTCCCTGAAAGCTCCAGCCTGGGGCTTATATTTCCCCAAACCCTACCTCCTTTCAGTCATGCGATGCCTGCAGGTGCTGTCCAATTACCCACTTAGGCTGTTACCCCAGCAACCCACAGCTGTGGAGCTCTGCTTAGCCTGTAGAGCTCCCTGTCCAGGCTGCTTCAGCCTTAAAGGAACAGTAACCTCTTAGTGCCCTACTACACTGGCCCATATGATCTTTTCTAATAGTGTTTAATTCTGAAATGTTTGTGAAAATACTAATCTCATGAATACGTTTACTTTGGACACATTTAGAATACTGTTTGCATGTTAAAAAGGAAATCTTCACGTAACATTGTGTTGTAAATCAGTTATCAGTTATTATACCTTTTACATAATCATAAAATGTATCACTAACTTTGAAGTCATAGAATGAATCTGTATTACAAAGAAACTAAACTTCCACCTCTCTCCCCTGGGGAGGAGGCTCTTCTCAGCCAGGCTGGCTGACCTGCTTCACCGGGCTTTAAACTAAGCCCGCTGGGGGATGACGGAGACCTGGTGAGACTCCACCCATGACTGGACCAC
>NW_017728949.1:50033280-50041454 GCF_001723895.1 Crocodylus porosus | reverse complement strand
TGTTCACCAGAGCGCCCCAAGGGATGACGAGGTCGAACGGTCACAAACTCCTGCAAGACGTTTCAGGCTGGACATAAGGAAGAATTTCTTTACTGTCCGAGCCCCCAAGTTCTGGAACAGTCTGCCAGTGGAGGTGGTTCAAGCACGTACATTGCAGACCTTGAAGAGTAGATTGGATGCTTATCTTGCTGGGATCCTATGATCGCAGCTGACTTCCTGCCCTTTGGGCAGGGGGCTGGACTCAATGATCTCCCGAGGTCCCTTCCAGCCCTAATGTCTATGAAATCTATGAAATATTGATGTTCTAATATATTAAATATTAGTGCTATAGGTCTAACTTAGCTATATCAAGTCAATCTTTGTTGTATATGTAAAACACTGGTTGTCCCAAACTACTCTGGTCTTCATCAGAAAACTCAGAGAGCTGGAAGGCCTAGGTCATAGTCAGGAGATAGATATCAGAGAATGTGATTTAGTGAAGTGGTTCCCAACCTTTCTTTATACTGCGGACTGGTGAACAGGTTTACATTTAAATTTGCATATTTAAATTAGATGTTTATGTGGGGTGGGGGTTGTGAGGATCAGATCAAGCTGTGGGCACCAGGGGACTCTGCAGGGGAGGGGGCTGCACAGGCAGTGGCCCGGGGGACTCAGCTGGGGCTGCCTGAAAAGAAGGGGCTCTGCTGCTTTCCCTAGAAGCAAGCAGTGCCCCCCACCCTAGGCATTTCCCTGACCACATTCCCCTGCTCCCAGCTGCGGTTGGGGCTGGGGGGGGTCCTACGCAGCCCGGGGCTGGCCCTGGTACCTGCTGCATGGGCAGCACCTCTCCGGGTGCCACTATGGCAGTGGGACAGGGTGCGTGGAGCCAGTTGCCTTCCTTCCAGGGCTGCTCCACTGCCCAGCTTTAACCCTGCATGTGACTGCCAGTGGCCCAGCAGCCAACCCTTTGCAGTCCAGTACTGGACTGCAGCCCAGTTGTTGGGAACCTCTGTTTTAGTGTGCTGTAGTTGTATTGCATTAGCTCTGATACCATGTCCTATAATTCTTTTGGGAAAAAGGCACTGCATTTTGAAATGCTGTCTCAGAACCCTCCAAGTTTGCAGTTTTATAGATATTTCTTATGGTCCCTTAACAAAAGTAGAGCTTTTGGCTTCTATCCTCCATTTTTGTTAGGGATTTAATCAAGAATGATGTTTTCCACAAAACTTAACTATTTATAGAGGTACCCTCATCCCAAACAACATTTCACTTCTAAATAGTACTACCTTCTTCAAGTGAAGCTCTAGCTGCTTGGAGTAGTTAACTGACTTCATGTCAATCAAGTTTATTTCTAAAGTTTAAGTGAATGATAACTGAAACAAAAATCGGGCATCTTCATTTATTAAAAAAAGTATTTTCTGGGGGAAGAATTCAACTGTATAGAGAAAGCCAATGTCAAGCTTACATGTTCTTCAGGTGATCAGAGATTCAGGTGGAGAATAAATAGTATATAAATCTTGACTTTGTCCCACTGTACAAAGTACATTTCATCCATAGAAGATATCTTGAAAACAAAATGATTGCATTTAGTTTTTCAGGTTTCATTTGTTACGTTTCAGAAATATCTCCCAAAAGGTTTTTTTCACTTCATGAAGCTGCAGCAGAATGTCAAAAAGCAAAGAGGGTGGCTCAGTGTCTAGTTTGCAGCCAGTATCAAATGGAGTGCCCCAGGGGTTAGTCCTGGGGCCAGTTTTGTTCAATATCTTCATCAACAACCTGGAAGATGGAATGGAGTACGAGTTTGCAGATGACACCAAGCTGGGGGGAGTAGTAGATACACTAGAAGGAAGGCCCCAGCGAGTCAGGCCCCAGCCTGTACTGATGCATGGGATTGTTCTGCCCTAATTGTAGGACTTTGCAGTTGTCTTCATGAGATTTCTTTTGGCCCAGTCCTCCAAATTGTCAAGGTCTCTCTAAATCCTAGCCCTACCCTCCAGCATATCTACTATTCCCCACTGCTGGTGTCATTGGCAAACTTGCTGAGGGTGCACTAGCAAGTTCCTTGGCTGGGATGACACAGTTGGGGATGGTCCTGCTTTGAGCAGGGGGGTGGACTAGATGACTACCTTAAGTTCCTTCCAACCCAAATTTTCTATGATTCTAAATACCAACTGCATATATATTGCTTTTTTTCCCTTTAAAAAGTTTTCTTAGCCTATTGATGGAACAAGGAATGCAGACACCAAAGTATTTTTATTTCTTGAAACAAAGGCCATAATGTCTTCTTTTCGCCAGAATAAATTACTCTAAAATGTTATGGTGTGTTTGGTTCTGATTACAGAATTTATAAAGTGAAGGGGGGTTTATTTTATAAGGTATTTGCCAGTGTTATTTGATTGTTCGTATTTTTAATGTTATTTTACATTTTTGTGAACTTTAAAAGAGGAATAGAAGCTTAAATATTGCATACTTTTTCATTTTCCTTACAGATTTTAATTTAATTTATGTGAAAAAACATTATGATGATTTTGGACAGTTATTTCTACAAAGCATGGATTCTGTAGAGCAGTACATATTACTTTAAAATGAGGGAAAAGAACAATTTTACTACTTGTTTCTTATTATAAAAAGACTTTGAAGCAATGCTATTGAGGATTTTGGGTCTACCTTTTATCCACCTTAAAACTGTTTATATTTGAAGAAGTTTCTCTCAGCTTTCTAGAATTTATTACAGTGATTCCCACTCTTAACAATCTCACCATTATTTCCATATTCCTGACACACAAATATATTATGTTATGAGATGGTATTATTCAAAGTTGCTGCAAAACAAAAGCATATCAAGTTTTTTTTGCTTAATCCTCTCTCTTAAAATCCCTGGATGAAATCAGTGTCTGATGAATGGTAAAAGACAATGTTTCTTGGGGGGATGGGGGTGGGTGAGGGGTAGTGTTCTCAGGTTCCCTGCAAATAAAGGTAAAATACCACCCCCCCACCCCAAAAAAAAAAAATGCTATTTGATGGTGGCCATTCAGACACAAGGAAATAACTAATTTTCACTTTCTATGTTAAAAATTTACTAATCTATTTGATTTAAATAGATGGTTGAAATTTGAAGAAGATGTGGAGGATGGTGGAGAGAGATGGAGTAAACCATATGTTGCCACTCTGTCGCTTCATAGCTTGTTTGAATTGAGAAGTTGTATCTTGAATGGTACAGTTCTCCTGGATATGAGAGCTAATTCCTTAGAAGAAATTGCAGGTACTTTTATGTTTTATACTGAAAAGCTATCATGAAAATGTTGGAAACAGTTGCATATAATTTAGAGAACTTCTGCATAAAATCAGCTGTATACTTAAACTCTTTCTATAAATATTATATTCTACACATTGTATAAAACAGTCTAACATTTGGGAGCATGATTGTAGTAAGTATTTTATTGCAAACTTTGCATATAAATTATCTTTGTACAGGTGGGTGAAGGTAGAATGCTCAGGAAAATATTTATCAATATTTTGGTTTGTCCTTGAAATTTGCCATGAAGAAGCCAGAACCAAATGAGCTGTCTTCCCCATCTTTGGCTTTGTTGTGGCTGCTGCACTTCATGTCTTCTATTCTGTACTAGAACCCTTCAAGGATTATGGCTGTAATTATGGGCAACAGAAATAGGAAGTAGGGTGAAGAAGGGCTGGATGTTAGGAACAGAAATTATGGGATTGCTGCTGGAGCATTTCCTATGCTCATGGCCCGGAGTGTCCAGGTAAGTGTCCAGGTCAGGATTTTCCAGGCTTGGAGATAGGCTTGCTCTCAGGCCCCGCTCTCAGATCAGGTTTGGATTGGTGTGTAGTCATGGATAAAGCTCAGTAGTTCTTAATGTAGATATGAGGCATGTATGGGCTTGAGGATGGATTTATGTATGGCACTAAGTAATACTGAAGGGCTAATTGCAGACAGTCAAAAAGCCGGAGGCTAAAACAATCCAGTCTTCACAGGTTAGGCTAAGGTACATATGTTGAACCAATAACCGAGTGAAGAGGCATTCACTTTTGGTTCTAAAAATGCATCCACATACCTATGGTGGCTCAGTCCAGAAGCCAGGGGGTGCTAGAGCATGCCTCCCTGTTTGGCAGGAGCAGATAGTTTGGGCCTAGGCTAGCCTGCCAACCCAGCATGGGCGGATTTGCAGAGGAGGTGCAAAGCATCCTGGGATGCTGGGGGACTGTGAGGTAACTTGCATCTGGAGGGGATCTGCAGCAGAAGTTCAATAAATTGATTTAACCTAAATCAGTTAAGTCTAATACTACATCCATCCAGGTTTATCTTAGACCAGTTTGGGTTATTTTGAAAGTAGTTTATGTGCACTGAACTTCTGTTGTGTTACAGATCTGAACCAGTTTCCAATCAGTTATACCAGTTTATGTGCAATTTCTGTTCCTAACCAAGGTATACTATAGGTCCTAGGGCATGGGGACTGTAGTGATCACTGTGTGTAATAAATACAGGCATGCAATAGATAAGAAGAACAACAGACTTTATTGTGTGGAGCAGTAGACAAACCTCTCTACAACCTGTCTCTAACTATCGGCTTCCTAACTGCGGGACCATTTCAGTTCCCGACTTCCTCAGTTTCTTCTTAAGTAACATCTCTAAATTATAATATAGCTACAGATACCTTGTGTGTAAGGGAACATAAAACCAATAATGTAACTGAGGGGTGGTGATTGGTACAGCAACCCCAGGAGTTGCCTCTGAGGTGGAGGACTGGGGAGGGTGGCACAAAAATAGCTGCTGCTGTGAAGCTGCCTTTCTGTGCCTCTGCATGAAAAAGCAAATTGGAATCCAGGCTTGACCAGTGCTCTGTTGGAGGAATAAGGGAAACTTGAGACACTGATCTAGGCAAACTACAGTGACTTTGACAGTGAGGTCATCTAATGGATCACAGGAGATTCATCAGAATGCAACTGCTCTCTGATGAGCCATAGATGTGTAGCAAAAAACATTTCTGCACCTCATCTTGTGAATGACTTATGAGACTTGGAATGTACATCAACGCCATTTTAGCTGTTGGATCACAAGCCAATAACCTAAACATTTCTTAAAGTGTTCATAACTTTCCAGTGCAGTAAAATAACACAACAACAACTGAATGAGATCTTTTCAAAATTAAAAATTTGCATCTTATTGGTTGAAAATAATGAGAAGTTTCAACCCATTGTACTTACTTTCTAGGAAGCTGTAGATGCCTTAAAATAGGAGTTTAGAATTGAAATTGGTCTCTTAATTATAATGAAAGTGTTGTTTTCAGTATGCTAAAATGGTGTTGGAAACATGCTGGTATAACTGGTAGTTGCTCAACAAAATAGTTTTTATGTGCAGCCTCATGTTTCAGCCTTTGGACCCAGTTATCACTATGATGACACTCCATGGACAAATATACTAACAGGTCTCATAACAGTTTTAAAGTTTCACTTATACTTCCTTTGCATATGTCTGGGAAAGTTAATATCCTCTGTAGCTTATGGATATACACATGAATATACTGTAATGGAGTTGAGAGTAAGACAGTGTTGAAGAAATACAAGAACTATTCACTGAAGGAGGAGCAGGAAAAAAACTGAATTTTTTTACTTCAGAAGATCCCATTTCATTGAATGTAAGGGCAATACTAGATAGAATTCACTGGGGTAAATGAATGTGGACAAGGAGTTGGGAAGTTAAAATATGTAAAGTATGGCCATATATAGGCATTGCATTTCTACTAGGAGAAACACTGTACTCCTGGTAGAACTGACAAGGATACAAGTATTCATTCAATTTCTCCTGGGGGAAACATTCCCCTTTTAGGAGAAAATCTTTCAAGTGTCAACCTGGAAGTTGTTCCTTGTTTCTTTCACAAGAATGAAGACTTGCATGCTCTCCTTCTTGTCTGAATGGTCCAGGACGGGAGAGGAGCAGCAGCAACAGCTGTTCCTTGCCCCTTTTCCAAACCAGGGACTTTGCCTCACTGCTCTGCTCCCTTTCTAGATTGGTCTGGGAGGAGAGGGGAGCAACAGTCATTGCTTCTTACCTCTTTCTCAAACCTGGCAGTCCCTGGTTTGGGAAAGACATGGGAGGCTTGCCCCACTGCTTCCTCTGCTCCAACCAAGGGGATGCAGGCACTGGCTCTAAAAGTGTTGTGTAGAGGAAAGCTGCCCCCCATGTGGCACATTCAAATCTGGTACCTGCTGGCTTCCCCTTACTGCTCCTCTTCCTCAGCTGGATGGTGGGACTGGGGACTGCAAAGCCTGTGGAACTGGAAACTGGCTCACGGAGGGTGTCCTCAAATTCAGTTCCTAGCCCCAGCCAGCTTCCCCTTGCTTCCCCTGGAGTCCAAGGAACCATGGCCACTGAAGCCATCCCCTTCTTGGTTCCTGGTCCCCTGGGCTGGGATATCAAGCTCATGAACCTAGGAACCAAAGCCAGGGAATCCATTTCTGTTTTGGTTCCCAGCCTTGTAGGCTTTAAATGTCAACCCTCCCACCCCAGTTAACTGAACTCTGGGCTTTAATACCACATGTATTGCCCAAGTGGGGGCTCTACCTGGGGATTAGGGAAGCTGTCTCTGGCCCCATTTTCCTGCACATCCAGCTTTATATGCAGCTCATCTGAGCTGCACATGAGGAAATTTAAAAGCTGGGGGCTAACTATTGCCAGTCTTCTCAGGCAGGGGTGAAGGCAGGTGGTTAAATAATGGGTTCCCCTAAGGAAGGGAGTGGCCCAGGTGGCAGCACTCTAGTGCTCCCTGGTTGGCAAGCTCACCTGTGTAACTCTCCAGTGAGGGGATGGAACACATATACACTCCAGCTCTTGTACTATTTTCTACCAGTAAGAGTTTCAGATATTTTTTCTAAAATTCTTACTGGTAGAAATGAACAGCAGCCCATGGCTGAAGTGAGATGTCTTTTTATGAAAGAGTGAGTTGGCAGTAAAAGTAAATGTGAATCAACCAGGCAGTTAAGAGTACCTATGAAGCACGTTGAGTTTCTAAGTTTGATTTCCAGTTCAGGCACCTATTCCTTGAAGTGTCAGAGGCTGGAAGGTTATGGAAAAATCATGTCCATCTTTAGGAACACACTCCTATCACTTGTCCAGATTCTATCTGGCTGATGCTTGGAGCAGCAAAAGTAAAATGCAGAGTGGTCTACAAGATGTAGTCATTAAAGTGATAAAGATTAGATATATATCATCCTGCTACTAGGAAATGAAAGGTTTACTACAGCATCTAGCGCTCACCAAGTGGAATGAATACAATTAAATACAAAGGCTTTAATGGTAACAGAGGTGGAGCAGAGTGAAGAAACAAAGATTCCCAGCTCCTCAGTAGTTTATAAGTTTGAGACACAATGAATTCTCTGAGAGGAATACTTGCAATAAAAGAATACATGAATTTGCTCTATTTGGGTTAAAGTGTTGTTGTATTCATGATGATCCAAAAAATATGAGGCAAGGACTTTTTGCAGTATCTTTCATTAGACCAACCCTATGGTTGGAAGAGATGTTAGACAAGCTTTTGGGCACAAAATGATCTTCCTTCAAAATTGAACACAATATAGTTTGTTTTATATGAGGAGGAAAGACAATTGTGGAAATACCTGGCATGACACACTAGGAGAGATATTTAAAAAGTTAGATTTACATATAACTGGTCATGTCTCTGGCTGGGTACACAAATTTTGGGAGGTTAGATTGAGTTAAAAATGGCCACCCAATCTCAGGTAAATCAGGATGGGAAGGGCTAGTGGTGAGGATTTGGGGGATCAGGAAGGCAAGCAGACTCCAGGGGGAAAGGGGAGTCAGGAGGGGGTAGGTGAGGCATACAGAGAGGACTGGGGAGCAAGTGAGATCTGTGGGGGAGGGAGTGGGGGGATGTAGTTTCTATGGGGGGATCAGGGCAGACAGGGTCTGTAGGGGGAGATCAAGAATTGGGGGGGCAGGCATTATATCCAGAGGGAATCAGGGGGCCAAGTGGTGTCCATGGGAGGGATTGGAAGGGCCTAGCAGGGTCCAAGGGGAGGATCAGGGGAAAAAGCAGAACCCATGGGGGGAGGGATTGCTAAGGTCCAGGAGAGTTTGGCAGGATGAGTGGGGCTTGTGTGGTCCATGAGGGAGCACTTCCCCAAACCCTGGGACTAGGGGCTATTTTTAGCTCCTTGAC
>NW_017728949.1:50025518-50033180 GCF_001723895.1 Crocodylus porosus | reverse complement strand
CTCTTCACTGCCTGGGACAAGGGGCTATTTTTAGCCCTCCAACCCCCCCCAATATGAACAACCCCTGCCAGTGAACCCATTCCCTCATCCCACTAGGACTTACTTTCACAGCTCCTAGCACTGGCAAACATTGGTAAAAACTGGTCCTGGGAGAAGCCTGAGGGATGTGGGGTATGGTGGGGCTGGGGGCTGGTTGGTTGGGGGGGTTTCCATCTGGGGGTGGGGCAGAGGGCAGGAGGGCTAAAAAAAGCTGGGTGCCAAGGGGGTGTGTAGGAAAGTGTAGCCCTGGGTTTGCACTGGGAACTGTACAGAAATTCAGGACAATTAGATCAGTCTAAAAATCGCCAACCTGATCTAAGTTAAGTGCATGTCAGAGGTGGGGTTAACTTAGATTGGCTTAGCCATTTTTAGACTGATCTAACATTCCTGGAACTTCTGTTCAGTTAACAGTTAGATTGACCTAATTGGGCAAACTAAGTTAGATTGGGTGGCCATTTTTAATGGAATCTAACCACACCCTAACCTCCTTGAATACCTATGTGCACCCCCCTCAGAGATCAGGTGAAGAGAGAGGACATGGACACCCAAGAGGGTAGAAGCTGGAGGCTTGTGACTTCTGGCAGCAAGCACAGATCTTCACCTCCACCTGCAGTCATTCATCTGGAGAACAGATATGCAGCCCTAGCAGCAGAGAGGGAGAAGCACGTTCCATTGGTGGAGGAAGACAGGCCAGGCCTCACCAAGGTGGGAAGGATCGAGACGACTGCCACCAAGAAGAAGTGATGGGTGGTGCTTGGAGACTCCCTTCTGTATGGGACAGAGGGAGCCATCAGCTGACCTGACCTGTTGTCTTGGGAGGTTTTCTGTTTGCCTTGATCCAAGATGTCACAGAAGGGCTACTGTGGCTCATTCAGCCCTCTGACTACTACCCCATGCTGCTTATTTATGCGGGCACTAATGATACTGCCAGGGGAGACCCTGAGCATATCACAAGCGACTGCAGGGCTCTGGGTGAAAGGGTGAGGGGGTCTGGGGTTCAAGTTCTGTTCTCGTCAATCCTTCTGATCAAAGGAAAGGGCCTGGGCAGGAGCAAATGCATCCTGCAGATCAACACCTGGCTGCACAGGTGGTGTTGCCAGCAGGGATTTGGCTTCTTTGACCATAGGATGTTCTTTGAAGGAGGATTGCTGGGAAGAGATGGGATCCATCTGACAAAGAGAGGGAAGAGCATCTTCACAGACAGGCTTACTAACTTTAGTGAGGAGGGCTTTAAACTAGGTTCACCAGGGGATGGAGACCAAAGCCTTAAGGTAAGTGAGGAAATGGGAGACCTGGAGGAAGAGCAAGCAGGAGGGGGAAACAGGGGAGGTGCTCTCATACTTCCTGACAAATTGGGGTAGTCAACTAGTTAGCTCAGGTGCCTGTACACAAATGCATGGAGCCTGGGAAACAAGCAGGAAGAACTGGAATTCCTTCTACAGTCATGGAACTATGATGTGATTGGAATAGCAGAGACTTGGTGAGGTAGCTCACATGACTGGAGCAGGGTAATAGATGGGTACAAACTGTTCAGGAAGGACAGCCCTTGGAGGAGAAAACCAGTGATTAGGAACAGTCAGCACGGATTCACCAAGGGCAAGTCATGCCTTACAAACCTGATTGCCTTCTATGATGAGGTAGGTGACTGGCTCTGTGGATGCAGGGAGACCCATGGATGTGGTGTACCTTGATTTTAGCAAGGCTTTTGTTACTGTCTCCCACAGCATTCTTGCAGGCAAACTAAGGACATATGGGCTGGATGAATAGACTGTAAGGTGGATAGAAGATAGGCTGAAGCATTGGGCTTAAAAAGTAGTAATCAATGGCTCGATGTTTAGTTGGCAGCTGGTATTAAGTAGAGCATCCCAGGGCTTGGTCCTGGGGCAGGTTTTGCTTGATGTCTTCATCAGTGACCTGGAAGATGGGATGGATTGCACCCTCAGCAAGTTTGCAGATGACACCAACCTGGGGAGAGTAGCAGATATGATGGAGGATAGGGGTAGGATTCAGAGTGACCTAGACAAATTGGAGGATTGGACCAAAAGAAATCTCATGAGGTTCAGCAAGGACGAGTGTAAAATCTTGCACTTAGGACAGACCAGTCCCATGTATCAGTACAGGCTGGAGGCTGACTGGCTGGGCAGCAGCTCTGCAGAAAAGGACCTGGGTGTTACAGTGGACAATATGCTGGATATGAGCCAGCAGTGTGACCTTGTTGCCAAAAAGGCTAATGGCATACTGGGGTGCATTGGTAGATGTGTTGCCAGTAGGTCAATGGAAGTGATTCTTCCCCTCTATTCAGCATTGGTGAGGCTACATGTAGTACTGTGTTCAGTTTTGGCCCCCCCACTACAGAAAGGCTGTGGACAAATTGGAGACAGTCCAGCGGAGGGTGACAAAAATGGTGAGGGGACTGGGGGACATGACTTATGAGGAAACTGGGTTTATTTAGTCTAAAAAAGAGGAGACTGAGAGGGGGCTTAATAGCAGCCTTCAGCTACCTGAAGAGGGTTTTGAAAGTGAATGGAGCAGATGACAGAACGAGGAAGAACAGTCCCAAGTTGCAGCAAGGGACATGTTGGTTAGATATTAGGAAGAATTTCTCACTAGATGGGTAGTAAAACTCTGAAACAGGTTACCCAAGGGGTGATGGAGCTCCATCCTTGGAAGTTTTCAAAACCCAGCTCGACAAAGCTTTTGCTGAGGATGATCTAGTTGAGGATGGTTCTGCCTTGATCAGGGGGTTAAACTAGATGACCTCCTGAGGTCCCTTCCAACCCTAACTTTCTATGATTCTGTGATTCATCCTTGTGAAGTGAATGAGTCAATAAGGAAAATCAAGGGCTAGGTCTTAGGCAGACATGAAAATCTTTTGGGATGGAGTTGATTGTATCCTGCAGCATGCCCACCTTGCAATTTTATCAAAGTTTTACATGACACTAAAAGCTGGTCTCCAGGAACTTGTGTGGGTTTCCCTTCTGTATTGTGAAACCTATTTTCCCATCAGTCATGAACTAAATAAGAGTGTTAAGATTTGCCTCTAATAAAAAAAGTTGAATACAAAGAATAGAGACAATTTTCCAGGATAAAGAAACCAACTCTGCTTATTTTTTTAAGAAGTATTTAGAGATCAGCTCCCTGCCACTGTTATTTGTTTGATAGTACAGTTTACTGGGGTTTTCCAACCTGAATCACTTTTTATCGTGCCCCTCTTCAAGAATGTTATTGCACTGTGAAACCAGAAGTCACTCAACCCACCTCCATGATTGTGAGTGTTTAGCTCCAAGATGATTTTTTCCATTGATTCTCCTAACAGCAGTCCCTTCAGGAGTTAACTTTTTGCCAGTTTTTTGAGAATTATTAGACACTGAGATCACTATGAATTTGTCATTTTAAGCTTTGGCAAAATAGTGTCTGTCAGTACTTTTCTTTGTCATATACTTGAAACTTTGGAGTTCACAACAGTTTGTTCTAGAATTATTTTCATAGTTAACCAGCAGCTTATCCATATGTACAAGATCTTTGTTAGCGGCTCCAACATGGTTTTTAGGTCAGTTTCATCTCCAGAATTCTTTTTTCACTCATTGCTTAGAAATAGTTGCTTCTTGTCAGGACTTTCCTGGAGTCAGCGCATACCACATACAAGTGTAACTAGGAGCAGCAGCCACTACATTTTTCCTTTGTTTGTTTGCCCCATCTGAATAGTAGACTTTTCTATCCAGTATAGTAGTATGATGAATTATAAGGCTTGATCTGTTCTTGCTTTTGCTTTTTAGAGCTTGCGTCTCGTTCCCATGCATTTTATCTGGTATCTTTATGATGACATTCATTTAATCATAATTTATTCTTGTATGAGCCTTACCTCATTTGTGTTCTACCTCATTCTGAGTCTGGTATCCTGTATCAAACATTCCCAAATAGATTTCTTTATTAAAAATTCTGGTATATTGGTTTAGTCCCTTTCATTATGGTTGTCCTGGTAATAAAAGTAATATTGCAGAAATACTAAAAAAATCCCACATTGGGTTCCATTTTATTAGGCTCTGTAAAAGCACATAGGAAGGTATTACCTCTGCTGTCAAGAGTTTTCAGAAAGATGCAATGAGTAGGACAAAAAGCGGATGAGATTACAGCATATTAAGTAGGGATGTGGCTCTTCCTATTTTTGTAGCCTACTGGGTTGATTTACAAACTGTTGTGCTGGCAGTTGCATCCTGAAGTCCACTTACTGCACCTTCTCCCCTCCCTGTGTAGACAGAATCTTAGTCTCTTCCTGCTAGGACTGGAGCAGCTGCAACATCATAGTTTGCAGATAATGGCAGTCTCTGGTGATGGTTTCTTTTCCAGAATGTTTTGTAAGGAAGTAATAACATCTGTCTTATACTGGCCCAGCCCTACCATCTCTATACAGATCTTTCGTCACTGCATGGCTCTAATTTGGTATCAGAGTCTTTGGTTTCAATTTAAAGGAAAAGAAAAACTCCTGTCCACCCCTCTTTCCCCCCCCCGCCAAGAAGAAACTTGCCAACAAGGAGTATTCAGCTCCAATAGCTCACATCCCTGGGCAGTTTGTTGGTTCTAGATACAAATAAAGCCATTTTATTTTCCTGAATTGATAATTCCTTCACTTGAAGAGTCAAATGAAATTTGAGTTTGTTAGCAAATTGTCTAGTCTCTTCTACTGAATGTTTGCCTGTTACTGATTTCCTCCCCCCACCCACTACTGGAACACCATATGTTGCAAACCTCCGAATGATGGATCTTGTGCTTGAATCTGATAATCCTGATACTTTAACATAATAAAGAAACAGTTCCTGGATACTGTATTTTTAAAAATCTTCCTAAGCTTGCCTTGCTGTCAGATGTTTTCTTGTCTGTTTCATAGCTTTCATAGACATTAGGACTGGAAGGGACCTGGGAAGATCATCGAGGCAACGCATTGTTTCATTTCTACAGTGTTATACTCCACCCATGCCTATGCTTATCTTTTCATTTATTATCATTTAATATTTTAATTTATACTATGCCTCTATAGCTTAATGTGCTGCAGAAATTATTTTTTTAAGCTAGATGGTATTATGCAAGTGTGCTTTTTAGTAACACTCATCTTTGTGATTTATAGATTGCTGAGTTGCTTGCTACTTTTTTCTGTTTATTCTTTTTTATAATTTTGCATAGCATTTTCATAATCTCGCTTTTGATGAATTTTCAGCATTATTATATGAAAGATATGCCACTCCGATTGGAACAAATAAATGTAAATGTTAAATTTACTTGCTTTGATACTATACTAGGCAAAAATGCATGTGACAGTGGATCCACCATCACTAACTTGCTGTCTAGGCTATATTCCAAAACCAGACTATGGTTTTTGTAGATGCCATGACAATCTTTGTATCCTTGAAAGAGCTTCACAACCCATGTTGCTAGATTGTGATCATGGGGTTTTATTTGTATCAGCCAAGATTTTTAAACTATTTATACACTTTCCTTATTCCCAGAAGCCTAAACATCTAGAGACTAATTCTAGATTATCTTTCTCTATTTTAAACTACATTTTTAAAATCTTGATGGACTTTAGATAAAATCTATGTGTAAACAATATATGTATGATTGTTGGGTTAGAGTGGTTTTCAGAACATTGTGAGTTTGCAGGGCTAGAAATTACTAATGACTGCATTACGATATTGTAACACTAGTGTTGTAGAAAGTTATCAAATCATTCTGTTTTTCAGTATGTCTTTCTTTTAATTTTTTTGGCTTTGTTATTTTTTCCAACTATTTTCTTATTTAAAATATCTGTAAAACTAAAAGCTTCTTGCCAGAGAGACCAACTTGTTGGTACAGGGATGTGCCAGAAATAGTATCTTGTTTTAGAAAATTCCTGAGATGATTTTTCACATCAGGCATCATAAATCTTCTAGGTTGCTATGTTCTTAGCTTTTCTCAAAGTGCTTTTAATTTTTCTTGACAGATTTTATTAATTTCAGTCAGGATTTTTTACTTCTTTATTTAAAGGCAGATTTTTCAGCTCAATTTTAACTCACATTTACAAATTTTTAAAAAGAAGAAGTAGTCTTTTGTTATGTTTCTCTGAGATAGTGTAACAAGTGGACATCCCAAGGCCAGTCTAAATGTAGGCCCACCTACTTGTTTCTGGGCAAACTGCCCAGCTACCTCACCTTGATGATAATGATTGAAAGATGTCAGTAATGTGGGAGGCTACCCATGTATGAGCCCTGATGGCAAGTGCCTTTGTACATGGCTATGAGCACCCCTGTACCATGTCTCCTGTCTCACAGATGGCATCCATATTCTTTCAGCATTGCACACTGCGACGCGAGCTCCAGAGTCTCACATGGGACTCTCATTCCCCACTGGAGCTCCTAGTCCCAGTGCCTTCTCACTGGGCTCTCTGTTGTTTCTCACTCTGGGCTTGAAGCCCTTACCCCTCAGAGCTCCAAGCCTCAATCCAGTTCTGGGCTCCAAGCCCCACTTCCTAGCCCTGTTCCCTTGCCCTATACTGGGCCTTATCCCCTGCACTACACTGGGCTCACAATCCCTTATGCCCTTGCCCCAGGAGCTTCTCTTGTAGCTCCCTGAAGGCTCAGGGCTCCATCCCCTGGAATCTCACTCTTGGCTCCTATGTGCAGCTTCAGATGTTGCTGTGAGTCTGGGTGCCATCTCTGGCCCCTTCACCTGGCCAGGACCCTGCCTCAGAACTCATGGTGAGTCTGGGCCCTTACTTTGTTATTCAGGGTGTGCTTCCCTATCCTTTCCCCTCTATAGGGTCACCTGCAAGGCAGCAGGGCCTGAGGCTTTCTGGTGCCCCATACTCACCATTCACTGTGGGTAGGCCCCAGATGTGGCATTTCCTGGAAGCTGCCCTGCCATAAGCAGCCCCACCACACCATCCAGCCCTAGCAGGGTGTAGTTTTAGGTCATGCCCCAGGACCAGGAGCCTCCTGCCATCCCCATAGCTCCTGTCCTTACCTCCAAGATGTCATGAGCAGCAGCTCCCAGCTGCTAGCAGCAAACTGTTGCCCTTGCTGTTCAGGGCCCATCTCTCATAAGGAACAGCTGGGCCATGTTCCCACTCAGGCTATTGTGCCTAACTGAGGATTGCAACTAGCTGCAGACTGCCTTGCTGCTGCCCAGGCCCCTACAAGTAACAGAGTACACTATGTGCTCTGTTACAGGTAGTTCCCACATGAATATACTATCATGGCATACAGCTGTACAAGGAATTCCTTTGAAAATTTGCTGTAGCAGTAGTCTATTGATCACTTCTGGTACAGATAATATTAAAAAAGGAAGTCTCAAGAGTCATAGTATATCATCCAAACAGTATATTTTGAAACTTGTTTCTTCAAGAGGTATTTGCCAGGATCTAGGGGCTGTCACGCCCCTAATGCCAGTGCACCCTTGACCTGCGAGCCTGGGTTGGCACGACCGGCTTGGCGTGAGGAGGGGGATTTATAACCAGACAGGTGGGTGATAACGGTGAGCAGGAGTCAGAGGATTTAAACACAGCGTATGGTTACACAAAAGGTTTATTTTACTTACGCTACTGATGTGCTGCAGCGTAGGCAGAGGAGTTGATTTATTTAGTTACAGCATGCA
>NW_017728949.1:50021112-50024841 GCF_001723895.1 Crocodylus porosus | reverse complement strand
AGATAATATTAAAAAAGGAAGTCTCAAAAGTCATAGTATATCATCCAAACAGTATATTTTGAAACTTGTTTCTTCAAGAGGTATTTGCCAGAATCTAATGGCAACATCCAAATTAGAGAACCACTTCACTCTGTCATTCTTTCCATTATCTCCATTCAAATTGGCAGATGAAAATGTTCTCTTTCGATATTTTCATTTAATTCCTTTGGAGCCATGCAAATTCTCAAAGTGCCATCTGGTTTGTTGACTGTAACAACTGAATGAGCGCAACAGGTTCTTGCACTCAACATATGATGCCATTCTCTATCATTTGGTTCAAAGACCCTTCAGTTTAGCTTTTAGTCATGTTACTTTCTTTATGGCAGAAATCACTGGCATCACATTTTCTTTTAGTTGTACTGACTTTATTGCCGGCAAACACTGAATCCTTACTAGTACATAAATTACTGAGCATAGCCTCAGTGTTATCTAACTATTTTAGTGTTATCTAACAGTTTTTTCAGTGACCTGCTTTAAACATTTTTTTCTTTTATTATACTTTTCAAACCCAATATTGTTTTTCTGTCCTTTCCTTACAGAAGTCAGGCCATTCACAATACCACTATATTCTTTAGGGATTTAATTTGTTACATTGAAGTTTTCATTTTCTGTAAGGGCTTTAATCCTGTAATCAAAGCTAACTACAGACATTCAAAAAGCCCAGGGTGGAAGCAATATAACTTTTGCACTTTAAGTGCTCTACATTAGATTGGGAGGGAGTAGAACAGATGTTGGCCCTTTTGGGGGAGGAGCACACAGGATGTCTGCACTGGCTGAGGCCAGCAGATTGGAGGTACTGCCAGAGCATACCAAGTGGAGCTGAGCTGGTGGGCCACCCAATTGACTGCTGGGCATGGGGAAGTAGTTCCCCTTACCCCAACTCTGTCAGCCACAGATAACTGTTAGCCACAGCCAGATGTGGTGGGGGAGGGGAGGAGGGGAAAGGGAGGCAAAATCCAAGCATCTACATCCCTGCACCCATGTGTCTGTATGACAGAGCAGCAAGGGGAGAGAGGGAGCACCCCCTCATGACCGACATGGGGGAGCAGTTCTTCCCCACCACTCTGCTGCATAGAGACATACATGCTAGGATCCCACACCTCCTTGCCTGGCCGTGGCTGCATCCATGTCCCTGTGTCTGTGTCCCTGCACAACAAAGCAGCAAGGGGAGCAGTCCCCTCTCTCCCCACTGTTCACTCTGCAGTGCAGGGACATATACACAGGGACACAGATGCCAGGATTCCCTCCCTCACCCTGCCTGGCTGTTGCTGCATCCATGCTCCTCAGGACACAGCAGTGAAGGGAGCAGTCCCCCCCCCCCCCCCCTTCCCTCACTGCTCTGCCACGCAGGGACACAGATACCAGGATTTCATACATGCAGAACTACAGACACTCCCTTTCCCCCACCTCCCTGCTTTCAGCTGACAGTTTGGAGCACCAGAGCACACCTGAGTTCCAAAGCACTGCCCTACAATGGGTGGGGGAGGATATGCCTGGGAAGTTGGCAGACAGTGACCTACGTTAAGCCAGGAAGGGATCTGGTACAGAAGTTTGATAGACTGGTCTAATCTAAAATGGTTATGTCTGGTACCACATTCATCCAGGTCTAACTTAAACTGGGTTTCACCATTTTTAAACCAGTTTATGTGTGCTGAGCTTCTGTTCTGTTACAAGTTTAGACTGGTTTCCAACAAATTATACCCGTATAATGTCTGTACCTGGCCTGAGGTCACTGGATTTTACAGGCCCTCAGCAACTCATGACATTAGTATCTAATCATACAGTTTTATTACTTTTGGTAATAGCATGTTAGTTTTCAGTCTGTGCAAGTCTTGTCTGCAGTTACATTTGCTTGAGCCCTACCTTCACTTTTTGCATAATGACATCCTTTATTTCAGATTCCCTTTGTTGCAAGTTCTAATTTTAGAGTAATCTAAAAAATGCTAGATTCCTCTTTGAATTACAGATTTCTTACTGAAAAAAACAATTCTTTTCCATCTGTGGTGCCCATGTTTTGCTTGGTACCTATTTCTATCCTCTGACAACACATGCTTACAAAGAGATTTTTATATAGAAGTTTACACTTTACCACAAACACAATATTGCCTGTAGGCAAGCTGCTTCTCATAATTCAGTATCCCTTCATCTTTCTATCTCTCTTCTTCTTTAGCTTTTTCTGTCTTGATATAGCCTTGTTTTTGTTGTTGCTAACTACACTTAAAACTGCTGTTCTGTAGTCACTGCCAGATGCAAGCCTTCACTGGGTTGGCAAAGTTGTACTGCTTTATCTGGATGTTAATCTTGCAGCTCTTGGCAACCTTTTAGTACCTTTGGCACTATTGCTTTTTGCCAAAATCATGAATTTGGGAGTCTCTCAAATATCCAAAATGACCTCGCTGATATTGAAACTCCAGATTAGTATTGTTTAGTAGTCACACTTCCTTCCTTGTGTATAGGATCAGAACAAGCAGTATTCACAGCTTTCATTCTTTTTGGGGATACACTACTTTGTTTTAGGATGGCATTAATTATATATTCTATTCATACATCATGGGATCCTGACAGCCATGACTTGCCTGAATTCCAGCTCAGCTTTGCTCCTTGAGCTGGAAGCCTGGAGTTTAAAAGTTGTCTCTACTGATTGCTTCTTATATATCTGTACCTCCTAGCCCTTGTTAGTGAGGAAGCCATGGTCTCCTACTTTAGATGCAGACACTCCACAATTTCTGTTTTAAAAATAGAGAGGCAGAACAGAATTTTCCCAGAAAATGCTGGAAATAGGACCCAGCTCTTTAATCCACTCAGCTACTATGTGTTTAGGTAACTTGCTCATAACAAGTTTCTTTCCTGATCCAGGAACAGGATTCAGGAATCCTGATCTCTAACTTCCCACTGCTGCCCAGTCAGTAGTTGTTCAGCTTGCTAAGAAATGTGCATATCGGATCCTCCTCTGATCAACATGGGGGATAACAGTTCAAATTGTAGAGGTTCAGGCTGAAGAATATAACATCCTGAATTCAAATCATGATGATGATCCATGCATGGTTACTTTCTGGTTGCACAAGCAAATTTGGGTTTTTCCAGTTTTCTTTCAGAAAGTATTTAATTCACATGTTGAGCAAACATCACTAAAAAGGTTTTATAGTGATAAATTATAAGCAATTAATTGTGACAACAAAACCCGAATATTCCCTTTTTTGTCTTTTATTATGTATTTTTGACCGTCTGTTTTATGTAAGACAGCTCAGAAGTTTAACAGGTATGGACACTAGTAGCTTTATTAGCCATGCCCAGCCCTTGTGTGTTTTGGATTAATTTCTTGCCTTTTGTAAACTAGCACGGCTCCTTTGAAGTCAAGGGACTTGCGTAATTTTTTACACAAGAGGATTTGACCCTTTGAGTTTATAAACTATTATGGCCTGTTCATCAGGAGAGAAAAAAGAACTAGGGAAAACTCTCTGCATCATTTTCCTTTTCTCGTTAGGATACGGGATGGGCCCAGTTTAGCCCTAAGCATCTATTGGATTTCAACTGAACATTGGAGCGGTTAGCAACTAGCCCATTGATCAACTGAGTGCATCTTTAGTAAAACTTCTCAATTTATCTCAAGTTTCATAGTTTCTAGGGTCGGAAGGGACCTGAGCAGATCATCTAGTCCGACCCCCTGCCATGGCAGGAAAGAATATTGGG
>NW_017728949.1:50019181-50021101 GCF_001723895.1 Crocodylus porosus | reverse complement strand
GTGCCTCCCCTGGGGCCCGAGGGGGGCCCAGCAGGGAGGTGGCTGTTCTGGTCCCTACTTAGGAAGACGGAGGCAAAGAAATCGTTAAACATGTTAGCTTTGCCGTCTGGTGTAACGACCAAGTTTCCCATGGCATCCTGCAAGGGCCCCACGTTACCCGGGACCTTCTTTTTACCCCCTACGTATTTAAAAAAGTTTATATTAGTACAATCAAATACAAAATTTGACTCCCTGATTTTTTTTGTTGATGAACTTTGAGAACAAAAATAAGGGTTTCATTATGACTGTTTCAAACTGCCCTTTGGCTTCAGTGAGAGATCTTCACCATATAGTGTTGTGAAAGATGCTGAAATTGGTCATCCAAGATGCTGAAGGATTGCTGACTGTCTCACCAAGACAGGAGAAAGAACATTGTTGAATCAGAAAACTCCTGCATCCTATGTCCTGGTTAAGAGATTATCTTGCTTTGGTGACAACCAGCTCAAGATTTAAGTAAGAAGGACCTGAGATGGCAAGACTATACGTAGAACAGGTTTCTAAAAGATTTTATGGATTGTTGAAGAACTTTTTTCTATTATGTGATGTGGAGGTTAGGGAAGGAGTCACAGGGTTCATTCTACATTAGATATTCAGGGGTATCTTCTGTCTTTGCACTTCCACTGCTGCAACTCAGTGACAGGAGCAACAAAGAATTGTAAACCCTACAAAATCATGAATTAGGCCCGAAAAGTAATCAGATTGCCTTGAAAATGAGATGTAAAAACAGTCTTTCTGTTTGCCTTTTGAAACTTAATGGCACATTTGCTTCATGTTTCCAAGTTTGTTTCTGCAATCAGGATGGGCACTATTAGAACAGAGGTTCTCATGATTCTAGCAACCGGGGATTTACAGAAAAAAAATAAAACTACAGAGAAGTAGTGGTAAAATCATGATCTCCTTTCCTTCTGCCAGATCATATTACTGTAGTCACTTCATCTGCATGCTAACTAACTGCCTGCCATACCCTGCAAACATGGGACAGATACCAGTGTCCGTGGTCAGTGTACCGACAGTGTCTTGAAGTCATTTTGGCTACTTTTCTGCAGTCTTGCCTCTCTAACAGAAACAGATTGCAGGTCTGTGGAAACAAAGGAGCCAGAGTTGTGGGAACAAGATTTTACACCTCTTCCCTATATTTTAATCTGAAATGGAAATGTCCTTATATATTGAGACCTTTCTTAGTGCTTAAATGCACCATAATGCATGCTGCGTTCTGAATTTGTAATACAGGAAGTATTGTAGATATGCTGGTGACGTGTTGGATTCCACTAACAACCAGGCAGGCTGATGACCAGTTGCCATCTTAAATCTGCAAGGTGTTGAGGGCTCCCTCTCCTGTTTCCCTAGTTTGATTTCTGCTTTTCTTAAAGCAATATTAAAGAAGGCAGAATCTCTGGCTGTATCTTATCAATCCATCTCTTGACTAAGGGGGGAGAAAAGTGAGAAAAAATAACTTTCAATTTTAATTGTGTACAGAGGCTTTGCCATCACCAAATGAAATCTTTCATGCTGCAGTGGAGCTGGGCACTAGCTGTAATGATCACTGGGTTCAGTAAACAGTGGCTTACTTGAATAAGAAGTAGGCAACCACTACAGATTCTTATCTCTCTCTAACTAGCAGCTATTCCATCAATACAACCAGCTCCCAATCCCCAATTCCTTTGGTCACTTGTTAGGGAGATCTCTATGTTATAACTTCTGTCACAGTACCATCTTAAGTCATTTCTGGAGTGGTGACATGTACAACTATGCACTAAGCTTGGCTAAATGAAAAGGGGTCCTCATATGGATAGCACTACAGAAGAAAGAGACTTGGGGGTCATCATTGACCACAAGATGAACATGAGCCTGCAATGCGATGCTGCGGCTAATAAAGCGACC
>NW_017728949.1:49998836-50019170 GCF_001723895.1 Crocodylus porosus | reverse complement strand
CCCCAAGGTCTGGAACAGTCTGCCAGCGGAGGTGGTTCAAACACCTACATTGAACACCTTCAAGAGTAAATTGGATGCTTATCTTGCTGAGTTCCTATGACCGCAGCTGACTTCCTGCCCTTTGGGCAGGGGGCTGGACTCGATGATCTCCCGAGGTCCCTTCCAGCCCTGATGTCTATGAAATCTATGAAATCCTTTGAGCAGAGGCTCTCCCTGAACTGGCAACAGAATGAGTAGTAAACACATTTTGTCATGAGGATTTTGATATTGACTTTTCTTTACCCCACATCCTCCCATATTTTCCTACTACAGAAATGCCAACAATTCCCCGGCCCCCCGGCTCCTTACTTTCTATAACGTCTTATCTGGCATTCTCAGATCCTTCTTAGATTTCTTTTAGTTCAACCAAAATTCATCTTTATAATGCAGATCTCTCTTTCTCCCCTTTTTAGAGCCATTTTTATCTTTCATGTTTATCTACTTTTTACTAAATTGTTGTAAAAATCACTATGTATAGTCTTACTTCTCTGTCCTTGTACGCTGTTCTGTGTAAGGCAGTACTTTATTTAATGTGTGCAAAGTTCTTAATGCACTTTCAGATACTATGGAAATAATAGTACTATAATCATAACCCCAGTAATATTATCTTTCATTTTCTTTCTGCAACTGTGAGCATTAGAGAGGAAAATGCTGTGTGCATATCTATCTATATTCTATCGCTAATTTTTCATTCTCCATCTGGATGTATAGCCATCCTTTGGTGGCTTCTCAATAAACTTGTAGACAACTACTTTTTAGTGCATCTTCACCACGCTTTCAGTACTGGACATGTCTCCTGTTGTTATTCTTCAACATTGAACTTTACCGAAACACCATTCATATATGGCCAAATATTGTTGTTTCATGGTGCTTTTCACGTAATACTCTTGGGGGTTTTTTGTTTTTTTTTTTTGCTTTTGGCACTTATCAACAATTTGATCATTTCTCTATCATTATGACATATTCTACTTATTTATTTTTTCTGCTCTGCCTGTTTCCCTACTGAATTTTGCTGATACATTTGAACCTGTCTTGAAGGTTCAGACTTACGAGTTGTCTGAATTTTCAGCACCAAAATTTCTGACTCAGCTCATTATATCACCACTTCTGCACGGCTCAGTTTCTCCTAATGGATGTGAAAGAACATTTTGTGCTAAATCTCTGCTGTTTGACTTGCTTCTTTTTTATTTTCCCCTGGGTTTTTTACTGGTTGCAAGCAGGATTTTCTCTGAATTAAAGAAAACATCAATTTGACAACTTATTTTCCATTTTGAATACTTGATCCCTATTAATAATTTGTATTAGCAGATTTCATACTGAGTCTTTTTCTTGAGGCTAGAGAAAATAGACTATTTACCCTTGTTAAACAATTCTGGCAAGCTTTTCTTTTAGAAAGTCTTGATATTTGGTACAGTCATGGTCTGTGTGTCAGATGCCATAGATGCAAGTATGGTCAAACATGAGCTTTCAAAAAATTGCAGTTTGCACATGTTCAGTGGAGATGTCCCTTGTAATGTGCCCAATTTTGTGTCCACCTGCCTCTGATACTGTGCCTGGAATGACCTATTTACAACCAGATCCACTGGAGGTGACTTTGGGTACACATCAAGATTGAGGCTTCAATTTATACCTGTGGACCCATTGTGATCTCTTATTTGGTGCATGCTACTGTTTCCTGTCTCCTGTGACAACGAATAATTGATTTCCTGGGGGTCTTTTCTGTTATACTCATCACTGCAGTCTCTGAATGCTTTCATAATGTTAATGTGAGGCGAGTGGGTGATGTTATCACTCCTGTTAGCATTAGTTATAGTACAGAGAACTTAAGGTCAAAATTATTCACTGATCTTGGATGCACAATTTAAGACATGTACAACCTAATTTTTCATAATACTTAGCATTATCTAGCACTCTGTGTTTAAAGCCAGCTCACAATGATGTCTTCTATAGCTATGAGTGCTACTCAGTCCTGCAACTGAGATTTCAGGGCCTCAAATCTGGCACCTAGATAATGAGTAACATTCAATTAGTGACCACCTGTAAAAAAAAGTTGTGTTTAATTGACTTGGCCAATATCACATAGGGTCACTGTGGCAGAAGCAGACTTACAGTATAATTTTCTCAGTCATCTGCCTTAGTAGCCATGAAAGCATCCTTTCTCTTCCTGTAATTCCCTACCTCATTACCACACACCTACCAATTCTGCAACAAATGGAAAAGGAGTCCTGCTGGCAACAGTCTTCTTCATTACGTGACTTTGTTTTATCCCCATAACAAGACCGTCCTGTGCACTGAATACTGAATGAGGCAGAAGCCCTGAGGAAAAATAGCATGTGAGTATGTAATTAAAGAGGGTTCATACTGTACATAAGTCGGGCACCAGAAAATGACTGTGAACACGGATACTCATTTAAGGTTCCACAGGCCACCTTAAATCTGGCATTGCCTAACTTTTGAGTGCTTGGCTTTGTAACTTTAATAATATTTTATAACATTTTTCTGTGGATATTGTCATTTCCTATCTCTTTTTCTTGAAGTCAGTGGATGAGTAAGAAATGCAGGCCTCTGACCTTCTGTTGTAGTTTGATCTGGCATCATAATTGTTGTTAATAATCTCCCCTCTCTTTTTATTGAATTATATACATGTTTTTCAGATATGATTCTTGACCAACAAGTGGGCTCAGGGCAGCTCAGTGAGGATGTTCGTCACAGAGTACACGAAGCTTTGCTTAAGCAACACCATCACCAGAATCAGAAAAAGCTAAGCAACAGGATTCCAATTGTCAGATCCTTTGCTGATATTGGCAAGAAACAGTCTGAGCCTCATTCCATGGATAAAAATGGTAATGCATTGTATCACTTTATAGTTCAGAAGCTTTCTTATAGAATTTCATTTTATAAGCATAGTATGTGGTGTGGTTCTGATGTGGTTTCAAAGTATGGTTCTGATGTGAAAAGTGACTGTAAAAACAGTACCTTTTGCTCAGAGTTGCTCCTCTGAGGTATTTGTGTACATCTAGTTAATCAAGTGCTATATATACATTTTTACTGCTTTGCATTCCTGCTAGCTATGTAGAGTCAGTCAATACAGCTATAAGATTGTGAGAGTTCACACATGCTTGTTCACACACATCGTACTTGTTAAGTAAATTACAAATGTACTCAGCTGTGTTTGAACCACAAAGTAGGGGCAATGGGGTTGTGCATTTGTAATGGAGAGAAAAGTTTGGCTGGAGCAATCTTTAATTCTGATGATGTGTGGACCAAAAAGGGTTTACCTTGTCTTTCAGATTATAGACTGTTTGCAGGGTTGGCAGGAAGTGAAAACATTTTTTTAATTTATAAAATGAAAGTTATTGAGATGCAGTAACACAGAACCCACCTTGATATTTTTAATAGTTACTGTTCAGAGAATTGCATTTCAAGTTAAAAAACAAAACACAGCACTGGTTAAAGTAGTAAGATTATTATTTTTTTCTATTCAGCTTTTACAAAGGCATTTTATTGCTGTATGTTTAAATATGTGTGATGTGAGTTAGCTCAAAATTAAATTCTCCTGTAGCCCTTCGTTCTTAATCTTTATGAATACAGGTTTTATTTCTACAAAAAACACCAAAGCAAAACCATGTGCTTAAATATTCACAAAATTGATTTGTAATTATTTATTTACATTTGTAACCTTCTGTTAAAGATAATGGCAATTCTGCTGTATTTTTCTGAGTTGCTCCAAGACTGTATTATTAACCAATGTATTTTACTGTATTTTGATTACCATATTTACTCAACTATAAGGTGAGGTGCCCCCTGCTCCCAGTCAGCATGGGGCAAAAAGCCCCCCAGCTTATATTTGCATACAGGAAAAGCTCTTCATTAAATACATTGTCCATCATTAAACTGCTGCCAGAAGCAGCATCTGCTCTACCATGAAAAACAGCCATGAATTTGATTGAAGCCCACACTGACCATGCCTGTAAAAGACATGGCCTATGGTGAACAAACATACTGATGGGAATATATATATATATATATAAAAAATCTGGCCTTAAAAAAACCAGGTGGGTGTTCCTTCCTCAGGGAGCTGGCACCAGGCCTGGAGGTACTGCAGTACCAAGCTGGCACTGGGAGGGCCAGAGCCAGACCTAACATTCTCCCTTTGTTCCCAATAATGCTTTTATTAGTTAATGTTTAGGGTTGGGAATCCAGAAAAAAGATGACAAAGCTGGTATGAAAATACAGAGTGCCCGAGCGAGGGATTAACAATAGAGGGATGGGGGTGAGGAGGGGAGCGCAACTAGGTTACAGGCGATACAATGTTAGCCAACTAAGCCTGGGGGTGGGAGAAGGGGGAAGGGGAGGGATGGGGTTCGTGAAGCTGAGAGAGAAAGGAGATAGATACACACAAACCCGTTACATTTGATCTTAGCAAAAAAGGCTGAGATGCTGATGGGAACTGACCATAAGGGTAGGTTAGTGCAGCCATCACACTCAGTTCCCATCAGAGCTGACACTTCTTGAATTCATGATGATGCACTCATTGAATACTTTTCGATTTCTTTTTTATTCCCAGTTGAGCAGCGTCTTTCTTTCTCATTTCCAATGATTCCTGTATCATCACCAACCTTAAATGTCTGGCAGACATCGCCAAACTTCCATGTAGGTGAGAGGCTTTGTCATCTCCTCTCTAGGCCTGTCTCATATGATTAGTGTGGGCCTGCTCACCATGAGGTGGAGTTGGATCAGGAGGCCACATATCTTAGCTGCATATATGTTTCTGGAGGACCCCAGGACTCGTGATGAGAACACCCAGTTCCAGTCATGAATGTGTGTGGGGGGCTAATTAGCTTATAGATCCTTTGTATGTGGGGGGGAGGGAGTGTCTGGAATATATATGTGTATGGAGCAGGGTGCGCTGTGGGGCCACCACAGCTTGAAATGTTGTTGACTGCTGGGGCCCAGCCCAATGAACTATATGAAAAGTCATGAGCCTTTGGCTTTGGAATAATGTCATGTATAGTTTGTACTATATATAAGTAGTAAGTATAAAAGTTCTCCTCAAAAGTATGTTTATGGACTACTGGTGCTGCATCTTGCAGCAGTTTGCAAAAAAAAAGAAGGTAAAATGCACCAATTATGAATGAACTAAATCTCTAGGTACCCACAGTAATTTGCCTATATGCCATTTCTGCAGGTATGTTTATTTTGAAGTCAGTGGGTGCATCTACACATGAGACCCTATTAGGCTACAGTAAACTAATAAATGCAGCTATAGATTAGTACTTGTCAACAGAAATACTGTCCTACAGTGGTGTAATTTGATGTACCACAATGCACGTGTAGATGCTAAAGGAGCTGGCTACATGCAGGCTCATTGACAGGCAGCCCCCACACTGAAGCACACTTGCGCTCCAGCCAGCCCCTCTGTAGGATATTGAGCTGGGTTGGAGTAGTCTGGGGCTGGCAGGCTGTCCTCCCCAGCCCCCTGCCAGCTGGGGCTGCTCTGTCCTGGCTCAACATGCTGTGGTTCTGGGTGTACATGTAAACCCTGTGCCCTGGAGTAATAAACTCCTGTGTAAATTGAGCCAGAGTTGATTCAGTCAAATTAATTTCGTGTGTAGATGTGCCCAGTGTTTTCAAATCTGCCCTTCATTTCAACATGCTTAGGGAGAGCAGGGTCTGACATGGAGGTGGGGTGAGAGGCTGCAGGGGGAAGAAGTTGGGAGGGCAAAGGGCAAGTGGCCACCTGACCTCCTCCCAGATATATTTTCCCTGATGTAGCAGTGGGAGGGGAAAAATCCAAGGCAAACCTCCAATAATTAGATTATATACCTGGAAAATTATAACAAATTTATACATTTCTGTTTTTTAATCTTATTATTGAGTGGGGGGGGTCATCTTATATCCAGAGATATCTTATATTCGAGTAAATACAGTGATTCTAAGGGTTTTAGCCAGTGCTTTATCATCACCCTTGTGGTTTTTGACCTATGCAGACTTTATGAGTTGTCTGATTTAGAGTGCTATAGAATCTACATGTATCAAGGCAGGACTGCTGCCTGGCCTTCTATATGGACTTTTTAAACCAGTGACTCTTATCAAGGTTGCCACATGATACTAGCACTGTTAAGCATTCAAACACCTATGCACAAATCATAAGATAACTCCAGAAAATTGAAATAAGAATCTATAGTGTCAAAAACATTCTGTCCTGTTATGGTCTCTGAGTTTTTAGCAGCAGCAGAATTGCTTTATTATTTTTCCAGTCAAAAAAATGAGTGAAAGCTAAGAGTTGGCATTTACCAAGGGATACCTTGAGTCTAAACTGTTTTTTAACTCTTCCAAGCTTAATCTTTCCTCTAGGGAAGAAACTCAGACCTGAAGATAGAAAACTTGCATGTGACAGAATCAGGAAAAAAAATTTAAAGAGTGGGAAATAATCCCCACCTTAATTAAAGTCCCTACTTTGTATGAATACACAAGAAAAAAAGCTAGATGGCTATAGTCAGATACCGTTTTTTCTTTCCTAAAATAATTTTATGTGCAAGCTAATGTAACTTTTGTGTGGTTTTAAATAAATATATGAAGAATGTGAATATTAAAAAAGTTATTGCTACAATGCTCTGGCCCACCAATTTCAGACATGGGAGAGAAAAAACCTTCCCAAAGTCACTGCAGATTGTAGTTCATAAGCTCTACTTCAGTCAGTGACTTGGGGATTCTCAGGATTTCCCTAGCAAATAAAAAAATGGGAAATAACACTGTTAAGTTTCTAAGGTATATTTGTTGGAAAAGCTGTGAGTGGTAAAGAAATGTCACAAGCACAAATTTAGGAATCTTTCCTACCTGTGGGTGAAGTTCCTATAATAAATCCTTAAAGCATTTTGGCTAGGGATAGATATTGCACATAAACTGGCTTAAGTGATCAGAAACTGGTTTAAACGTGTAACAGAACAGATGTTCAGTGCACATAAACCAGTTTGAAAATGGCTGAAATTGGCTTGAGATAAATTTGATCGAATGTAATATCAAACTTACCTGATTTGGCCCAAATCAGTTTGTGCAATGTCTGTCCCAGACCCCTTGGTGGTTTAAGATAAACCAGGCTTCCCCAGCATCCCAGCATGCTCTCTGGGCTGGGCAGGGCTCTCTGCTCCACAACAGAGTTGGCTCCACCCCTCTGCACTGTTGCTGGAACTCTTGCAGAGACTGCAGACACAGCAGGGTCTGCCTGGCTTCCTCCTGCCCCATGGGCAACTGGTGCCTTCTAAATCTGGCGGGGCAACTGATGGCTGAGCAGAAGGGGTGTCCCCCAGTGGCCAATCACTGAGCGGGGGGGAGGGGGAGGAGAGAGGGAGCCCTGAAACCAGGAGATTGAGAACTTCCATTTCATCAACAGATGCATGCACTACATAACACCCCCCCCTTGCCTCAAGAGTGCTAGCAGGGGCTGGGACTGGCAACACTCCCACCCCTTGAGCAGCCAGTGGGGAAAAGCCTGGGACTATGCAGGCAGACCTCCCTAATCAAAGTGTCCTGACAGGGCCTGGCCATGTCCCCCCTCATCTCAGCACTATACAAGGAAGGGGAGGGCTGCTCTAGCACTCCCTGGCTTCTAGTCTAAGGTACTTCAGGCATGTGTCTGAATTTTCTCAGTCCAGAGAGAATGTCTGTCTGTTTACAAACCGGTTTACCCTGGCCAGGTTAGACTAACCTGCAAAGACAGAATCAATTCAGGCTCAGGATTTTTGAATGTCTGTCCCTAGCCTTTAACTTTGGCTAAATTTCCCATAAATATTTTGACAGCCTTATTTAGTCCTAAGTTCAAGAAGACATGCTAAATGAGAGCAACATTTAAACTAATGTGTACCATAAAGCATATGCTTAAACACTGCTCTGAAGAAAGGAACATAAGCTTACATTTTTTTGAACTGGAGACTTAGGATGCTCTGAGTATTATCTTCACAGGCACACACTCTAAGGTTTAGAAATCCTTGATCTTGTAGAAGAAGTATAGACCATCATCTTCCTTGTGTTATTTATATTTAATTTATTTTCAAACTAATAAAAATCTTTAGGAATAGTTATGCAAAAGTAAATTATTGTATCTAAGCTGTAGGGAAACTGCTAAACGTGTTCATCAGGAGTCCAAAAGCAACCAGAGATATGTCTTATTTGGCATGAAATGTTTTTCCTCATCTTGACAGTTTCCCTGAAACTCAGATCTTTTGCAATTTAAAAACTGAATTTATATTAATACCATGGGTGCCTGTCTTTATCTCTTAGAATGATATGGCTATTTAGCTTTAGCACACCTCAGAAAATCTAGCATGCATCTTATGTTTGCTAAGCAGCCTAACATCATTCTTATTATTTTTCCTGAAGGCTCTGAAGAACCAGTGCAGTTGTGCCATGGCCAGTACCACAGCCCAAGGGCTGTAATGGCAGCTGCTTCTCCTATGCTCCTGTGCTCCAAGAGCGGGGAGAGGGAGGTTGCATGGTTTTTGGCATATTAGTTTCTATATTCCCCTCTTATGGAATACTCTCAAACATTCTCCATATTTCCCTGGGTAGATCTGCTAGAAAGCACTGCTGATAAGGTAGGCAGAATCCCATTTATGGCCTCTCACCACCCTGAACAATTCCATTGCCTTAGAACCTTGCTTGTAGCCAGGAATTCATGGTTTCTTCTTTCCACCTATTGTCTCACAGTCCAGCTGGTACAGTCTAAAATTATTTATGCTTCAGCTGATTGGCTCTAGCTAGACATTTCTCTTTAGCCCTTTGTTTTAAAACCAGGAGCAATGATGCAAGCTGCTTTTAACATTGTAGTGATGTATCATAAACACATTTTCTTCTGATCTGTGAAACCTAAGTACAGCAAACAGGTTATGTAAAACTGAACCACAATTGACATAAGTACTTTACAGTAATTTCAGGTATATTCTGTGAAAAATATCTTTTCTCCTTGAGGATGACACCTTTGCAAAATGTGTTTGTGGTTTCACTTTAGACTTATCCCACAGTTATGCACTGTTGTGTTGTTATGTGTATGTTATATATATGAATCTAATGATGTTCATACAATTGTAAGGTATGGAAGTGTGCATCTGTCTCTTGCTCTCAAAACTGTATTAAGATAGAAATTTATTTCATTGTTAATTCTGGATATTGGATCAGCACCTTAATACACAGAAGACTTGTCAATTCTGGGGCAGAGCAAATAGATCACCACAGAGTCCTGTGGTCTTGCTGACCTCCTTTTCAAATCAAGTAGAAATGGGGAAATCCTTCATTACTGTCCATCAAAAATGGATCCGGAGGTAGAAACAGAACAATGCCAGATACTTATGGCTGAACCATATTTTTGCCTCCTATTTGAATGAGGTATTAAAAATCAGGCTCACAGTTGCCCTAGAGTCACCAACTGATGTTAAAGTCTTAAATGTGATTTAATTGTGGCAAAACACCTAGGACCACTGTAAATGGTGTTGCTTACACTACGTCTAGGCACTGGATGACCTGAGAGTTGGGAAAGGGAAAAGTGGCTTAGAGCCATCATTTTCCCCAACCCAGTTACTTGATGTAGCTGAGGATACCATTCCCTTCTCTTTCCAGTGCTTGCACACGTTGGTTTGTCAGTATGCCCAAATTCAAACATCCACTCATGATCCACAGTGATGACATTACTGGAACATATTTGTGCATATGTTTCTTTTCTGTTTTTTCTATGGTGTGTGAATCCATCAGACCTCGTAATTAATTTCCTTTGTATTATTAGTATTATCTTTTGTTTACAATGGCTTTTCTTCACATCCTCTTCAAGGGTAAGATGTCAGGGTGATGTGGATTTACCATGCATTTATAATGCTGCCATGCTGTGTTTAACTTTCACTTTTCATTAAGCATCAAAGCTGTGAGAATTAAAAGCCTGATTTTGATGTTCCAATAAAAAGTGACAGTCAAATTTGGCATTACAACAGCAAAATATATTTTTTAAAAAAATATATTTTTTAAAAAAGGCCTACTTTGATATTGAATGCCCAGAAGGAGGATGGGAATGAATTTCAGATTAAATTGTGGTGAAAGCCAGGGGAACATTAAAAATATAAACCTTTGCCATTACCATGTTATCATTTGGAGATTGGGTTTGGAAGGAAACACAACACATATGTACATTGAGAATAATAGAGATGATGCATTCCTAAAAGCCAGTTTCAACCAGAAGCAGACAACATGTTTGTTATTAAATGAAGTCTAAAAATTATATTGTGGGTTTCTGCATTTTTGCACAGATTTCTGTAATACATGAGTCACTGGTACCCTTTAATAGCATACGTGTCATGGGGTATAGTTATGAGAAAATTTAGATTAAAGCAAAATTCTATCAAAATGCAGAAACAAGTTTTCAGAATATTAAAAGTATTTCAAAAATATTTTTTTCTGGTCCTATTTTCTGACTAGTTGGACACTTGTAATCTCTAGACACCAGTATTTGTATGTAATGAAATCTAACAGGGACTGTGCTGCTGCAGTTTACACAAACAATGGGCTGGAGGAATGAAGCTTAGCAGGACAAGTGATTAGCAGTAAGCTGTAGAATTGTAAGCTACAGTAACCCTCTAACACACACATTCTGTCCTATCTTCTATTCCCTAGGTGGATCATTTATGCTCACTTAGGCCACATCCAGACAAGCAGAGGCATGTGCTTACAGCAGCACAAATAGTAGTGGCACAAATTTGTGCTGCTACTTTGTGCCCGGTGGCGACACATAGGGGTTCACGGGGGTGCATGTGCACCCCCTGACTGGCTGCACTTGCTGCTTAGGCACTGGGTAAGGGGGGCAGGCAGAAGGACTGGTGCCACCCCTGCAAGCACTAGCTGGGGAGTGGAGTGGAGTGGCGCTCCCAGAAGTGGCCTCGCAATTGGCCGCCTTGCAATCGGCCACAATGGGACCCCTGCCTCCCCAGTTGGCAGGATTGGCTGTGGTTGCTGACTGGTTGCCAGGGGGGTATGTGCCCCCCGACTCAGGTGGCACCAGTCGCCCATGTTTGTGCCACAGCACACACTATTGCACATGTGCTTTGTGGAGGGACAAATTGTTCCACTTCAGAACAATGTGTCCAGGTCCTCCTGGTTCCTGGCCGGGCTCCATGTGCTGCAGGGAGATTGGCTGGGGCACAGGATGCCTCAGTACAGGGCTAACCAGCAGGCAGCCCCTGTACTGAAGCACCCTGTGTTCCAGCCAGCCAGGGAGTGGCATGTGGAGACGGGGGAGCAGGCAGCCCTGGGTCGGCTGCTCCCCTTTTGTGAGGTACACTGTGCCCCAGCCAGCCACTAACTCCACAGATTAACTGAATGAATGCTGTATTCTTGTCTTGTGTTCATTCCTTTCAAGCTAGCAATTTTACTCAAATCTTATTAATTATGCAGAGCTTATTCCTGATATGATTGAAATAAAGCTCAAGTAATTCTTAAACACTTTCATTTAATATTGTTTTTCCTTTTCCATAATGTTCCTTGTACCCATGACTAAATGTATAATTTACATATCTGCAATTACCATTCATCTTTATATTTCTTTACTTTGCTCTGTCTTTGTTGTGTCTGTCTCTAACAGGCTCATCTCATCTCTGTACCTTCCTCATCTCCTATCCTTTGGGTTCTGTAAGCTCCTTGAAGGTCTCAGAGGTAGTATAAAAACCTATCCTGCTTGGAGTTCAGGTCAATTCAAATGTACATCTATGTTTTCATCTCATGTTCCTTCTAGCATGCAACTTTTTGCTCTAGAGACCAGTTAAATTTATAAAGCCTTTAGCATGAACAGTGATAATTTCATAAGAGAAACTTACCTGATAATGGTAATTTAAAAAATATATGTATATATTAGACATTAGAAACTGTTTCCTTATAAAGAAACAATAATTATTTCTTAATAAATATATTTTCTTAAATAGATTCAGAAAGTGACAAAGCACAGTACTTTGGTTAGAGTTGCATGAGTTCATGTGGAATTGTATTTGAGGTCCAGGCCTAAGGTTACAAAAATCCATAATCTGGCTTTCTCTACGTCCTCTTAAAAAGCTGGGGGTAGGGTGGGGGGGGGCGGGAAGTATTTTAAGACGATATCAAATTCTCCTCTCAGTTATTCAGATATAGGAACCATGGCAGTTGATTCCTCATGATTTAAGACTTTGGACATCAAGACAGCTAGATGCAAAGACTATTGGGACCCTACAGTACTAAACCTAGAAGCTGAATTTTAATTTATATTTGAACTTTACAATACTCTAAATGATGATTTACAGCAGTTTCACCTATGCTCACTAATCTCCTTAGATGTGAGTTTATGTTAAGTTGGAAAGTTGGTGACTAATAAGTTAGAGTTAAAAGCCTCATAAAACATGAAAACATTATTTAAAGGGAATGAATGCCATAGCCTGGTTATATATTTTTGTAAATGTATATGATCTATTAAGCCATTTATTTGTTTTGCTTAAATTACTGTTAGTTAAGTTCTCAGTGCTGTTTGTTTACTGTGCAGTTTTTTAATGCATTTTAAATTTTTTTTCCTGGTTGGAGTGTCCAGAGATTTCGTGGATTTTGATTAAAAAAATACAATGTGAGATTGCCAGCTGAAGGTATCCTGGTTACAGTTTCTTTCACTGAAATGTCAAAGTGCCCTATATTCTGTGTTTTAAATGGTCTTGCTGAAATCCTTAAAAATCCTGGAAAAATAATTTACAATAGAAGAATGTAACCATGGAACAAATGCTTTATACACACTTACTGTATAATATATCCAGGATTTCATATTGCCATTAGATTTGTAAGGCTTCTAACTATGATTTTTCATTGTTGAAAGGTGAAATTCTAGTTCCCCTACACTAAGCACAAAAATGTGTTTGCCTGAACGAGTTTCCTGAGATGCTGAAAGAGGGGAACACTGGAGTAATTCTCTTGGTCTTATAGACAGAGCCTTGAAGAGTGCCATAAACCCTGACCATAGCTATGGTTAATAGTGTAGAATTGTAGCATGCCCCTGAGCCTGCTGCCCACATTCCCACCATTCTCACTGGGCTGATCACAACATTGCTGACCAGGAGTGGATCCAGGACAGATGCAGCAATATAATAGTGACCCCTTCATCACTTATGTCACTGTCTCTGGCTGAGCTCAGGAATCTGCAGCTGGAGCCCCCAGGATGGCAGGAAATGCTGGGGAGTGGGGGCTGGGCAGGTAGCAGGCACAGGATGGGGAACCCAACCACTGCACCACTGTCTCTGTTTGACCTGGGTGCAGAGGGAGCCCCAGAGCTGCTACTGCCTCCCTCCAGCTGCAAGCTGCGAATTCACAGGGTGCCAGGCTGGTGGAGGACAGTGGTGCCAGGAAGTGGATTTTCCCTTCCTGCATTTGCTCCCTGCTGTTCCACCACCACGATCACTGCTGCCCAGGAACAGATGCAAGAAAAGGACCTCAGCCCCCAATGCTGCTCTTGCCTCAGTTGACACAGGCATGGGGACAGCCCAGAGCTTCTCCTGCCCTGCTTCAGCTGAAGGCTGCAGAGAGCAGCTATGGAGGGTACTAGGCTTGGCTTGGAACAGGGATGATGCAGGAGAACACCCACATTCTCCTTCCAGTACCTGTTCCCTTCCATGTTCTCTTTCTAGTACCTGGTTTCTCCTTCCAGTACCTGTTCCCACTAGCATGGGACTCTCTGAGGGGGTGGCGAGTTGGAAGCAGATTCAGGAAGGAGGAACCCACCCATCGCTGCTGCTGTCCCTGGCTGAGGCCTGTACCCTGAGCAGCTTCCTGCAGCTACCCCTCTGCCCAGCAGGTCCCATGGGGTGAAAAGAGCAGCTCCGGGGCTCCCCCTGACACCTAGGTCAGTTGGAGATGGGAGCAGTTCTGCTCTTCTTTCCCCTGCTCTCCTCTCTGCCAGTGTCCCCCACTGGCCTGGGAGCTTTAACTGTGTGTCATCTCCATTCCCAGCCACATACCTAGCTTGGACTACAGCCATTGACAGGCATTAAATTTGTAGTGAGAAATATGCTGTCTTAGTGCTGCAGAAAGTGAGCATATAGACTTTCAAGCAGTTTGACACTGAAGAAACAATGTAGTTCCACAGTGAAATGTTAGCTTTTTCTATGTAGCACCTGTATAACTATATGTAGTGCCACAGGATGTAACTTGATCCTCCAGTATCCCAGGGTGCTTTTTCTCTTGGTCTTGACTCTGTGCTGAAGTGCATGCAGCATGTATTAGACTTGCTGGTACTGCTGTATCTGGAGCAGCAGGATGCACAAATGACAGGGATCCACTGTGGGAATTGAATAAGTGTGCTGTGGCTATGCAGTCATAGCACAAAATGGGGGAGTCCTTGATGGGTGTGATTCCCCAAGCAGCCAGCCAGTCAATGCTGTCCTCTAAGCTTTCCTGTTCTTGGAATACTCCATACACAGGGACCCATGCAAAGCATGCTGGGATCACTTCAGAGTGGTCCTGTGGCTGTGGAACGTGGGAGATGCATGCTCTGTATAGCACTCTGGATGACAATGTGCTTGAATGGATGAATGCACATTTCACACTATGGTTTTGTGGTGCTGCCAATTTCCTAGAAATTTTCAGTGCTTCAGTTGAACATTTGTCCATATCTGTAGACTTTGATTAAAGAGAACTCCAGGCCAAAAGGTAGCCGTATACTGGCTTCCTATCTCATAGGAAACATTGCTGCATGAATAAACATAAAATTATTCAACACTTCTGTACATCATTTATATAAATCTTTCAGTCAATCATTTAGATCTTCTCTAGATTATGTAATAACATACCAGATTATAATCAAGCTCTTTTTCCTTTTCAAATTCATCTTCTGAGGTGTAGAAAGCTTTCTGAAAGATACAGAGATATTTAAAAATCCTTTTTCACATTACCTTTCCTACTGCAATGAAAACTTGTATTTTTCCAGGTTATTTTCACATGCATGAAAATACCATACTCTATTGGCATGTGAAAAATACAAAAGTCATTCATATAAATTATGGGTACATACTGGTGGTGACCTATGCTTTCTGTCACCTGCATTTCTATTCCCTAAGGAGTTACTGGACACAACAGTTAAAGCTAGTATTTTGATAAGTAAACATTGATGTTATGCTTGCTGCTTAGAAACTCTGAGACCTCATGGTGTGAAGCTTATGGGTCTGCTTTGTAGCAGTTATAACTGTTCTCAGCAGGTGGTCTGTGCTCTGCCTGTGTGTTGTAGGGAAAGACTTTTTTTCCTCCTACAGGGAACTTGTGCTTGTGTTTTGTGCAGGGACCTGAACTTTTCATAAGAAAGAACTGGATTTCAACTTTCAGTTTTTTGGGGAAAAAACATACAACTGTAGTTCCTAAATTAGGAAAAAAGAAGATTATCATCTCTTGCTTTTGTATGTGCAATATTGCTCCAGTACAGCAAGTGTGTATATTGATATGTGTAAGTGCACATATTTTTCCATTTGCCTAAAAAACCCCGAGGAATATTGAGAATATTGTGGAATGAATTTAATGCATTCTTCTCTTAACCTGAGGAAATTTTAGATTTTAAGGATTACATAGCTAAATTTCATCCTTTTTAAATCCCTTGTGACCTGAATGAAGTTTTAAGTGTTTCATGGTATAATGAAGGGTAAAATCTTGCCCACCTGTTTTGCAATACCTGTCTCCTGTATTGTATGTCCTTGCTAAGTGTGAAATTCATCTTTGGGGGTAATGTAAAACTAGTGAATTTTGCACTACATGCTACTTCTGGCAGCCCTTTAAGGTGACAGTCATTCCTGTGCACACATGCCCAATTCTACTTAAGTACAATATTGGTTCTTAACAAAAAGTTTAATATGAATTAAGTAGCACAAAGGCTTTATGTAGCACTAATGAAATTCCTGAATGGTGCAGAATTGTATTTACATATTGTAATTTGAAAGAATGTTAATATTATCTTCTGAGAAGGTTCTAGTCCAAACCGATTCCAGTATATTCTGGTATTGGTACGTTTTATATCAAAATAAAAATTTTGTACCTGAACATTTTGTACAATATTATGCAATTATAGTTGTACAATACATAAAGCATTAACCAGGTGATGGAAAACATAGTAGCAAGAGTACATTTGAGCAAATATTTTTTTAAAGTTTATTTTGAGCCTGGCAAATTGAATGGCTGCTATAATAAATAGCTTGCACATTAATAATCACACATTTGCAACTAGTAGTGGGAGAAAAATTAGCAGTTTTACATGTTTTCTGAACTAGTTTAGAGATTAGAACTTTCTTAAATCATTGTTTTCATGGGTATATTTTCAAGTTACTGTTACACCAAGACTTTGAATACTAATTAAGCAAAGTCTACAATTGAAAGGATGGGCAAAAATGCATCCCTCAGAGCATTCACTGATATACTTCACCGTGCCACTCTGAGGTGATTAGTAGGATAAATTAATAGCTGAGACCTGGATAGTAACTGGAACTAATCTAATGGTTTATTAATAACAACTACACAACTATGAAGCCACAATATCTGTACTAACAAACTACTAACAACTAAGGCACTATATACAATATGTATACAAATATATAACTGGAGGGTTCAGATTATACACACAGGCTAACACTACCACGTCTAGAGGATTTAAGGACTACAATAATGTCAAACAGAATAAACAGGAATACGAGGACAAGTATAACAGATATGAAAATGTCAAGACTTACAGAAATACAGCTATGAATGGGTTCACCCACAATTCCCACACCCTGGGATTACATATACATACCCTAAGGCCTGGCAGCTGCTCAAAGTAGGCGGGTGATGCCTACGAGCCGACTGGCTTCAGTGCCTTATTAGGAGAACAGAGAAGAAGATCTTCAGATGGTCCCACTGCTGGTTGCCTCGCAGCACACCTCCACTGCTGCAATCACGCTACCGAAGGCCGACAGCCTGACTGGCCAGGTCAGATATGGCTCTTCACAGCTCCAAGCTCTCTCTCTCTCACTATCAACTCACAACCTCACTTATACTACACAGTGCACACTTCAAACTCACAGTCAATACTCCAAAACCCACAACCTACATAGAAGCCATCACATATCTGCTATTTATAGCCTCCTCAGAAAGTTCCAGAAAATGACCTCATACATACATACGCACAAGGTCACAGTCTCACACCTTCCAGCCTGTCACCCATGTGTACTCACACCACAGGTCAACAGTTCAGGGGCTCCAGTGACCTACATGCAACAAGTGGATCATACAGGGGTCAGCATATTCTCACATTACATCAATCACAAGACAGTTGACTTAGTTCTGGCTTTTGTCCTGTTTCTGGCTATTTTGGAAAGGTAAAAAAACCCTGTTTAAATTAATGCTACTAGATGTTGCCATTCACACATAATCAGGCTTCTATTGCAAGAATCTCAAAATGTTTCCTCCAGTATCATTATAATTTTTGGGTTTTTTTAAAAACATGTAAGCCAACCTTTAAGTAATATGCTAGGGTACAAAGTCTGGAAATACAGGACTCAGCTGCAGTTAATAAAAAATGTGATACTCTCACAAGGATAATTTCAGTAATTTATTTTTTCTGGTGATACACAGCTGTGCTACCTTTGGTTATCATGCTAGCCAAAGCCCACTTGACACACATGAGTAAACTTAAGAGATCTATTTAATTTAGTGGAGCTACTCACATGGGTAAACATCTGCAGGATGGGGGCCTGAAATTGGCAGTTCTTCAGATTGCCTTGAAAATCTTTGTAGAAGTAGGATTGCATTCAAAAGTTTGTCTAACTCTGTCCCAACCATGCAGTTGGTTCAGTAAAAGATATCACCAACAAAAATCCTTGCTTCTATTTCATGAAATATTTTTATTTTTAATGAAGTAACATTACTTGACAGAACATAAAATGTATACACTTAGATTGACGCTAAAATTAGCCTCACAGGCCACTGACAGACACGGACCCCTTCCCCACCCCCACAAATGGTGCTTTACTTTCAGCTCAGTGCATCCCATGCCAAATGTGGCACATGCCCAGAAGAAAAACGCATCAGTTTGACCTGGCTTACCCAGTGTCTGTATAGATCGTGTACTTCAGGGGAGCTTTTGGGCACTTTTATCTAATAGCCAATTGAATCCTTTATTAGATAAAGGAACCAAAAAGCCACCCTGAAACGTGATATATGCAGATACTGGGGAGCTGGGTCAAACTAATGTGGCTCCATTTCTGGTAAAGCGTTTCCCCCTGCTGTCCATCCCCCACCCAAATCTGTCAGAGGCCAAAATGTTTAAGAGTAGATTTTAAAGCTTCTTAAATATATTCTCCCATTCCCAGCTGCACTTGATGTGTGGTCTCTTTTCTGGGAATTTCTCTGTTATTACAAACCAGTCTTTAATTTTACTTCCTAATTTTACTTTCCATTATATGCTCACATGTTTCATTCACATACAGTATGGTACTCTAATTTTTAATTTCTTTCATTGAACACCTTTTAAATAATGTGTGGTATTCTGTAATAACATTATCTTTTTTAGCAGGTCAGATTGTTTCCCCACAATCCGCTCCAGCCTGCATTGAAAATAAAAATGATGTGAGCAGAGAGAACAGCAGTGTTGATTTTAGCAAGGTAAGTTATTGACTGTGTAAAGAGAACTTTCTGCTTGACAAGCAGAAAATTTAATGTAAAGCACAGTTTGTATGAATCAGAGAAAGCTGTGAAGTGAAAATTTCACTCCAGTATTCAAAATTGTCAGTTAGGCCACAAAACACATGTTTCTACTTACAATAAAGTGGGTTTTAAAAAACATTTTGAATGAGACTGTTAAAATCGCATTTCAAGACCTCAGCATCTTATTACACAACCCCGTAATGCCAGCATCTTATTACATAACCTGTAATGTATTGTGGAGAAAGAAATGAGTGAATTCTCTTGTTTAAGTAAGAAAATAATTTAGTTTGTTTTGCATCCAGACTTTTGAATCTATTGTGGAATCTTGTCGCTAGCCAATGTGACTTAGTCAATAACAGAGTTATATGCTCGCTCCATCTGGTGCCAGAAAGAATCGTAGCAGCATAATTTGTGTTAGCTGAAGTGTATCTGCTGTGCTTATAATATGAGGATGGGAAGGGTTATGTATATTTGAAACATGGAAAAGAACACTGCATGAGGAAGAAAGAGGAAAGGGCTCTGGATATACTCTTAGCTATATTTGTGTAGTAGTTTTAAGCAGACTTATTCACAGTAGAAATATGCAATTCAAATTCTAGGCTATTACTGATCATTTAAACCATAAATATGATAGATTCCTAGGTTCTGATAGATTTATAAATTTTGGTAAACAAAAGTTGTACTCTTTTCCTGGTGTAATATCTAGTCACAATTTTGTTAAATTACTGATATATTTTTATTCAGGTGAGTCTGTGCATACTAAAATGCCCCATTTATTATAAAGAGTAACACTAAAAACACGTTTGTCTAATTAAAAGTTTTAAAGTACAGTGGTGAAACACACAAATACTTGGAGAGCATCTCAATGCTTCACATAATGATTTTGTCCCAGAGTAACCCAGTTACACTGAAATTTGAAAGCCGGAAACAGATGGGGTCAGAGTTCTGGGACTTGACTTCATAGATTTCAAAGTCAGACTCTGTTTTTTCATAGTTTCATAGTTTGCAGGGGCAGAAGGGACCTGAACAGATCATCAAGTCTGACCAGGGGGCAGGAAAGATACTGGGGTCAAGTGACCCCAGGGAGGTGTTCATCCAGCCTCCTCTTAAAGACCCCCAGGGTAGGAGCCAGCACCACTGCTCTTGGAAGTTGGTTCCAGATCCTAGCCTCCCTGACTGTGAAGTAACGTCTCCTGATATCTAGCCTGAATCTCCCCTCTGCCAGCTTGTGACCGTTATTTCTTGTCACTCCTGGTAGTGCTTGGGGGAACAGGGACTTTCCCAATGCCTGCTGGTCCCCTCTGACTAGTTTGTAACAGGCCACTAGATCTCCCCTCAGCCTCCTTTTGTGGAGGCTGAACGGGTTCAGGTCCTGTAGCCTCTCCTCATAAGCCTCTCCTTGTAGGGCCTGCCCTGCTGACTCCTGATCATGGGGGTGGCCCTCCTCTGGACCTTCACCATGTTGTTCACACCCCTCCTGAAGTGTGGCGCCCAGAACTGGACGCAGTACTCCAGCTGCGGCCTGACCAGTGCCGCATAGAGGGGGAGGGTCACCTCCGTAGACCTGCTTGAGTAGCATCTGCAGATGCATGACAA
>NW_017728949.1:49996926-49998326 GCF_001723895.1 Crocodylus porosus | reverse complement strand
GGATTTGGTGACCTGGTCATAGAAGGCCACCAGGTTGGTCTGACAGGACCTGCCTCTAATGAACCCGTGTTGGTTGCCCCTAAGCATAATCTTCCCTGCTGGCCCCTCGCGGACATGCGTCGGGATAACTCTCTCAAAAAGCTTACCCAGGACTGAGGTAAGACTGACTGGCCTATTGTTTCCTGGGTCCTCCTTCCTCCCTTTTTAGAAAATAGGAACCTGTCACAGAGCACTCGGGTGCCCTGCACCTGAGAGCAGAAAATAGCTCAGGGGAGACCCCTAGTGGCAAGATGGGGGAGGCCCAGCTGCCAGTTGTTAGGGCAGCCAGAGTAACAGGTGCTGGTTGCCAGGACAACCGCTGGGGAGCCAGCTGACAGAAAGGGGCAGGGCCTGGCCCATATAAGCCCAGGCAGGAGGCCAGGAGGGCAGTTTCCCTCCAGCAACCAAGGAAGGAGGAGTTCGGCCAGTGCAGACAGAGGGGACAACCCTGACTGCGTGACCATACCCTGGGCACTGCTGGGGTTGGAGTATTTCCTGGTAAGGATTGAGTGTTGTTTGGCCAGATGGGTTAGCTTTATGTTGCAGCCCAGGGGCTTTGTGTTTTTGTGTTTATTGTTTTAACCAGAGGACTGGGTGAGGCTATTAGGGGTTGGAGGAGGCCTCATAGGGGCTCCACAGTAGCATGGGGACCCCAGTGCCAGAGGGTGCAGCTTTTTGGGGTACATTGACCCCAGTCCCAAAAAGGGGAGCGAAGAATCAGAGGTCAGGTAAGGCTGAGGCCGCCTGAGCCCGGAAGGGGTTCGAGACCCTGAAGAGGAGATTTGGGGGCCAGGTAAGGCTATGGCCACCTGAGCCCCAGGGCAGCATGAGAAGCCCCAGAAAGGGGGCAGCTTGAGGAGCCCCAAGGCAAGGGGGCAGCAATTGATGAATGCCAAAGGGGCACAGTTGCGAGAGACAAGCCAGAATGCCCGTGTGGCGCAGGTTACAAGAGACGAGCCAGAGCACCGGTGAGGCACAGGCTGTGAGGCAAGTCGAGCGTCGGTGGGGTGTAGGTTGCAAGAGTGGAACAGACCCGAACAACATCAGGTATATCTGCGAGCCTTGGACTGTGGTGTAAGGGGAGGAAAGGAGCCACAGATAGTGCCCCAGGCATCAAGACAAAAAATGGGCAACCTCCTGCTTGATTAATATCCTCTAATTGAGCAAGTAACAACAAGGCATGGCAGGAAAGAAGGTGGGCAGTTGGCCCATAACCGGTGTTGCGGGGTCACTAGTGGACGGACCCCGAAGAGGCACTCTTGCCACAGAACCACATTGGCCCTTTTCCAGTCCTCTAGCACCACACCAGAGCACCACGAGTGCTTGTACAGCCGTGCCGGGGTCCTGCAATGACCTCAGCT
>NW_017728949.1:49995276-49996826 GCF_001723895.1 Crocodylus porosus | reverse complement strand
CTGGTCCCTGCTCAGAAAAATGGAGGCAAAGAAATTGTTAAATAGGTTAGCTTTGCTGTCTGGTGTGACGACCACATTTCCTAGCATGTCCTGCAGAGGTCCCACGTTACCCAGTGCCTTCTTTTTACCCCCTATATATTTAAAAAAAGGACTTCTTGTGGTCCTTGATCTGGGTAGCTAGCCCCGGTTCCATCTCCGCCTTGGCCTTCCTGACTGCCCCCTACAGGCCCGAGCAACCGAGGTATAGTCCTCCCTGGTTATGGCCCCTCCCTTCCATTGGGTGTATGACTCCTTGTTAGCTAGGAGACATTCCCGTATGCTTTTGGGAAGCTGGGAGGTGGGAGCGGTGAGGAAAGGCACATGGGGGAGCTACTGCCTCTGCCCTGGGGAAGGGACCCCCTAGGTCCCTAGCGGGGAGCATCTGGGGTCCCCCTGCAGCCTATCACCAAGTTGGTGGGGCACAGGGGAACTTCCGGTCCACTTCCAGATCCAGCGCTATGCACACAGAGGGCCCCCTGTGCATCTGTGGGATGCCCCATCCAGCCCACCATCTCAGCATTCACAAGCTGTACCTGGTACCTCAAGGTATGTAGAAAAAACATTTAAAGCTGTGTCTACGACTGAATCACTGATTCTCCAAATCAGTATCAAACCTTCAAATTTGGATTTGGCCGAATTAAATTGGGACAGTGATCTGAATTAACAAATTGACTTACTGTCCCTTGATTTGGGCCAAATCGGAATCAAATACAGCCTGTTTCACACACCCCTACTGTGCAGCTTTTTAGCTTTAAATTGTGACTGCTCCAAGCTTGAGCTAGCACTAACACCGCTCAACATTTGAGCATCTCAAAGTGCCATGTGTAATAAGGCTCTCAGTCTGTATGTTATGGTGTATCATAAGTCAAATATGTTGTCTATTTGATCACAATGTAAGACCACCCAGAATTGAGAGTGTGATAAAGCAGTATTGCTTTGTTTTTTATTTAATTTCTGGTTAGCTGTTTTTTTCAGTTGAGGTATGAATCAACTTCTGTTTGAATTTCTTTTTACCTGATTTGTTAAATTAAGTAAAAGCCTCTTGACTGATTCTTATTTTTTTTCCTAAAAAAGAAAAAATACAAATCTATAATAATAATAGGCTTATTCTATCTGTCTGGAGCACTTTTATTGGTTATCTTAGCAGCCAATCACAATGCTTATTGAAACAACCAATCAAGTGCTCTGGACAGACAGAATAAGTGAGCTATTGTCATAGATCCTTAGGCATTTCAAACAGATAAGCAGGCAAGTCAGGGCTAGAATGAATCAATAGTGGCCCCCGCTGTGGAGCGGGCAGGCTCCACTGAAAGAAAAAATAAGTGGTGAGGGGCCTGATCCTTTTTTCTTTTCTTTTTATCCCCCTCAGAGCCTGCCCACCTCTCCTGTAGCTGGGGGGTGAGCTGCAGGTGGCCCTGAGCTGCAGGGGGCTCTGGTGCTTCCCTTCGTGGTAGCAACACCCTCCAGGACCTCCCGGCTGGGGTGCCAGCATGTGGGTGCTGCCCAGGGGG
>NW_017728949.1:49979822-49995176 GCF_001723895.1 Crocodylus porosus | reverse complement strand
AAGGTCCTGAGGCATTTCAAACAGATAAGCAGGCAAGTCAGAGCTAGAATGAGCCAATAGTGGCCCCCGCTGTGGAGCGGGCAGGCTCCACTGAAAGAAAAAATAAGTGGGGGCTCTGGTGCTTCCCTTCGTGGTAGCAACACCCTCCAGGACCTCCCGGCTGGGGTGCCAGCATGTGGGTGCTGCCCAGGGGGCTCTGCCATAGAGAGAAGCACCGGGGTTCCCTGCAGCTCAGGGGCTGTACAACCAGTCAGCAGCTAGTGAGACAGAGACAGTCAGGCTCCAGAAGAAAAGAAAATTCAGGCCCCTTGCCACTTTATTTTTCCTCAGCAGAGCCTGCCCATACAAGCTGCCACTGGGTCACCCAGCCCCTGAACTGTGGTGGGGGGCCCAGAGCTTCCCTCTACAATGGCAGTGCCCCCCAGGGCTTCCCAGGCAGGGTGCTAGCTGTGCAAGGGTGGCCCCAGCTCACAGGCAGCACCCGCCAAATCCAGTGGTGCACAGGGCACTGGAAGTCCAGGCATGCTTGAGGAAGCTCAGTTCTTGGCAGACTTCCAGTGACCTGTGCACTGTCCCCGCCACCTTCCTGCTGCCTGGGACCATGTGGAGACCAGCTGGCTTCCCTGGGAAGGTGGCAGGAAGGTGTCTGGGTGTGCTGGCAGCCAGAGAAGATGAAGGGGACAGTGCACAGGGCACTGGAAGCCCGCCAAGCCCAAGCTTCCTCAAGCACACATGAGCTTCCGGGGCCCCATGCACTGTCCCCATCGCCTTCTCCAGATCGGGCCCTTGTACATGTGAGGAATACTGCTGTACCTTGTTATGTAGCAAACTAAAATGCATGGGAAGTGTTTTAGTTTGCTACGTAAAAAAGTCATTTAAATCAAAATAAGTGCCGAACGTGGACATTGTTACACAATTAAATCATTAAAAAGGGCAAGTAAACCACTAAAACATGCCATTTCCTCACGTGTACAAGGGGCCTTAGTCAAATGTACAAGGGCCCTCTTATTCTATGACTATAAACAAGTCACAAGGGCAGAGTTTTGACAAACTATGTGTTTATATTCCTAAGCCTGTTTTATACATGGACCGCTTTATGTAGCCTTGTCAAGGGTGAGAAGTTTTGATTTCATTAAAGTATTCAGTCAAAGGATAACTAAAAATTCTGCATTTAAAGAAATACTTTTGCAATAAAAAACTAATCACAAATGTTTTGCAGGTTTGAGCTAGTAAATACATAAAAATCTGGGGAAGCTTGTGTTGGTTACATTCTACAAATTGACTGTTATAGATATTTTAGCTGTTAGCATGGGAGATGGATAGTGGTTTCAAGGCATCTAGTCAGTTATTGTGGAAAAAAAATGACAAGGTTAGTCTATGGCCAGTAAAGCACCTCATGTACACAAACTCACTATGTGTTTGTCTGCCACTTGGAACCATAATTTGGGATACCTCAGTACTTTTGAAATATAAATGGGGTGTTCTAATAAGGCATTAGGAAACGTCCCTGTGTAGTAACAAACCACAATAAAAAGAAAAACGAAAAAACAATAAAATCTGCTTGGGATGATTGAGTCTCAAGCATAGGAACATAGTTTAAATTTTAAAGGGCAACATTATAGCCTTCTCCTTTGCCTCATTTTTTTCATATGTTTTAATCTACTTACATTCACATATCCTTCATTGCATGCCCTTAGCAGCTAAGGGTGGTGCTACCAGAGTACCAGGGGATCTGTGGTGGGTGTACTTGTGACTGAGGAAGCCAATGCAGCCTTTTCTACAAGTCTCACATTTCATCACATCCTGTAGAACTGTCTCTTAGTGCTGTTGTGTCTTTCCCCTTGTATCCTTTTTCGGCTTATTCTTACATCATAAACGTTTGAAATGAATTAGGCTTTTCTGTACTTCGGCACCTCATTGCTGCCAATCAGTAACAAGAGATTCCTATTGATCAGCTGGTATGCTTTTGGTTTGTACCAGATACCACTTAAAAGTATTCTTCAAATGCTTCCTAGGACAACTGTGTTTCCTCTTCCTAAGCTGTAGTTTACTATGTGGCTACTGCTTGGGCATTTGAATATTATCGTGCTGGACTACATATTCAGTCCAGTACAGCTGAGCCTTCCGTTAATGCTGCCATATTCATGCAATTGATGTGTTACACCCATCCTTTTATCAGTATGTACCTGTTAAGCAGAAGCAAGATGCACAGGAATTTTTCATTTAGTCTCTCCCAGGCTGCTGAGTGTGCTTTCTGTATACCAACCAGACCTCATAGCCACACAGAAGTGTCATTGCTATCGCTGTTTTGTTGACCTTCAGTTTAGTAGGTAGTTTGATTTCCTACTGATTTCAAACCCTCTTACTGAGCTTGCCAAAGCCATAAGAACTTTCTAGCTATGAAAACTTATTTCCATGTAAATATAGGTCCACTAGACTGCTTTTGAGATGGAACAGAAAATGAAATCTTTGCTGCCAGGGAAATTCAGAAAAAGCGCCTGGAACAAGATCTCTAGTTGACCTCCATAGACACCTCCAGGTTTGCAGCCTAATAAAGTAGCTCAGCTCTCTTGAAAGTTTGTAGCAGTGCTTAACTAACTAGATACAGGAAAACATATTCTTTTATTCTTTGCTTCTCTAGAAATGTCTGTGGAGTATTCCTTGGTCCTTCATACTGGTGTTTGACAGTTGGCTCTGAGGTGTCAGTCATATTTTCAAAAGGAACATTTTGAGAGTAGGGTAACATTAAAATGTGTCTTTGAGATTTTGGGAGATGGTAAGATTTTAGAAAAATATTTCATAACACAAGCAATTCTGTTAGTCTAAATTCTGATCAAGTGCCAGAGCCATTTGTAAGAAAACAATTTTCTAAATATTACCAAAAACTATGCGCACTAGTACTGACAGATGGCTTAAGATAGACATTAAAATGGTCCACTTTAACAGTTTATGTTGGATTTGGTCACTGTTGTTGTGTTTAGATTAATAAAAGGAAAGCAAATGAAAAATGAAAAAAATGAGTGCATTGTCAAGTAAGACATACAGGATATATAATGTACTGATGTATTTCCAACTTTATTATGTAATACTATGTAGAGTGATATGGTGGAAATTTTACATTAAATAAATTATTCTGAACATCAGGGAAATGACTAGACAGTAGTGTAAAATCACTGCAATCAAGATATGTTAAAATCCATGTAAAGTGTTTGAAAATAATAGTTTAAACGTCCAGCACAATCCAAACCTAAATTAAAACAAGTTTCCCTTGCTTATACAAAATGGAGGCCTTGGTTCCTGTAACTGTTATTAAATAACATTATATAAAATTTATAAGAGAATAAAGTATGGCATATTTAACATTTGTTTGGCTCCTGTAAATTATTTACTTAGGCCCTTGCCAGACATGCAGGTAAAGGCCTAATGGGATCTGATGCGTGATGCACACAATTGTACTTCCTGCCATTCCACATGTATGGCAGAGGGCGTGATTGTGGGTTCATGCATCAGATCCCATCATGCTTTTTTCCTGGTGCAGGAGGAGTCTGGATACACAACCTACACTCCCCCCTGCACCACGTATCAAGCTCCTGTGGCTAGGAGCCCCCTCAGTTGATGGGGCTACCAGCTGGAAGGGCACACCTGGCCATACTTTCAATAAATGGAGTGATATGAGCTAGCCACAAAGTTATTCCACATTGTATCACACCATTAATTGTTTGAACATGTGGCTAGGTTAACTAGTTAATAACATCTTAAGTGTAACATGGAGCAAGGCCTTGGGTTACATTAAAATTTGCCTATGCTGCAGGATTATATATTTTCCCATTGCATAGCTGGGCAAATGCTACTAATTTATGATAATTCATACCACTAAGAAGGAATTTAATTTCTCTCTGAATTTTTTTGAGAAAGAAAACATCACAAGCAGACTAATTAAAAAAAACCCTTATGCCATCACTGGTGACCAAAAGAAGGTTCTCTGTTTCCACAAAATAGAAAACAAGAGGTTGTTGTATATGTTAGCATTTTGGATGACTCACTGTGCTCTTTCCAGGTTGATCTACACTTCATGAAAAAGATACCTCCTGGGGCTGAAGCTTCAAACATTTTAGTTGGGGAACTAGAGTTCCTGGATCGTGCTGTCGTGGCTTTTGTTAGGTTGTCCCCTGCAGTATTGCTTTCTGGGCTAGCTGAAGTTCCAATTCCAACAAGGTAAGTATTGATCGGTACTACTTCATTTTCCTAAAGTGTATTGCTTGGAGCTATAAAGCAGGATGATCCTTCAGCTTTGTTGTTTATCAGGTGATGAACTGGATTACTACCTTATAACAGGTGCATCTTTCCTGCCTTTTTAGAAGTATGTGTTCTTGGGTGTGTTTTGGAACTTGAGGCCTGTTGGTCAATGTTGTGTTTCTTCCTGGAAGTAGAAGAAGTTTATGTGCCAATCCATGTATGGTCCCTGAACATGGCTTAAGAGCCTCAGCATCTCTGGTAAACAACTGAAAAAGAGAGAATGGAAATTCTTTCCAGCATTTATATATTGCACAGCCCCCTGTTATACTGTTCTGTTCTTTTCTTTCCTGTGTCACAGCTTATTTCTATCTTCTGTTCCCTCTTTCAGAGGAAGCTAGGAAAGAGAGGAAGTTAAAACGTCTAGGTTTTTTTCATAAGAATAATTAATATTTTACTAAAACTAAAATGGGTGGAGATGCCCAGGAAAACTAATCAATGAGAGTGTTATCAGAATAGAAAGAATTACACAATAGTAAACAATTTAAGTATTAATGAGAATTCAGAAGCCATTGAATATTGTGCAAATATTTGGGATGATTGAATATTTCCTTGCTAAGGCCAAATTGTGGCCCATGTACAGAGGCATCATGGGGACCAAAATGGTAATGAGGCACAGTCACTCCATTTATTTTCTTACACAGTTGAAAGGAATTGTGGCCTTATCACCCCAATGGATGCACCAAGGCACTGGAGAATGTCTCCTATGTAGAGGTAAAACAGGAGCCATTTACTTTCCTAAGCAGAGGAGGAACCAAGAGGGAAACTGATTCTCACTTATGTTACCTTTCTGGACAACACAGCAATGATCAAATATTGTGGCAAAGGCCACAGTTGATCCCTGCCCCAGGCATTCATGACACAGTTGCTCTGTTCATTGGTCACTTTTTGCCGTTTGCCAGTTTTAAAAATTTGCTCAGAAAACCATGCAACTTAGGTGAGCATTCAAACCCCCAAGTAGTAAATAGGTAGGTTGAACAGTTTGAATGCTCCATTAATGGTGAAACATTTTATATAAATGTTTGGTGAATATTAGTAGAACTGGGTGAGATTTTTCTGCTGAAACATAGTTAATTGGAAAATGCCAGTTCATCTCAACAAAAACTTTTTGTCAAAATGCATCAATTTTAGGGAAACATCTGTTAAGAGATATATTTTCTTCAGGATGCAAGTTTGGTCAGAGAGAAAAGAAACACCTCCAGAAAAGCTAGTTGCCCAGTAATTTGAGTATCACCTGGGATATAGGAGACCAGAGTTCTAGCTCTGCTGTGCCGGACTAAAGCTGTAAGCAGACATTGTTCTTGGAGCAGGATCATTTGTTCCAGGATGTGCCCCAACATAGTTGATTGGCTTCATTGGGTGGCACAGACGTCTCCTCTTGTCCCAACTCGGGGCACGGGAGAGCAATACATGTGCCAAGCGAATCTCCTGCTGGGGGGCTAGTGTGGCACAGTTCTGCAAGTGGGGAAACTTGGGCAGATGCTCCTGGGGTTTCAGAAGCGTAATCTTGCAAGGGCATTCCTGGGGTATGCAGAGGAGGAACCAAGCCCTGGGAGCTTTGGGCTGCACATGCTCTCCTGCCATAAAGCAGACAGACATCCATCATGTAAAAGGAAACACAGTGTTTACCACCTATTTTTGTGTCCACAATTCTGAGCGTTTGTGGCATAACAAGGGTCAGGGACATCTGTTTGCTTGGACTTTTTGATGCTGTAACTTTTTTTATGGCAGCATAAAGACAACATCTGATTGCAGCATAAGATGTGAATGTAGTTTTCCCATATCCCAGATGAGTCGTGAGAAACCTTTTAAGAATGCCTATTTTTATTCAGAAAATGTTTCAAATGACAGATTCTGACTATAAGAATCCTAATTATTACCCAAGTATATTCATGGTAAAATATTCCACAGTCCAAACTTTGATGATAAGCATTTGGGGTATGAAATGGAGGGTTTTTAGTACGCAGTTAAAATAATAACAAAAGGCAATAGGTGTTATTTTTCTACCCTACATAGTGTTGTGCACATGCATATTTGGGATAACTTCCAAAATATTGCAAGAGTGATACATATGAATAAATTGAATAGCTATCTCTGTCAAAGGTATTTTTGCATGAAACTTTAACATTATGTACGTGGGTTTAGTCCATAAGGAAATTTGAGTACAAACAACCCAGTCCAGCAACAAAGCTCATTATATACATATGTTTCTGCCAATTAATATAAATTTCAATTTTTTATGTCAACATATTTAAATTATTGTGTAAGGATCCTCTGAGGCTGGTTATTTTTTATTATTTTGTTGACACTATTTCTTGTGGTTAAAGTTTTTAATGAATGGTTTTGTTTTTACATTAAGCTATTTCAGCTTTTCATTCTTAAAATATTTTGGTTTTGCCTTTTTTGTAGGTTTTTGTTTATTCTTTTGGGACCACTGGGAAAAGGCCAGCAGTATCATGAGATTGGGAGATCAATTGCAACACTAATGACAGATGAGGTATTCATTATATACAACTCTAGATTGAAATATCAGGAGGAGAAAAAAAAAACAAACTGAAGATAATGTAGGACCAAAAAGGTTCACCTGATTTTTGTTCTGTCTTTCCTTTCACAGTATTAAAGTGTAACCAAAGATAGGATTTGACGTCACAAATGGAAAATAGTTAATCATTTTTATGATGTGGAAACAACAACAGGATCCAGTTCGCAATTGCATAGCTGAATTGGTTACAGGAAAAGAATAGGAATGACTTGAGATATATTTCACCCATAGGGTATATACAGACATTTGGGGTGGTTCAGGAGAGGTGGATGACATTACAAATGGCCACTTGATCTAACTTATTTCACCCAGGTGTGAACCTTACACTTTGGGTGTAAACAGGAGTTCAGCTCCCAGCTGTAACTCAGAATGATTTTTGCAAAGCGTTCTGAGTTGCAACATTACCCTGGACCAAACAGAAGTTCACTGTTGGTTCCACGGGAGAGGGAAATCTAGCTGCACTGTGAGCCTGCAGTCAGGTTCCCATAGCAATGGCCAGGCTGTCTGCCAGTGCTCACTGTTGTCAGAATGGGAGCAGTGAAAGGCAGTGGAGGGAGCTCATTCTTGGGGCTCCCCAGCTGGTGCTGAAGGGTGGGGTGAGTTGAGTCCCCCCATCTTGGGGGGTGGGGAAGGGCTGCAATACACCCACCCCACCCTCCAGGGGACTGAAAAAATCCCAAACTGAACTCACTCTGCTCCCTTTCCCCTCTCCCGTTCTGAAAACTGTAACACAGGCTGGGAGCTTGGCAGACACAAGTTACAGAAGAACTACATTTTGTAATATCTTTATCTGATACCTCATGCAATGAGGGGGTCAGATTTTCACCCAACTGGCCATTTTTTTTAAGCTGTTTGCAGCCGTGCACTTGTGTTTGGTCACAGCTATAAACTGTTTTTTGTGGCCAGATCAGGCAAAAATTATCACTTTTGTCTGCACCCTTAGATACCTAGTGAGGTAGATCTAACTGTGAACTGTACAGAAGAAGTTCAGGACAGTTAAACTGGCCTAAAAATGGATGATCTAATCTGTGTTCAGTGTACCTCTGAGTACGGTCTCACCAGACCCGATCTAAGTTAGACTATCTAATTGAACTTCTGTACAGTTCCCAGTGTAGCCCTAGGGCTGAGAAAGCCCAGACACTGGCCCCAGCCCTGGGGCTGTGCTTCCCTTACTCTCACCCCTGGCACTGGGCTGTTTTTAGGCCCCCTGATCCCTTTCTCAGATTGACAACCCCCCCCACAGACCAGCCAGTGCCCACCCCAAGACCACCAAACTCATCATCCCACAGGCTACTCCTGGGGCCAGTTTTACTAGTGTTCACTGGTGCCAGGAGCTGAGGAAGTAAATTGGGAGGGGGGGAGGGGGTTGGTTTGCCAGAGGAGGGTTGTTCATCTGGGGTTGGGGTAAGGTTGGGGGCTAAAAATAGCCCCTGGTCCGCAGGGGTGAGGGAGAGAGCCCCTTCATCCCCCCCAGCCTCCTTGTGGACCCTGCTGGCCCCCCTGATCCCAACAAACCCTCCTGGACCCCACCAGCAGCCCCACAGACCCCACTTGCAGCTCCCTGATCCCTCCCTGTAGAACCTGCTAGCCCCCACATCCCCCTCAGAGCCTACCTGCCCTCATTGTCTCCCCAAGCCCCCCAACTAGCTTCTCCCATCCTGACTTACCTTAGAGCTGGTGGCCATTTTTAACTCAATCCAACCTCCCCCTAGCCTCCCCAAATGTCTGTACATACCCATAGGCTAGGGACAGACATTCAAAAAGCCTGAGCCTGAATTGATTCAATCTTTGCAGGTTAGTCTAATTTGAGTAGGCTGAACTGGTTTGAAACTGGACAGGCATTCTCTCTGGACTGAGGCAATTCAGACACATTCCTGCAGTGGCTCAGCCTAGAAGGTGGGGGACACTAGAGCAGCCCTCCCTTCCCTTCTGCAGGGAACTAAGCTGAGGGGGGATGTCTGCCTGCATGGTCCCAGGCTTTTCCCCACTGGCTGCTCAAGGGGCAGGAGTGGTATGAGCCCCCAGCCCTGTGCTGGCACTCTGAGGCAAGGGGTTGTATGCAGTGCATGCATCTCTTGATGATACAGAGCTTTTCAATCTCCCTTCCTGCCTCATCATACTGTCTGCAGCAAACTGACAGGTGAGCAAGCCACCTGGGGCAGAGGAGGGTGGGGGGCGGGCAGGCTGATAACAGTTTTTGTCACGTGATTAGCAAAACAATAGCTTTTTTCCATGTTACTTCAAACTTCTTAAGGAGCTTACCAGCTGACCTGTTTGTTAGCTCCAAAAGCCCGAAGTGGCCACTGTTCTCTCTGCTTATCTCAGTGAAATTGGAGAGAGTCACACACACAGACAACTCTTGGCATTAGCTAACATATCGCATGCTGGCTATGGTTTATGCTGTGGCAGAGAGGAGGAAGTGATCTCTGCTTAAGCAGGGAGTGGTGGGGGAGAGAGGGTGGTATGAGGAAGCCAGCAGACCCTGCTGTGCCTGCAAGTCTGTGCCGAGATCCAGCTAGGGAGCAGAGGGGAGGGGCCAGCCCTGCAATGGAGCAGAGAGTCCTGTCCAGCCCTGAGGGCATGCTGGGATTCTGGAGGACTCTGATTTAACTCAAATCAGCAAGGGGTCTGGGACAGATATTGCATAAACTGATTTGAGTCAAATCAGTGAAGTCTAATACTACATTCAACCAGGTTTATCTCAAACCGTTTTCAGACTGGTGTATGTGCACTGAACATCTGTTGTGTTACAGGTTTAAACCAGTGTCTGATCACTTAAACTGGTTTATATGTAATGTCTGTCCCTAGTCATAAAGAATACATTTTTAAAAGATAAGATGCCATTTTATATAGTTACATTCAGTGGAATCAGTCACATTTTGAACTGTCAATCTTAGGAGTATAAACATTATACTTTATTAATGAGGCCCGTTATAGTGTCTGTCTCATTAGAAGTGACAGCCTGTTCAATATTGTGATTTATTTTTTTTTTACAAAGAAGTGGGAAAATTGATAAATTGTATTCCTTACAAGAGAAAGAAGTAGAAATATGAAAGAATTTACACTTACAATCTTATTTATATGTAAATGAGAGTTTCATATATTTCTGGCTTTTGTTTTCCTTCAACAGGTATTTCATGACGTAGCATATAAAGCTAAAGATCGTAATGACTTGGTCTCTGGAATTGACGAGTTTCTTGATCAGGTTACAGTTCTCCCTCCTGGAGAATGGGACCCAACAATTCGAATAGAGCCACCCAAAAACGTTCCTTCTCAGGTGGGTAAATTACACTTAAAATTCAACAAGCACTTAAGTGCTTAGCAAGCAGGTGAAATGTGAATTATCTATATATTTTTTTTGCTTTTCAGATTAATCCCTAATCCATTAAGAAACTATTAAGAGCTGAGGATAAGAATTCTCTGGTGGGAAGACTGTTGTTTATAGTTTTATGAAATCACACAAAATAAAATGCACTCAGTTTGGTTATGTGATGCTTAGATACTCAAGAAAATTGGTGATTTAGAATATCTGAGAGACTGCAGTCCAACCAACCACACTGTCATTTAATTATTTTATTTTTACCTTTGTTCATTTCTCAGTTGCTCTAGTGGTTTAATGAATGTCTAAATGTTTTTGTTCACATGTACGTCTCTGAAATTATGTCATTATAATCTACATACGCTTTCTGTAGAGCAGAGTATAAAGTATAATCTTTATACTCTTTCTTCTATTATGATTACATGCTTCTTGAAAATAGAAAATTACAAGAGATCTAAAGTCAATATTAAGATATCAGTTACACAAAGCAAAACACCATGCTGCAACCCTGTGAAGAGGATGAGAGGATAAGCACAACTGTTACTTAGTACCTGATTGAAAACTGATCACATACAAAGGTAGTGAGTGTGGTATACAAATGGATACAGGGCATATTAGACTATTAAAGATAGCTCATGGCTTTGAATAAACAATTACTTTTATACTTTAGAAGGCATTAAGCTGTCTAGTTTTCAAAGAGAGGAACAGTTAAAAGCACTTTTACCCTTATTCTGGTCTTATCTCAAATAAGAAAGTAAGATAAGACTAAATCAAAATAGGAAAATCAGTAGAACTGTCTTTCATAGAAATGGTAAATAAATCAGAAGATTGAGAAACCTATTGTTACTTTGTACAAGCACAGATATTTTTTCTTGACTTCCCAGAGAAACTATTTTTTTCGTCAGGAGGAAGTATAAGCAAACCCAAGAAAAAGCGCGGAGTAAATATATATTTTCTTATTTATTAAATTGCTTTTAATTAAATTATTTTGCTTTTGCTGAGTTGCTACTTTTTAGTAGAAGTACAATGAGCAGGTAAGAAGGAAATCTGAGCATAACATAATGATATTTTCATTTCCCTAAAATTTTTTCCTGGAACAGAAGTTTTTAGTCCAGGTTCAAAATTCTTTGCAGCTGGTGAGCTACTTGTGGTATTTTCATATTATGGCAAAGTTTGGAGAACCTTCATGAGACTTATCTAAAGCAACTGAATGAAGGCTTTAACCTAAATTTGGACTTAATCCTGTGCCCTTTATACTGAGCATTAAAGACCTAGGATATGTTGCATACGGAGCTAAGACATTCTGAAACATTTAAGAAATTTCAGAGGAAGATGTACAGAAGCTTAACTAAGGAGGGTGACTTGGGCACCAGCCCTGGGTACTGGTGCAAAAATAGTAGCTACTCCTGTTGGTTTTCCAGCTATTGTCCCACCCTGGCAGCCTAGCTGTGGCGGCTGCCCTGTTCACTGTTGCTGTCCAGGGCTGGACTGTGGCTGTCCAGTTATGTGGGTAGTTCTAGTTACTAGTTTTTTTGCAGTGCGAAGTCCTTAAACAATTACTCCTTAGTAAGCTACTCCCTTTCATACCTGCATGGAAATTTTTTGCAACTAGAACTAGAATTACTGGAACTGGCTTTAAACTTGCATTACAGCAGTGATAGCCTGGAACTAGTGCAGGATACAAAACATGATGAGCTTTGTGAATGTTCAGTTGGCAAGCCAGTGCAGAAATCTGTGCTGCTGTGGTTACATTAGTTTAAGATTGATTTTGGCGTGTGTACTTGAACTATAGTCATACCACTGCAGTATAGATAAAACTTCATAGAACTCCTGAGAAACTGTCTTAAGATACTCTTCCCACTTCTACTGCTTGGAAGCTGCTCCTGCAGGTCTCACCCACCTCTTTTTGTATGAAGGCAGCACAGCCTCATTCTAATTATAATACCACACACACAATAGAAACCTAGATACAATTTTAAATGTGTTTCTTTTTTACTTAATGGATGGAAACTAAAAAGGGAAAATAACTATATCTCTTGCCTTCTTTTCATGCTAAAATCATATTTGGATGATTAAACTGAGTAGTAAAAAACTTTCCTTTCTTGTAGGAGAAACGTAAGATCCCAGGAGTGCCAAATGGGACAGCAGCTCATGGGGATCCAGAACCACTTGGAGGGCATAGTGGACCAGAATTGCAACGGACTGGAAAGTTAGTGGGATATTATGTTATATGAGAGATGGTTTTTTTAAGCAGTATGCATCCAAAGAAAGTGTATTGGCCTGAATTTCTCTCAACTACCCTGATTCAGCATGCCACTGTATTCACTGCAATGGAGTTATTCCTCATTACATGGTTATCAGGTTGTATATTATGTAGAAATACCTGGTATATGTTGAGTATCAGAAGTAGAATAGTTGTGGTATCCTGACAGTCCACCCAGGCTAATATACCATGCTTCTTAGCAAGTAAATTTAGTCCAGGCAGAGTGCTGCACTAATTCAGTTACACTGCTTTTCAGAGCTACCTTGGTTATCTTTACACAATACTGCATAGTGAATGAGATGAAAAGAAATAAGGTATTAAACTAGCAATTTTCACTTTTTGTTTTCTATAGAGTATGCTTTCTATCCTTTTAGTGAACATGAGCTCTTTTTTTAATACTATGAGATGATCATATGACTGGTAATCATGATTAAAGCTACTTGTTTCATTTACATATGCACTGTAATGCACATTGACCTATTTTAATGCACATTAAAGCATTACAAAAAATGCACTTTTGCTAATGCATCTTTTTCCAGAACCTCACAATGGAGGCACTAGATTTAACATGCAATAGCAAAAGTGCATTAATGAACATGTAGACACACCCTCTGGAGTGAAAGGAAAGTCAGAAGTAGCTGCTCTCATACACTTTAAAAAATATACTCTTTTGTTGCTGAGCTTTTTCAATGGTTGAATACCTTGCTCAGGTGGCAACTGGGGTGAGTGGCTGGAAGCTCAGAGGTTGAGAGTTCAAGGCTACAGCAGAAACACTCTTCTCTGACTGCCAATGAATTTGCAAGGTCTGCTAAATACTTTGTCACAAGGACACGAGAAAAGAAAGGAAGTGATTGAATTGTGCAGCTCTGGCTTTAAATACAATAAGCCAAAATCTCCCCTCAGATAAGCAGCTCTGAAGGTATGTGTTTGAGGGTAGATTTGTCCTAAAGAATATGTGCATGCTCTTTTTTTGCATGTATTATAAGCACAGCGGTTTCAACTGGCTGTGAGACTAGTAACCACACTATGTATTTAATTTTCTTTTCACTCTCCTTCAGTTTTAAGTCTTGTTTAAGTACATTGAGCTGGAAGTGTATGTGGAACAGCTGAAGAGGTGATAGCAACAGTTTTTTTAAACCATCTTTTCAGAGACACCATTTATCTTAGGAATGGCGAAGAGCCAGTCATCTTCCTCTCAGTAAAATTTAGAGCAGTGTCGATGTGGCTCTGAATTGTACCTGCCTGACTAAAGTCCCAAAGGCCATTCTGACACCAAAGGATTGTCCAAAGACAGAGGCTCTTTAGCCCTGGAACACCCGGTATGCAAGGATCCTGGAGAAAAAAGAGTATTGCAGAATCAGTCTGTCAATGACACCCAAGGGGTATTTCTGGGTAGGTGGCTTAAACCAGATTTGGCAGCTGTGTACAGGCAGACTGGATCAATGCAGAGAGATTGAAGAGTACAGTCCAAACCATGGCTTTTATTTACTGAGTATACTTGGTCCTTTACAAATGGCAAAGGAAGACACAAAATTTCGTCACAGAGAAGTTCATCTAATGAAAGATTTGAATGAAAAATTTATTGTTTATTTGATAAAGGGAGAGAGAGAGTTGCTGCCTACTGTAAGCAGCACCATAGGAGAAAAGTAAAAAAAATATATATATTCTTTCCCCTTTCTTTTTCTTAGAGTTTTTGGAGGACTGATTATGGACATAAAAAGAAAAGCTCCCTTCTTTTGGAGTGACTTCAGGGATGCTTTCAGCCTACAATGTCTCGCATCATTTTTGTTTCTCTACTGTGCTTGTATGTCTCCTGTCATCACCTTTGGTGGTCTGCTGGGAGAAGCAACTGAAGGTCGTATAGTATGTGTTTTACTTTAATCTGAAATTTTAAAACGCATTGACTTTATTAGGTATGTGATTAGTATATTCCTAATGTGGCATAAATCACCTTTAAAATATTACGGTCTGCATGTTTGAAGGCTACAAACTAAGTTGCTGCATACAGGGCTTGGAATCTAAGGAAATATACATAAGCTCCTGTTTGTTTCATGTGCAGAGTGCAATAGAATCTTTGTTTGGAGCATCCATGACTGGAATAGCCTACTCGCTCTTTGGTGGACAGCCTCTTACAATACTAGGCAGCACAGGACCAGTTTTGGTGTTTGAAAAGATATTATTCAAATTTTGCAAGTAAGTGAAATCATTTTCATATTTAAAAGTTTCAGGGAACATTCTTCGTGCAATGTGGTGCATATGGCTAAATAATAGCTGCAAATCATTTGGTGTCATGAGGATGATTTAACTATGCGTAATGTAAGTGAGGTTGTCCCTTTCATGTGTGACATCATGAGCTCCTTTTTAATTGATGGCAATCTAATATAAAATTCAAAATATAGCAGTTAAGGGCATGATCCTCATCCAGAGGTATCAGCACCTCATGGAGTAAGATCAGAAGTCTTGATTGTGGGAAATAGAGCTTAGACTTTTAGAATATGTCTATGCAGGGCAGCAGTACGCTCCATTGGTATGCTACTGGCCATTTTCCACATGCACATCCCTCTGCCCCTGCTTGACACTCCAAGTGTGCAAATACACTCTGGGATGTTCCCCCTTTTCTTGCTCTTGAGACATCATCTTCCAGCATGGGAGTGGCATGCTTAGTACTATCCTGCCTGGCACATGCTGCTGCTACTGTACAGTCGCACAGAACAGTTTCTCAGTGATGAGAAGCAAAGAACCTGTTAATTACATCAAAGCGAGGGTTTTTTTTGCCTTTTATAAACCTAGTTTCATAGTTTGTAGGGTTGGAAGGGATCTGAGCAGACCATCAAGTCTGACCTCCTGCCATGGCAGGAAAGAGTACTGGGGTCAAACAACCCCAGCAAGGTGATTGTCAAGCCTCCTCTTAAAGACCCCCAGGGTAGGAGCCAGCAC
>NW_017728949.1:49965093-49979167 GCF_001723895.1 Crocodylus porosus | reverse complement strand
CAAGTCACTGATGAAGATGTTGAACGGTGCGGGCCTGAGGACCCTGTGGAACCCCACTGCCCACATCTCTCCAGGTCCACCTCTTCTGTGAGGATTGTATCCTATCCTAAAACAATTACATTTAAATTTCATGACTGAAACTCAGGCTGTAGAACAAGATACGCTTCATAGATTTAGCATTTTTTCATTCCTAACAATGGCGTGCGAATAACTAGATATTGAAAATTGATGGCATCTCTTAATCCTAGGATGTAACAATTCCCATCTCTTTAAAAGTAACTAAATAAAGCTTAAAAAACTAAAAGAAAAAAGCTATGCCAAAATAACATATGGCCAGCTTCTCACTTCTAAGCTAATGTACTATAAGTAATATCCCTCTGCCATGATGTGGGTGAAAATTGTGTCTACATTCTGTGCCCCTAATGGTGAATTTCTGCTTTCCACAGCCTGATGTGGGAAGGTGGCTACTCTCACACTTCTCCCAGTGAGTCCAATCCCTTGTGTCAGCCTGAGTTACAGCTGGGACTTCTAAGGCAGGAAGGCTTGATAGCAGAGGAAATCTCAATCCTCCCATATATGAGCAATGCAGAGTAGGAGGCCCTTTTTAGGTTTCCAGGTGCTCTCTCTCCCTGATCTCCATGTAGCAGAGCCCTTATAATGCTTTGTGCAGGCTAGGTGGAACAGAGGCATACATAGCTCTAGCATGTTTTATGCAAGATTACGTACAGCAAACATAGGATTTTGTTCTGGGTCATGAATACAGTGGGGAAAAAAAACAAGATTATCAGACTATTACATCTGGTTTCTTGCTAAGTACAGCCATTTGCTGACTTCAAGCTTTCAACTTTGAAGAGAAGTAGCAGAATCTACCAATTTTACTACCCATTTAGTATTAGAGTGTATACAAAAATTGCTCACTGCAATTTTATACTCAGGTTTTCCTTTGTTCTTAAATTGAGAGTAAAGATCAGGTGGGAATCTGACTTCAATTCATAAAAATAAGAAATTCTGACTTAAACCTGCCTTCACATTTCTTTTTATTGAGAAGTTTGAGTCAGGAAGTTTTTAATACTTTCTATTTGTTTTTCAACTAGGCTACAGACCGAAAAAAATATTTAAAAAGGCAAAAACTGAATTACCTGGGAGAAGTAATAGCATTTTGATGTAGCTTTTTAGTAAAAAAAATAATACAGCTATGCAAAGTGTTATTTATATACATTTATAGGTCCATGGCTTAAAAAATCATCCCAAAATAATATTTTACCCACCTAATTATTTCTAGTGTTTTTACATTGCACATCATGTAAACCTCTGATCAATCCCCCGCCTTGATGAGCTGACATTCTAGATGTTTCCTGCCAGGACAGTATTCTGCCTTGGATCAGTGGTAATTGCAAGTAAAAACATGGCAGAGTTTACTGTACCATACAAATCATAAAGTTTTGGGTTCTCCTTACATCTCTAGTTACAGATATAGTACTAGAATGCACTTCTGTGATATGTTGGGCACTGAGTTATCTGCATTATTTGTTTTACAAGCATCTCTTACATACAGATAACTGCCTTGGGTTTACTATTTCTAGAGATGATGTTTGTAGTTGGCTGGTCAAGAAAGGGTATAAAAGCTGGATATACCTATGCAGAGGTGATTTTTGGAATATTTATTTTCTCTGTCTGTGAAATAATGGTTTGATAAGTTATGGTTAATGCTTGTTTTCCATTTCTTTAGAGAGTATGGGTTGTCATACCTTTCTTTGAGAGCCAGCATTGGACTATGGACTGCAATTTTATGCATCATCCTTGTTGCAACTGATGCAAGCTCCCTAGTCTGTTACATTACCCGGTTTACTGAAGAAGCTTTTGCTTCTCTTATCTGCATCATTTTCATTTATGAGGCCTTAGAGAAGCTATTTCATCTCAGTGAAACATATCCAATCAACATGCATAATGATTTGGATCTACTGACTCAATACTCGTAAGTAAGATTTCTTTTGGTAACTGAAGGAGATTTCCTTTTCATAGGTAATGCTTTCACTCTATGAGATAAATGTAGTGCATGGGAGGGAAAGCATTTTCATGATTAAAACACATTACTTGATATATACAACAACCTGCAGACTCTGAGAGAATGTTTATCAAAGTTACATTAGCTTCACATGCTATTGTTGTCACTTTCTGCTTGTTCCATGTGAGTGTAATGAAAGCTCTGCACAATGAGGAAAAATATGCCTTTTAGGTCCTGATTTTTCTGTGGTGATTCAAGTAGAGGTCCAGTTGACTCCAGTAGGATTTTTGCTCCCATCAGAATTGCAAGATAGACACTTGATTTTACATAAGTTTTATTTCATAATGACGCTTTTCTTGAATTTTGCTTCAAATTCAGATTTTCGTGGGCAACTGGTGCCTCCTGAGTTGGAGGGACACCAGTTCACTGACAGAGGGGTGTCCCCCAACCCCCTGACTGGGGGAGGGGTCCTGCAGCAGCTGATCGCTGGGATGGTGGGGGTCCCCTAACAGCTGATCACCAAGCCAGCGGCAAAACCGGAAGTGCAATTCGGCTGCACTTCTGGTTTCATGGCTGGTGCTTCTAGGGGGTGCACATGCATCCGCGTACACCCCCTACACATTGCCAGTGCAAATTATTATTCTTTCATTTGTATTAGCCAAATGCAGCTTCCTTAACTTTGAGTTCGATATCCCTCTCTCTCTCTCTCTTTATATATATAATCTATCTCCCAAGAGATACTGTGTTAGGAAGAAAAATGAGTAGGTTCAACTGGATTCTCACAGTGGAAAATATTCAGTGAAAATATTTATATTTCCACCATAGAAAAGGTACTGATTATATTTTGTCATTTAAAGGATATTTTTAAAAGTAAAGTTACTGACTTGCCTTGGGCAGGAGTTTGCCCTTCCCACCCTCAGGCTTACTGAAGAGGTGGTTAGTGGAAGTAAGCTTTCATACTAGAACCTTCAACAAGACATCTGGTTGAGTCAGTCAGGATCCCAGTATTGGTAAGCCCACACATTTGAAAATCATGACTCAGACTCCTCCATAAATGATGAGAAATGTGGCTTCTTTCTGTTTGCTTTCCAAGTTTTAAGCCTTTAATGGTTCAGGTTTTCAATTTTTTCTCCAAACCAAAGAGGGGAGTTGAACACAGAGACTTTTGTGTAATATGTGACTCCAGCCATGGTGAAACACCAAATGTTGCAGAACTCACAATTAAAATAATAACAACTAGTAACAAGGGCATTCCCCTCCATGGCTCCTGCTAACCATTGGATATAGAATCTGCTTTGGGCCAAGCTAGCTCCAGAGGCTGGCAAAGAGGTTAAGGGACAATATAACCCTTCTTTTACCATGTCTGTAGGCCAGGAGTGGGCAAGATATGGCCTGTGGACCAGATCTGGCCTGCCAAGGGATTCTATCCAGCTGTGACCCAGACACAGGGGGCAGCCTGGGCCGTGGTGTGTGGGGATGGTCTTGCCACACCCAAGCATGAGGCAAGCCAGGGGCAGCACAGCAGCCGGACTTAGCTTCCCACCTGCCCCTGCAGTGACAACTCCTTCTGGGTGCTGCTGTCCATGTTGCGGCCATCACCAGATTTGGCCCGGTGTATGGGATGGGGCCACAGGCAGTTGGGAAATGGCATCCAGGAGCAGCACAGAATCATAGAATCACTGAGTCAGAAGGGACCTAGACAGATCATCTAGTCCGACCCCCTGGGCAGGAAGGAGCACTGGGGGTGGCAGGGGTCATAAGACCCCAGCCAGGTGCCTATCCAGTCTCCTCTTGAAGATTTCCAGGGAAGGTGAGAGCACCACCTCTCAGGGAAGCCTATTCCAGGCTCTGGCCACCCTTACAGTGAAGTAGTTCTTCCTAATACCTAACCTAAACCTGTCCTCCCTCAGCTTGTGGCCGTTGTTCCTGGTGACTCCAAGGGGGGCCCTGGTGAACAGACTTTCCCCGAGTCCCTGCTGGTGGCCCCTGATAAGGTTGTAGGCAGCCACAAGATCCCCCCCTCAGTCTCCTCTTGCGGAGACTGAAGAGATTCAGGTCCCTCAGCCTCTTCGTCATAGGGCTGGCCACGGAGGCCCTCAACCATATGAGTGGCCTCCTCTGGACCCTCTCCAGGTTCTCCACATCCTTCTTGAAGTGCGGCACCCAGAACTGGACACGGTACTCCAGCTGTGGCCTGACCAGCCCCGCATAGAGGGGGAACAAGACCTCTCTGGACCTGTTAGTGATGCCCCTGTTGATGCAGGACAGGGTGCAGTTGGCTCTGCCTGTTGCTTCGTCACATTGGTGACTCATATTCATCCTGGAGTCAATCCTGACTCCAAGATCCCTCTGCCTCTGTGCTGCCGAGAGGGTCAGCCCCTAACCTATAACCATAATGCTGGTTCCCTCTCCCCAGGAGCTGCACTCTGCACTTGTCCTTGTTGAACCACATCCTGTTCAGATCTGCCCACTTCTCCAACCTATCCAGGTCTGCATGGGCAGACAGGGCCAGGATCATGGGGCAGTGAAAATGCAGGGCCAGGGCCCAGGGCAGAGCCGCAATTCATTCCCTGCACATCCCCCATCCCATTCATCTAGCCACACATGCCCTGCCTGTATGGGTCCTGACTAATCTCCATGAAGACACTGCCTGCCTGCTTGCTGTGTCTGGCACTTCCTCTGAGGGGGGCGGGGGCAGAGGGGCTCAGGGCTGGATAGGATCAATTGCCTGCCTCTGCCATACTAGACTGGGTCTGTACCACCTTCCCCCTACCATGCTGCACCAGGTCAGCACCTCCCCCGGCCCACAACAACTCACCAAAATCCTTTAAGTAGTCCTCCAGCCCAAATAATTGCCTGATCCTGCTCTAGCCATAGTGAACCAGTGCACTAAAACACATGTAACCATAAGTTTGTCACACCTTGCACTACATCATGAGGGAGCTTTCTTTTTTTTAATATTCATCCTGGCATACTAGTTTGGAGAGTTACCAGCTGCTGGCCTTGAACAACTGCATCAGGTATTATCTAGAATTCTTGAATCCTCAAAAATATACACAACAATCAATTCATTCATTAAAAGTTAATTAGTTTAATTAAATACAACATATTAAACACATTTAAATTAAACAAATTTAGTTAAAAGTTAATTTGTTAATGAACCGTACAACTAGTTGTTATACAACATATCAGAATAAAATGTTAATGACTAACATGAAAAGAATTATTTTTCTGTCTGTGTCAAAGTGAGAAAAAGGACATTCATCAGAGCTGACCAGAAAATAGAATATCTATCCCCCAGGAAATACCAAGTGTTCAAGATTTTGTTTCATATAGGAGCAAAACATCAAATTTCCAGGGTGAGAACATGTTCAGTCTCCATCTTTGCCATGGCTAATCTTGCATGGAAATTCATGGACTAATGACAGGAGAAGGGGGCAGGGGTCGACCAAGCTGATGATGCTATAGGGCAGGAAGAGGGAAGCCTGAGGTTGGCAGGTAGGAGTCTACCAGAACTTGCCCAATTGTGCCTAAATCAAGATAAACCTGTGATACACCCTGACCTCAGATGTGGTCAGGTATGCCTTTGAGACACACACTCCTGGGGTGTTCTCACACCTTCAGGGGTACCCTTCAGCCCCAGACTCCTCTCTGCCATATGCTGTTTGGCCACAGAACAAACTGACTGACTTCAGAAGTCATGTCTCTGACCAACAGCACTTCAGCTTGACCCATGTCACCTAAGTCTTGTCAGCAGTTAGCAGCAGGGATTTTGCCAGTTATGGGACTCACACCCTTGTCCAGTCATACGCTCAGAAATTATAGGCTCCCCCTTCCTTGAAAGAGACCTTCCTTTATTGTCAAATGCTTTGAAATTATACTTATACTGACATTAGTTAATTTTAAAAGATAACAAAAAGATTCGTTACAAAACTTGATGCCCATATTGCTGAGATCATTTGATCCCAGCAGTCTTTTCTGCCCACGTGCAGGGACTGGATCCAATAATCTGTAAGGTCCCTTACAGCCCCTAACAACTATGAAACTATGAAAACCAAGATAAAAAATAAGACATCAATAACCTTATGTTGAGACACTGCCAGAGATATAAGAATAAACAAATGAAAGAAAATAGACTTGGGACAGGGCCGGGGGTGGGGTTGTGGGGCGATGACAGTGCAGGGCCAGAGCCCTGTGATTCCAGCCCTGGCCCTGCCCATCCATCCCACTCTCAGATGCTGCTTCCCTGGATCCCAGCCCTGCCCCATCCTGGCTGAACATGGAAGAGAGCCATGACCCATTGCGTGCATGCCCTGTGGGCAGAGGCATGCAGGCAGGGGATCATGACTCTGCCTCAGGCACCACCCCACAGTCTTGGCACCACCTCACAATCATGGGTTTGCATGGAGACTGGTTAGGACCTACCCAGGCAGAGTGCATGGCCAGGTGAATGGGATGGGGTCATTGGTAGGAGGGGAGCTGTATCTGAGACCAGGTTGGGGAAAAGCATGATCTGCTCCCCACATGTTCCTGCTGCAGAACCTGTGCCCATCATAGGGGCACATAGGGAACAGACCATGGCTCTGTCAGCCCTGGTCTCATGCTAGCATCACCCCAAAATCCCTGCCTCTCCCACCCTATGCCATTTCCAAACACCACTCCCTGCCCACCCATAGACCCATCCCATCCGTTCAGCCACATGGGTCCCACCCCGCCCCCAGTCGGTGACAGTTGGATGAGCTGGGGTGCTCAGGTTGCAGGGCTGGGTCCAGCAGCAGTGGCAGCCTGAAGAAACTGCTGCTACCAGGGCTGCTGGGAAGTGAGTCTGGCTGCTGTGCCACCCCAGCCCTGCTGTGCACCCAGGGGCAGCAGGCCCAGCTGCATGTGCCATAGCTTGGGCTGCCCCCTGTGCCTGGGCTGGGTGGAACCAAAGGACCTGCCGTGGGCTGGACAAAATCTCTCAGTGGGCCAGATCTGGCCCATGGGCTGTATTTTGCCTACCTCTGGTATATTTTTTTTTACTAGACTAGAAGTCTTTCCTGCTCCCATTATGACCAGGAAAATATTTGCATCCTTTCAGACATAAAGATTATTAATCCAATATCCTAAAGAAAGTCTCACAGTGAATTTTCCTGCTGTGAGAAATGTCCATCTCTGAATGGCTTATTCCTAGATGTGATTCTTGCTTTGGGCCTTTTAAAATATAGATTCATCATTGTATGGAGGGGCCTGGCTCATGTGCCTCAGACCACAAGGGCCTATTTGAGTAATGGCAGATGCTAATTCTCAGCAATTACTTCTTCCAAGTCTGAACAGGTGAGGAACACTTAAGCTAATCACTACCTTACTAAATGGTCTTGATTAAAATATAAAAAGTATCAAAATTACATGTATTACATTTATACAATTCAGGCATAAGAACTGTTAGGCTAAATACAGCTTGAACTACCTATATGTAGAAATTGCACATGCCAAATCAGTAAAACAAACTCTATAAAACATGCATGACATTCCACAAACACCTCAAAATATTGTGGGGATTATGACGGATCCCACAGTAAATGCAGATTTTGGTGAACTGGCTTTTTTTCCAATCGAAAATATTCAGTCAAAAATTCTGATCAGTTCCAGCATTAGTAATGACAGTGATTCTCAACCAGATTGTTTAGAGAATGCCAGGAGGTGTAAAGAGATAAGCAAATGTAAGGAGATAAGCACACGCTCAGGTTCTTCTATGCTTGGCTGCTTCCCTGTCTCCACTGCCCGACACCTCTGCAAGCACTGTAATAAAAGACTTAGTTCTTGAAAAAGGGTGTTGCTCAATTCAAAGTGGAGGGGTGCCTTGAGTCTAAAAAGTTGAGAATCACTGAATAATGAGAATATTAATAATTATCAAATATGAAGAGCAGCATTTTGGTTATTTTTTCTTATGTAGAAATAGTATTGGATACACACAGATATTTTTCTATATAGACATTTTTCAGTTAAAACTGTTGTGGCAGTTTAAACTCTGTGGATTGTCTAGAAAATGGCAAGCAGTAAAGCTGTGAAGTTGTTTGTCATTTTACAAGTAACTAAATCTCTTGCCAGAGCAGCTCCAGACACCTACACGCGGGCATAATAACAGTACGTGCTGCAAAGACCAGAGCTGACTAATGCAGTCATTTAGAGTAAGGGAATGGGAGTCAGGACTCCTGAATTGCGTTTCTAACTCTTGTTTCCTTAAATCACTTTACCTCTGTGTGCCTCAGTTTACCCATCTATAGAACCTGTGAAATAGTTTCAGGCTTAACTGGCATTAACAAATAACTTTTTGTAAAGGGCTCTGGGTCCAAGATGATATAAAAGTCAATTATGTTGCTCTGAACAGGGCCTCCTGTCTTACTTCCTTCTCCATCAGTTTAAACAGACAGTGTTTTCACACTGTATTCCTGTTGTGATTATAAAATGTGAAAGAAATTGAAGCATGTTACACCAAAAAGGCTGTATTTTAGTAGTGAGTGAGATTTCTGTGTGTAGTGTGTAAGTGATTTAATACTGAAGGTAATTTGGTTTATCTTTGTTCAGATTTAGTTTAATATTTCTATTTAACTATAGATTACTAAATGGTTCCTGTAATATAGTATTAGTTCTTGCAGTTTATTAAAATAATATTTATATAGCATTCAGCTTATATTAATATTTCTCATCCAAATTTTGCTCCTGTTGTTGTGGTATAATTCTCATTCGATTCAATGGCATTTAATTCATTTGAAAGAGAGGAGATTTTGATTTCCAGAATATAGCCTTAAGGAGCTGAATCTGAGAGATGAAAACATTTGGAAAGTTGATATTCAACACATTTTAGAATTGGGTCCTGTTGACTGATTTTTACCTTATTATTGTTAATTATTGTTAATGCCATGTTTTTATAGGGCTCTTTCTGTTTAAGCAGGTTCGATTTATAGCTGAGCTGTAAAAGATGGATGTGGAGGAAAACTTTCAAAGAACAGACAAGGGTGCTAAAAGGATCATTATTTAGAAATAAAAAAATCCTGGATTCACGTATGTGATATGTGGAAAAAACATATTCTGATAAAAAAGGACAGGATCTAGTTCCATCCTGAAGCTGATAATGCCCGTTGTCCTCAGAAACTGAAGCATGGCTAAAAAAACATTCTCAAGCTCAAGAGCCCCTCCAGAAACATGCTTTTTTAATGTTTTTATTGAACTCATATGAGCTCTGCACATATGGAGAGTGGGAATCCAGAAGCAGCAAAGCTAGGGCAAGGCCACCACCTCCTGTTCCGTAGGAGAGTAACAGTGACTCAGTCAAACTTTCAGTTTGCCTTCTGGATTGAAAAATAACAACAGAGAAGCACTAAGACATTTTTATATGCTGTTACCATTGTATGTGTATACTCTGAGCTGAGTATATGTACACAAACACATTCATACTTCATAGCCAGAACACATTAACAGAGTATGTTAAAGCAGTGGTGCACAACCTATGACCTTTATCCAGCCCAAAAGGTTCCCAGCAGGTTTGGAAATTTGGCAGATGGGAGTGGTGGCAACATGAATTCTTGCAGTTCTGAGAGCCATCACATTTTATTGCTCCCACTTTTCTACTGCCAATTTTCTGGACCCTTGGGGAGTGCCAAAGGCCAAATGATATAGCCCCAAGTGCACTGACTCAGGATATGAACTGACTCTATATGCTGAATCAGGTTGCAGACTGACTCAGCATGCCAAACTGGGCCACAGAGCAGCCCTGCACCACTCAGTCCATGGAGCCAGATAAGTTGGGCACCACTGTGTTAAACTATAGGCCAGTAAGGCGTACATATGCTCTCTTGCCAGGTTGCACATTTTAAGTCAGTAGGTACAGGATTATTGGCTTTCCTTCATAGTCATATTCATGCAGAACAGACTATCTCTGTGTATCCCCTTAAAGTGAAATCACAGCCTTATCAAATGTCTTTTAGCCACTGACTTGCATGGGCCAGAATTTCACTTTAAAGATGGGGATTAGCATAAGCCAGTTTTTTTTTTTTTTCTTCACAAGCGTCAGTATCTGCATTGGAGGAAGGATCATGAGCTCTAGTGATTTCATAGTGTTTCAGTTCAAGGACAGTTGAAATATTACATGAAGACTACATTTCATTTTGTTTGGGCACCATATTTTAAGCATTAAAATATCTCATTAAAATGTAAATACAAATATCAAAGTAGTCAATTTTATTTGGACCTCCCTGAATTTTACAAGAGCTTCTGAAAATGCAATTAACAGCCTTCTTTGGTATAGTAAAGCTGCAGTACAATGTTTATCATATTTCAAAGGACATGTTTTATCAGCATGGGGCCCACTGCAAAAGCAGCATTTTAAAAATAAAATTAATTACTATTAAATTGTGCTTATATACAGTTTTTAAACTACCGGATCCATTTGTGAGGGGAACTGTCTATTTCCTGTAAACTCTTGATGATGGGTATCTTCCATTTACTTCTTTTTTGCTACCCTTCATTGCATAAAGGCAAGGTATGCACAATAGGAAAAATAAGTGCCAATCAAGTTGTCGTTGTCCCCTCAGACTATTGCTTTAGGATTGTCCAGTCCTATGATACTGGACTATCAACCAGTGTCACAATTTCTAAGTGCAGGTCTGCAAAAACCATGAACCTTTCAGGTGTTTTTCAAATATTTAAAGATTATTTAGGATCATAGGAAAGTAGGGCTGGAAGGAAACTCATGAGGTCACCTGATCCATCCCTCTGCTCAAGACAGGGTCATCCCTGGCTAAACTACCCCAGTCATATGTCCAGCTAACCTGCTACTTGTCTGTATCAGATTCACATTTTTGTATCTATCTGTATCAAAATTCTGATACATTTTCCTACACATTATTTGTTATAATATCACTGTTTTGGGCTTCTTTTCTCAGTTATAGAATCATAGAAAATTAGGGTTGGAAGGGACCTCAGGAGGTCATCTAATCCAAACCCTGTTCAAAGCAGGACTATCCCCATCTATATTATCCCAGCCAAGGCTTTGTCTTGCCAGATCTTAAAAACAATTAGCTAGTAGCTAATTCATTTCAGGTAGCACAAAGAAATACATACTTTCATTTTAATATTACATACTATTTTGTGTGAACCTAACTGGCACTTACACTCACATGTTCTCACTGTAGCCATATCCTGTAGTTATCAGTGGTGCATGTTTGCTAGGTAAAATAAGACCAATACAAAGGAGTAACAACTAGCAAGATCATAGAGTGCTGTGGACAGGGTGGGGGCTAAGGGTATACCAACCACTGTAGGCTGGGGGAAGGTAGGAAGCACAGGTGCAGGGAAAAGAAACTATTGCTGATGCTGTTGTTGCTGTAGCAATGTCAGCTCCAACAGCAGTAGGGCTCCTTGGGAGCTAATCCTGGTGCCTCATTTGCTCCCCCCACCCCGCCCCCAGATAAATATATATTGGGTTAGGGCTGCACCTGCTCTGGCAAAGGCTCCTGTGGGTAGGGGGGCATTATTCCATTTCCATTTATCCCACACCCCACACACATGCTGCTGGGTATAATGCAGTGCAGTTCTGTCTACTCCTATGGCCATGCAGGGCCAACACGGCCCTACCCCTGCTCTGGTAGACACTCCCAGCAGGGTGGGATTCTGGCACCTCCTCACAGTCAGTACCTGGGGCTGGTACTCCACTTGCCCCATTCTAGTTACACTACTATTAGTAGGGCTATTGAATGCTAATCTTTGCTGAGCACTGGGATAATTCATAATATTAACTTCTATAATCTTCATCTTTCATCTACAAACATATTCATTATAAAAACACATTTTCCCTCCACTGCTTACCCTCCAAACTTAAATAACAGGAAATTTAGAGCTTGCTTAGGTTGAATAATACTTTTATGGGACTTAGCTGCACCAGTGCTTTTTAAAATTTAGTATCCTTGAAGACATCAGCATCCTTATTGATTGTCTTGCATATGATTCCTACTGCTTCAGGCTGTGCTATGTTGTCTGAGCACACCTTCCCATTCTCTTGAACAAATAATTTCAAATCTTCTTTTCATAGATTCATAGATTGTTAGGGTCTGAAAGGGACCTTGCAGATCATCAGGTCCAGCCCCCATGGAGTTTTCTACTCCATTATTCTATCACTTTGTCAAATATGATTTTGTTTGTCCTAATCCTTCATTCATTTATTGTCCACTTAAAACAGCTACCTTCCTCACTTGTCTGTCTCGTGTGTGTCTGATGTTTCTACTGCTTCCTAATCTGTATTTTACTTGTACCTGCAGTTGAATCCTCCTCTAGCTTTTGATGTAGTTTTGTGTCTCTGACCTCAAAATAGTTTACTTAACCTCACAGCTTTGTCAAGTCCATAGTCTGTTTTCTGCACATATATGATAGGGGAAAAGCCAAAGGAAAATCTGATTGAACTGTTTTTATAGTCTAAGGGCTAGCTACACCTCTGTGTTCTTGCTGTTCTTTTTGACTGGACCACCACAGGTTTTGGATCTTTTCTGTTTCAGGGAAGAATCTTGTGATTTGTCTGTTCTTAGGCACTGACCAGGTTACACTGTTTTGTGAATGCATTTAACCTTGCAGGTCTAGTTGGGTTTCAGGTATCTGATTTTCCTTTTTTCAGTAGCCTGTGACCAACGTTTTGGATGAACAACCTTTTTTTTTAAAAAAAAAAAAAAAAGCATGTTAATTTAACAGCTGTAACAGCACTTCAGAGAAGAAGAAAGGATTTTAATGTGTGTGGGACATCCCACACACTTTTAGTTTAATTTAATATTATGCTCTCATTCCAGGCTAAAATAGGCTTTCAGCTTCAGCTACAGGAACAGAACTAACTCAGCTCACATTCTTATAGGCTGCCAAGATCCTTTACTGTCTGTAGATCTCCCAGTTTTCATCTCCTAATTGATTCTTTTCTACCTCTTTTGTCAAGGAAGCTTGGCTTAAGAAAGACTTCTCCCTGGGATCTGGTCCAAATTCCACATTGTTCAATAATTCTTTATTCCAGGTTTATTTTTGTCTACATCAGAAAGCTTTACCAATTAACAAAGTATAAGAGTGAGTTTTTTATTTCAGCTTAAATCGTAAGTGAAATAAGCTTTCTTTAAAAAAATAAATAACTACTTCTATACTGAAATAAGTATATCTATTCGAGAAGCTATACTCCTGTGACTGTAGTGATTGAAACAACACGTAAGCTGATGCTAGTGTAACTCTGTCATGTACAAAAGCCTCACGCTGAATTATGTTTTGGTTGACTACAGTATTGATCATGGCCGGTCCAGGAGGGCACTTTGTTTGGCAGGTCTCATATGAGCCATGAGATTAATTCAGGCTAACTTGATTGGCCCATTCTCCATATAGGTGAGGCTGTTGAAATGGTTTGATTCCCTCTAATCTAATACCGCTTTTTAGAAACAAATAACATTTGGGGATATAGATAAAATATGCAAATAGTAAAGATATATCAGTGATCATCTTGTGTCACATATATCATTCCTATAACTGAAGTCCTGAGACCCAGAAAAATACCTGTATGACATGCAACTCTTTCTCCTGACTGGTAGCTTTCCATATAAATCAGTCTCTGAATACCCTAAGTTCGTTATTACAGTCTTTAAGCAATATGAAAAAAATTGGTTTGCAAGTAAGGAAAGTTTTAATCAACTGATAAAACAGTACACATCAAGTATCTGTCATTTTACTTCAAGTGGTGAGTCAATATTGGGTTCGTGTTGGGAAGGGGTTAACTCCTTGCTCCCTGGGAGGAGGCGGCTGCGTGGAGCCGGGCCGGGTCAAGCCCCCGCCCAGGCCCTTACTTGGCCCAGCCCCCCAGGGAACAGGCTGTGTAAACAGGCGCTTGAGTTAGCACGGAGTTCGCGCAGGAGAGGGCGTGGGAGGGCACGAGACCCTGCCTGCGAACCCCCCAGAGTAGTCAGCCCCAGCTGTAGCCAGCCTACCAGAGACATGACACGGATGGGCACGCGCTGCACCCCGAGGGTCCCCTCGGGCTCTGCGGCCCCCCCATTGGGCACCTCAGAGACGGCC
>NW_017728949.1:49954867-49965082 GCF_001723895.1 Crocodylus porosus | reverse complement strand
ACCTACATTGAACACCTTCAAGAGTAAATTGGATGTTTATCTTGCTGGGATCCTATGACCCCAGCTGACTTCCTGCCCCTTGGGCAGGGAGCTGGACTCGATGATCTCCCGAGGTCCCTTCCAGCCCTGATGTCTATGAAATATTCTTCAGACTGCTCAGAGAAACTCAGTGAGATCTACTTGTGCATTTATAGACAGTATGGTGTAGCAATATACAAGTTATTTAAGTGCAAAAGAAAGGTGGAGTTAAACTCTTCAATATCAGTGCAACTTTTTATCTGCTGGCATAACTTCAGGATGGATCAACTGCTTGGACTAAGACTACATCCATAAAATATTTTACTTGAGAAGGACTTTTGGAAAAAATGGGTTAAAAAAAAAAGTGGTGGACTCACTGAAATGTGTCTGACACTGTGGTTGTGTAGATGCTATTTCACCCATTCTAACAGAGAAACCAGTAAGTCAACAGCACAGACATCTCAGGATTTGTGGCGGATAAAAGATTATTTTTAGTTTGGGGCAGCAATGTCTGAAATCCCTTCTTCATAATGAAGGTTTCCAGCAAAATATGCCCTAGCTCTCTAGATAATCAAATAAACAAACTCTCTCTCTTCCAGGAAAATCTTCATCTTGTTTCTCTCAAGGACGCCAACTTTCTTTTAATAACCCAGCTTTCTCATGTGGGACAGGTGACCCCAGGATACTGTTTCCTTTTTTCCCCAAGGTTGTTTGGCTTTTACAGGTTTCTGCCACACGCAAGTTTGCATCCTTGCCTCTGGTGATGGTTTTCTCTACTTGTTTATTAATCATGCAACTGTTCCAAAATGGCATTACCACTATGGCTGTCTCAGTTCAGAAACCTAAAAGACAACCTCTGGTCTTTATGGATCCAGGCCTAAGTTAGAGTGTTTCTATTGCCAACTCCTGTGAATTTATCACAAGCCTGACAATATTTGGTGTTTTCCTAAAGCCTTATACCTCCTGCCTCAAGGAAATAAGTTTTCATTGAAGCAAGGTTGCTAACCCTCCTGGCTGCAGAGCAAATCTGAAAAATATTAAATAATTTGAGCCTAAAGGCTCAGAAACCAAAATTCCAAATGTATTACTAAAACTATCACCTCTTGAGTTTGGAATACTTGAGCTTGGCAAAACTGTTTTCATGTAGAGAAGGGAGTTGTTTTTTTCCCCAGCAGCCAACCTGTTCCCTTCATTCTTGGCTGAAATTGGTTACTGGCTTCTGCTGGACCAGGGCCTGTTCTTAAAAGGACCAGCACAGCCTGTTACAGAAGCTAATTATTATGTGCAGTTATGTTAGAATATAGAACTAATTAAAACAGCTGTTTGTTTTTTCCTCTTTGGGGGTTTTACAGACAAGTTTTTAATTGTTAGCAAAGCCTTGGCAGTTCTTTAATTAGCAGCGGATGAACTTCAAAAGGTTGAGAGATTCACTTCTGTTTGGATGTTTATCCAAAGCCTGTGTACAATTTTTATCATGATTCTGCAGAGCTAAGCTAGAAAACACAGGTTTTCCTGGAAAATATGCATGGTTTTCTGTTTCCAGTTTGCATCCACCTGGGGAGAAGGGCAGTAAATAGGCAAGTGAGGCCACATGCTGGATTTGAAGTTTACAGCTTACTATGGAGTCTTGGGCCAGCTCTCTTCTCATCCCTCCCTTCAAGCTGCTGCAGGGCTCCCCAGAGTTCTTAGTGCATTATATACATCCTCCTAGTGTATGAGCCTAGTCTGGGAAGGTTCATTGATTTTGAAAGGCTGCCAGAATCTTCCCTAGGAATACAAGTGACAGAAAGGAAATGATAATTTCAGCACATTATCTCAGCCAAATCTGTACATTACAAAGAATATACACTTCTGTAGTTTAGGTGGGATTCCCCTGCCAAATCTCAGAGTTCTGCTACAAACAATGGAGACTATCTCAAGGAAAATATTGCAAGTAGACCTTTTAATGGAAAGTGTCAGGCAACCTGGGGGTGGGGAGGAAGAGAAGCTACCACCATCTATAACAAACTACAGGAGACAATGAAGGGATATCTGTGATAAGCTGTTTCTAAGGAACAGACACAAACATTTGGATATAACAATATTGTAAGTGAACTTAAATGCTTTCCTAAAAAATGCAGTTCTGACAATTCATCTACAAGAGATAAATTAAAACCACTTAGCAAAATCACAGCAATTTCAAAGCCAGAAGAGAAGCTACTCACCTGTAATGGGAATTCTTGAACACATGTTGTCCAATGTACATTCCTTTCAGAATGTTTCTGCATCTAAACCATTTGATTTTGGAGACCCTTTTTTCCTCTAGTGGTAGCCCTCCTCTGCAGTAGTACAACAAGCAGTGGGTGATCAGGGTACTAGCCTTGTGCACCCACTGGGGACACATGGATGACAGCCACTGCTGCTGCTAGCCCAGCTGTCACATCCAACTGGGCCCCTGTCACTGCTGTTGCCCAGGAGCAGACTCTGGCTGTTACCCCACTGCCACCTTGCCTGTTCTTGTGCTCTGTGTGCAAGTGTATAAAGGGTAGCATGGGCTTCAGGATCATCAGTTTCCCCTCAGCAGAATCTCAAAGCCTGGAGTTGTGAGGAAGAAGGGATGGAGGACAAGATGCAGGATATATTTATGAACAACACATCCCAAAGAACCCTGTTTATGAGTGAGGAAATTCTTTCCCCTTCAGGTACTCGTCCATATACACACTCCGTTGTGGATGACTCCAGAGAAGTATCCATGTTATCTGGAGGCAAGTCCATGCAAATGGGCTGGAGGACTCCTTGCAAAACTGTCTGATCTGGAAGGCTCTGTGATGATGTAGTGCTTGGTAAAGGAATGTATGAAGGGGCTGACTTGTAGATGCCCAGAATAGAGATGTTCTGAAGGGAAACCACTGATACTACTTTGGCCCTGGTGTAATGAGTTCTAACCAAGACCTTTAGCTTGGATCCTTGTTACACATTCATTTTAGGTGGCTCTTGGAGCTTTTAACCCCTGGATTGTCCACACATTAGCACCTGAAACTAGTTTAAGATGCACTTTAGGCAGTTTAAAGTTATGCCACTCTAGTGCAGGTTTATCTCCGATCTGTATTACCCAGTTTGTGTTCCATTAGTGTGTGTCCACTCCAGACAGATGAGTCACCCAAGTTGCAGTCCTCCAGCATCCCAGGATGCAGTGTCCCCTTCCCTATCCTCCTGTTTAGTGTGGACAAACTTTCCATCCCCTGAACTCTACTGGCTAGGGGGTGGTTATGGCACCAAGCCAACTCTCTCTCCTCCCCCCGGGGCTGTGACCTTTCCACTTCCAGGGGTGCAACCCCATGCAAACAGCTGGCAGAGCACTTGCCAGCTAGCCAAGTTGCAGGGCAAGGATGGGTTCAGGAGTGGGGTCTAGGAAGTATTGGGGGATCAAAGTAGGGGGCTGAACTGGGTCACCATAAGCTTGGGCTTCCTTCCTGGGGCGAGGGCAGTAACTCCCCCAAAATAACCTTTCCTAAGCACTCCCACCTCCCAGCCACCCCAGGAAGCAAGCAGCACCCCTAATCCCAAATCACAATTTATTAAAACATGAGACTTTCTTTAATTTATTTTTTCTTTTTAAATTCTTCTTTTTTTAACTTTTTAAATTTTATCCTTCAGTTCTGACTTCCTTCATTTAACCACCCTTCTCCCACCCCTTTTTCCTTTCCACTTCCCATTTCATTACTCACCTCCACCTCATTAACTCTCCACCTCCCAACTTCCTGGTCCTGGCCCCCACAACCCATCTTTTACACCCCGCCACCTACAGTGGGGATAATATCTGCCCTAGCTCATCAGCCCTTTAGTGTTGGTTCACAGATATAGCTCCTAATTAGGTCCATGCTCCAGCCCTCTAGTTGTAAGTCACGGGCGGGGGGCAGGTGGAGTGGTTTTTAAGGTGTGACTGATCCAAACTCATACTAACACCAATACCAATCAACATTTGAGCAACTTAAAGTGGAACCTGTAAAAAGACCCTAATTCTGGCTGGGGTTAGTAGGATCAGCCCTACTGAGTTCTTCACTTTGCACAGCATTTCTGGGATTAGAGGTGTAATCAGATATGCAAAGTAAGTGAGGGAGGTGTTGGACAGGGTCCAGGAAATAAATCTCTATTATTTCTTGTTGCTGTTCCAAAGCAAACAGCTATTCTCTGGATGCTTCCAGACTCAGAAAGTGACCTATCAGATAGATTCCTTAACTTCCCATTCATGATGCAGAGATACATCTTCTGCAGCCATCTACTCAGCTATTTTGCAAGCTAGGAGATGTATCACTGAAAGGTATATCCAATGATGGATGCACCAGTTCAAGAGACTGCTTCTGTGGGGGGGTTTGGTAGGTAGGCCTTGTATTTTGTTTTAATGCTGCAGAACAGAAACAGCCAACTAGTTGCCAGAGGGTATAATGAAAGGAAGGAAATGATGGAACCTCTGGGAATGGAGTGCATTTTTCAGCCATCCTATCACAAATGTCACCTCTTCCCTGAGGGGTGGTGAGTTGAAGGCTCTGAAGAAAAGGAGTGCTACTTCTTGGGAAAGTGCTGGTGTTTTCTTGGGGTCTCTGGAGGTAATTGAGAAGAACACAGGTCAAATGCCCATGGCAGTCCATGGCTGGAAATTATTTGTACTTCTCCTGGGGACAAGTGTACACCTTGAGGGTGTGTAAAATCATTTTAGAATTGAAAAGCTCCTTCAAAGGCTGGATCCATCAGTTTATCCCAGTGCTAAATCTGGAGACTCCTTTCTAGCCCAGGAAATGAACATGAGATAAGTGAATATGAGACTTCCTCAAACAATAATCCCCACACATGGTAGACATAGCCTCATCACATAAGAGACACAGCATGGATCCAAGTTACCTGCAGGAGACTGTATGGATGATCAAAGGAGGAGCCTAACTGAAGTGAGGTTTAAAATGGAGACAGCAAGTAAAACTGACCTCAGGAGATTCAATATCACTATAAAAAGTGATTGAGACAAGAAAACAATTGAAACCAAAAGAAAGAGAAGGAGAGACTACCTGTCAAAAAGAAATGAAGAGGAAGAAACAGGAAAAAAAAGAAGTTGCCAGGTTCTGAAAGCAGGTTTGGCTGTAAGTTAAACAAACTTTGGGCCAGACAGCAGAAACACTTTCTCAAGCCAAGGAAGTTAAGAGGAATTGCAGAGTAGCAAATGCACACCTCTCCTTATGCCCTCAGCTCAGAACTTGAGAGGTAAGTCATGTATATGCTATACAGGTCCTGCTAGAACAGAAGTCTCTGATGTAAAGGGCTTGAGATGCATAAACACCTGGAGTGGAATGTACCTATGGATAGACAGTGAAAAGAGAATTGTCTTATGATCATAAGTCTTTATCTGCTTCTCTCTCAGACAGTTTTCCTGTGCACTGTGTTGGATTTTAGACCTCATTAATATAGCATTTTCACAGGTAGATTACGGCACCAATACACACTCCCAGTGACTTCAGTGGGGACTGTGTGTATATACAAAATTGAGGCTTTTGACTTTTGGGGCAAGGACCAAGCCAGAGACTCAGAAGCAATGAACAATAATAGTTGCAACAACAAACTGAAAAAGAAAAAAGGAAAAATGTAAATTCTATTTTTAAAAAATATATCCTTCAACCTGCAAGTGCTTTAGATATTAATTTTTTTAGAAGTCTTAAAGACATGTAAATGGCAACTTGGTTACTTATATAAGCATGTAATCTGTTCATTATGTAGAGTACATACTTTTGAGCCTGTTTCTTATTACTGTGACCTTTTCACACTTGTCTTGTCCTTGGTGTTTGTAGGTTGGCATGGCAACTCCTTTTCATTTCTCCCCATCCTGCCTCCTCCTCCTTTCTCCTGTTCTCATCATCTTCCCAACATTTTTCTTCAAAGTGCATTCTACCTGGAGCACTTGAACATAAGTAAACAAAGTTTTTAACGTGGACACTCAATATTGGGATATGTTTTTTAATTAAAGATGTTGTCTTGTCCTGCTTTTTCCCCTGTCCCATGAATTGAAAATACAGGAACTCAAGAGAAAAGCAGAATAAGCATTTCAGAAATAAAGAACTGTTTTAAAAACAAACAAGGGCTTTTAAGTTCAACAGCACTTTAAGATACTTATCTTTAAATCTGGAACACGAATGCCTTCTCTGATTGGTATTTCACTTGGGATGTCAGGAGCCTTGACTTTTTTGTCCTTTATTTTTCCAAAATGAGGAATATGTGTTGCTTTTATACCCAAGTGATTCTTTACCAGAAGTTACTCAATTATTAACAGACTACATTGAATAATTTTTAAGTGATTTCTTGGCATAGTAATATGCATATTACAATCTGTCTTAGTACTGACATGTACTTAAGAATTAAGAGGAGAAAATCCCACTCTTTGATGTACTTATGGAGCCAAGTTCATGTCAGTCTGATATGTCATATGTGGAGTATAGATATCTGTGCTTATGCAATATATCACAAACATTGGTTTTGTGGAATCTGCAACGCATGCATGGTAGCTTTAGTTATTTCCCTGTGTCTTTCTAAATGAATCTACAGACGCAGTGTCCTAAAGGCATTCAGTGCCATATGGCAACTGAAATCAATATAATTGCAGGGGTTGTACCTCACAGTTCCTTATTAGCACCATAGATATAAATCTTGAGTTCAAGTGTATTTAATTATTTACTTTTAATTCAGATATTTATGAAAATTCTCTTTCCCGGTCCCTACTATCCCTAATCCTCCTGTTATTTCAGCCTCCTTCCCCAAATTACACCATCCTCAGCATCCACTTTCAGCTGCCAGTTCCTTCTCTTTCTCTCCTACACAAAGACCAGCTTCAGCACAGTTACTGGTTCCCTTTCTCTCTCCAGCTGTGCAACCCATCTGCCCAAACTCTACCCTACCCAGCTCCTAAGTAGGAGGGTATTCATCTGCCTGCTGCTGCTGCTTTCCCTTCTTTCCCTATCTAGGAGTTCCCCATTATGCTTCCAATTGCTGACACCCTTCTTTACTAATCAGCCACTATACTTTGGAAACTTTAGAGATGTGTTCCCTGCTCACATCTCAGATTCCAGGTGTTATGCCATCTACATCACAGCATTTTTGACAATTGTGAGGACTTTGTAAATGTTTTGGCTTGTTTTGCTCTGTGTATTGCTTTTTCTCTAAGGCTCAGATACAGTACATTCTAACAGAAATCAACAGTGAATATGCTATATATAGGACAGGGCCATCCAACTGATGCCTGCAGGTTGCATGCACCCACCACGAGGTTAGCATGTGGCCCCTGGGACCCCAGTCTGAGGCTGCTCACACTTTGCTCTCCTTTTGCTGCTAGTGTCCAGAGTCACCACATTCCCTGCTCCCCCTCTATCTTCTTCTGCCTGTCACTACTCCTGGAGATAGGGGAGAATGGGACTGAGGGACCCCATAGCTGGGAAGGCTTAGGGGGATCCAGGGACCATGCACAGCATAGAGCCACTGGTGTGATGCATTGAGAGTTGCCCGCTGTGTGGTGGGAGCGGGCTGCATAGCAGAAGGGGCACACTGTGTGTTACAGTGCCTCCATGCAGCATGGTGTTGGGGCCTTCATGGCACATCCACATAGGGAGGTTTGGGCATGTGGCTCAGGGACTCATGAAGCACTTAAGCAGCCTGTGTGATGTTGCAGGGTTGGGATACATAGTGCAGGGTCTGGCCCACATGGCACATGTCTCTGGGCTGTGTGGGGCCTATGTATGTGTGGCTGTGGGGCCTGTAGCCTGTGGCCCCTCAGAATTTGGACAGTCCTAATATGGGCCATTTAGTGCAGTACTTCTAAGCCCAAAATAGAGTAAAACTATTTTTACAAATACATGTGCTTCATCTTGTCAAAGAAACAAGCTTACATTTCAACACCATTTCTTGATAAAAGCTTTTAGATAAATTGTAATGAGAAATACTTCCCACAAAAAGAGCTGTCTTTCTGAACATTAATTCATTGTTGGTATTTGTTTTGGTAACTTACTATAGTACTGAGGACAGTGCATAGACTGCATGCTGGAAAATCCAGCTACCCAGTTACAAGGTATTTCATTTATAAAAAAAATCTGTATTTGTTTTCTATATTAGTTCCTTCTCCTCTGAGCCTGAGTGATTATGGATATGAGAGACCATGACTATGGTTATTAATACTGGCAGGAAGGAAGTGTGAAAGATGTTTGTCACAGGCACATTCATTTCGGTTCTTTAATTTTCTGTATGCTTCTCCATTTGTTGGAGAAATAGTTTTAACACAGTCCTAGCAAGACACCAATCATTTTTGTGTTGTTTTGTTTGAAGTAATTCAGTCTTCCTTTAATTTTTGCTAATTTTAATTTTAAAAATTGACATAACAGAGTGAGCTGGACTTTTGCTACCCTAGTGAAAAGGCCTTTCTGTTTCATAGGACCCACACACCTTTGTCCTCTGGCAAAGTAAGGAACTTCTGAAATAGAACGGAAGAACACTTTGCACAGACCAAAAGGGCAAAGATGTAAAAGACATTCCTTTTTCACTGGTCTGATGCAAAGCATAATGTGTTCCTGCCACCAGAGGTGCTGCAGGTTTACCATGGTTTGTTGGGGGCGGTTTTTGGTGTATAATGGCAGCTAAGGTTTCACAGGCATGACTCATATGACTCATAACATACCCTCTCAGTGCTTGTATTTTTTGCCTTAAAAAGGAATATTGTTGAAAAAGTTAAACATAGCAAATTATTCTTTCTCTTTTAGCATGTCAGGGGTAACTGCTAAAGTGCTGACCTATCACTCTTTCCATAGTAGCCAGCTGAAGAATATTGTTTGGCTGGTGTGACAGGCAAGGATTTTGGTGTGTGATAGCTTTTACTGGACTTAACTGTATAGTTGGCATGGATATAGAAAAACTTTTGAGTATCAAATACCCTTTAGTTTGTCTGATATGGTATTTACAGCTATAATGCATTCCTTTAAAAATACATCTGAAAAAGTGCATTACCTTTGGTATGAATGAGGCCTGATCTCTGCAGTAAGCCAGAGGGTGTGTCTATATGAGACTACACAGTAAAGCGTCCCCGTCTATATGTGCACACTACTTATTGTGGAGAATTAATCTACTGTACAGTTGGCTACTACTTGTAACTATGGGTACTAAACTATTTTGTGCAGTAGATACTGTGCAGTAGCATATGTGTAGATAGTGACCATTTACTCTGTCAGCACAAATACCAGGGGTTCACAGGGGATGGGGAACTCCCCTGGTCCTGGTGCTGCTCAGCTCCCAGCTCCCCCAAGAGCCAGGAGCTAAGCAGTGCTGGGACTGGGGAGCAATCTTGCTTCCCTGCCCAGCCAAGAATGGGCCAGGAGCTGTCCCACTTCTGTGGCAACTCCCTTCCAGCCCCTGGCTGCTCAGGGAAATCCCTGCCCAGCTGGGGGCTGGCTGGAAGCTGCATCAGAGGCTGGACAACCCCTCAACTGCTCAGGGATTTCCCTGCATAGCTGGTATCTGGCTGGGAGCTGTTCCCCTTGCCCCAGAAGGGGGACGGCTCCTGGCCAGCCCTCTGCTGTATAGGAAAGCCCCACTGGGTACAGGGCTTGCTCCCATGTGCACAGGGCCAGGGGAGTTCTGCAGCAGCCGTCTCCTGGCCCTGTGCACATCAGGACCCTTCCTGATGTACATGTGGCCAGGAGACAGCTGCCGCTGCAGCTGGCAGACCTCTACTGGCCTCTTGTACATTGGGACCAATTCCTGTGCTTGCTGCCAGCCCCTGGGCTAGCATTTTGGGGAAGCCTGGATGTCTTCCTGGCTGCTGTACAGGGCCAGAGCAGGATAGGAGTAACCCTGTACTGGGCTGCTCCCACTGGGCGCGTGCACATGAACGTGCACATGCCTCTTGCCTCGCCTCAAACCCCTTTGAGGCAGGGCAGCAGGCATGTGCGGGAACAAAAAAATATTCCCTGTGCTGCAAACTTGCAATGTGGGAAGAAAATTAGACCCCTGGATATCCAGGGGTCTAAAAAAATTGATGTTTAAAACAGTGGGGCAGGAGGCTGGTTCCTCCATAGAGATACTCTGGCTGCCAGAGTGTCTCTATGGTTGGCTCTTGCCCTGGTGCTGAAACACACAGCTGGCCAGGCCGCATGTTTCACCACCAGGGCTCCGGTGCCAGTGAGTAAGGGGCCGGGGGGG
>NW_017728949.1:49939889-49954387 GCF_001723895.1 Crocodylus porosus | reverse complement strand
CAGAGGGGCAGATGACTCTACTGGCTCTGCAGTCCCCATCTGAGTCTGGTAGATGCACAGCAGGTCACAGCCAGGCAGCAGCCCCCACTGCCAGAGTGCTGCAGTGGGTAAAGTGTGCAGGGAACTCTCAGGGCTGCTTCAGCAGTCCAGCTGGCACAAGGGGTAGTGTCCCCAGGTACCAATTGGCTGGGCCCCAGAAGCTCCTGAGACCTAGTAGCCCTGAGCTACTTCCAGGGTGGCTTTTTATACTGCTGGGAACAGCACAGGTGCTAGCCCTGGGCTCTAGCTCCCCCTGGGTGAAGATCCGGGAGGGGCCAGGCAGGGTTATTTTGCCCCAAGTGACACAATTTGCTCCACAACAAAGTACATGTCCAAGCACGTGTGCCGAAGCAAAAAGCCCTGGCTCAAATTTGCATCGCTTCTATTTGAGCTGCTGCGAGCGCACATGCTTGCATGTGTGGACATGCCCACTGGGAGCAGATTTGCTCCCAGGGAAGGCTTAGTGCACAGTATTTTACTGTACAGTAAGCCTTTATAGCACTAATCACATTTAGACGCGTCCAGTGGTTGTGTCTACACATGAATTAACATGTTTTATTTAATGCGCATTAAATCTAGTACCTTCATTGTGAGGTACTAGGAGAATGTGCATTGACCTATTTTAATGTACATTAACTGGATGGCACAGTTTTAGTGATGCTTGAACACACACAAAATAGGCTAATGTGCATTAAAGCCATGTATAGACATGCCCACTTATATGTGGACCAAGTGAATCTTGAAGCCTGCAATAGCAACAATAAGCTATTACTTCATCTTTGCAAGCAGTATTTTATCAAGACTACTTTTGTTCTGAGCAAGATTAGAATTAAAATATGCTCCTGGTTTAACAGTAATGTAATGTAGTCCTGAGCGCCTACTTCCATATCACAGAAAATAAGACAAAGAGTTTTCATTTCACCTAAAACTGCTATATTCCCTTTTTACCTATTTTAACCTTAGGATTTAAAATAAAATCCTCTTTGCCTGCTCCTCCAGTGCATTCTTAGTATGGTGTTTACAATCTATTGTACATAAGCACATGTATTGTGTTTGAGAAGGAACCCTTACACAGTGTGCGTTAGGCCTGTTATGAAGTGTTGTAATTTCTGCAATGCACAAGTTTTGATCACTGAATGCCACCTTTGGGGGCAGTGTGAGCAGGTAGGTCAATGCCTGAATGTGCAGAGAGCATATTCTCACTCAGGCAAAGGTTTCAGAAGGACAAAACTTCAGTAAATTTAGCAGGAAGTGAGAAGATGTTTGCACTGTTGCTGCCTGTGTTGTAATTGTGCTGTGGGCCGATGGATGTCTGGGAACTCTCAGCCTACTGAATTTTCCCCAAAATCAATTAACAAACAAAACCATTGGGTTAGCATTAAGAGATCATGCAGTAAAACTATCACCAGGTCTTGTTGTTTAAAATGTCAAATGTTCATTTCAGTAATTTTTTTTACAAGATATAAACCCTGGCAAAAAACATGCTAGCAGGATCATGCCCGTCAAATACAGAAATCTGCCCAAAGATGATTAAACAACAAGTGACATGACATTACATGATGACCCTCCTCTCTGTCTCTCACAGCATGTCTACATTAGGGATCTCTGCACTGAAGTAACTACACTCATGTAACTATGTGGTGGAAGCCCCAGGGTAGATGTGCTGCATTGGTCTCAGACTAGAGTAAGTCACACCGATATAAAGCCCTGCTAAATCCATAATGTTGACATTCTCAGAGCTATTTTTGCCTTCTCCTTCTCCTGCACCCTCAGCCACTAAATCTTACTATGTTTTCTCCACATGCTTCAGAGAGCCAGTCCTTGCTGTCTATTCTAACGACTAAAGCACTTGTCATTCTCTGCTTCAACTACTATAATTTCCTCCTATCTAGCATCTCTTAACTCACATCGCTCCCCTCTAATCCATGTGGAGGTCTACAATCTAAATTATCTTCCACGATAGGAATTAATCTGTAAATTGTGCTACTGGTGTCTCCTCACCCATTTGATCACATTTAAACTTACTATCCTAATGTTCAGGACTCTGCACAGCTCAGAAATCCTGGATCACCTTTCTCAGATTTTTCCTCCTTTTCACCTCACACAGAGTGATAACAGTATCAATGTCCCCTGTACTCTTTCTACTTTGTTGTTTTCTATACATGAGCGCTGAACTTCCAGTTCTTGAAAACCCTCCTCATCCTTCACCTAACTCATTTAGATGACCCATTTCTTCTGATAGATGGACAATGAAATCAGTAACAATTAAAATATTTTGTTTTAAATGACTCAAAGTTACTTTTTTCCCTCAAATTTTTTGGTGTTTGTTTCCAGATTGGATGGGGCTGGTCTTTCTATTTGCGACTTGTATAGAATGTGTGTGTGAGATCACTATGTGAAGAGGCAGAATTGAATTCTATTCCTTTGTCATCTAGAACTGCTTCAGCATCAAAGCAAAATTTTCAGAAGAATTCCCCAAAGTCATAATTAGTGAATCCCCTGCAGTATCACATACACAATGAGAGTCACAACAAACTGATTTTTTTTCACACTCTGAACATGTACTTTGACTTAAATTTTATGGATTTAGCAGAAGACAAGAATTTGATCCACTCAGTAAGGGCTTAATTCTGCTCCCTGTGAAATCAGTGACAGAACTCCATTGACTTCAGTGTGTCAGGATTACAACTTTGATCTACATGGACTGTGTTTATACAAGTAACTTACAGGTGAATGATCTGCCACCAACAATTGCATACATTTAGTAAACACTAAACAAAGGCCTTATGTCTCCCTGAAGTAGGCTTTGATAAGGATTGCTCTCTTTATCCACTTTTATAGTGTGGCAAGCCCAGCAACAGCAGTCACATAATATATTCAGGTATTTGTCAGATGTTATTGGAAAAGTTATGAAATTCCAAAAGCAATTCACCAAACTAATTGAGGAATTCAAATTATTAATTTTTTTTCTCCATTTATCAGTAGTAGTCGTCATTTATTTACAGCTTCTGCAATAAGAAAATAACAGTATTTCTAGAATTTATCATTTTTCCTAAAAAAGTAAAGTAATATTATCCACTCTACCAGCTAAAACAAAATTAAAACAGAACATAGTACATGATCCCATAGAAGAAAAGATAAAATGAAGTACTGGACATCAAAACAAAACATGAACATTCTGTTTGATCCATATATCCCATTTCTGACTGAAAAAATAGGAAATTTTTGGTTACACTATTTAACTTTTAGTTTATTATTTGTAGTTAGGTGCATTTAAATGGTGTGGCATAGGTGACATGCTGTCTTCCCTTTTAGAGAGCAAGTGACAGTGTTTGAATACCGCATCTCATCCTAGCCTAATGGAATCAAAATCCAATGGGCTAACTAGAATATCTACATTATTGTATGAACATCAGTTGTTCTGCTGAAATAAAATAGCTGTGTGTGTGGAGGAGATGGGGATGGGGAGGTTAGGTGAAAGTTGGCATGTCTACATGTGCATTAATGCAGCATAGTTACTGCACATTAAGTTTAGTACCTGTAATAATAGGTGACTACTTCGCCTTGGTCTTTCATCGGACCAAGGGGACAACCATACCAGATAGAGTAGAGGATGAGCATGGTAAGAATAATCACCTTCCTACTATTGCTGTAGAATTGGTGTATGACCAATTAAAAAAATTAGATGTATACAAGTCAGCGGGACTGGATGATCTTCATCTGAGAGTTGTGAAGGAGCTGGCCAAAGTCATTGCAGAACCCCCGGTGAAACTCTTCCACAACTCATGGCACTCTGGAAAAGTCCCTGAGGACTGAAAGAGGGCCAAGGTTGTGCCCATCCACAAGAAGGGCAGGAAGGAGGACCTGGGTAACTATAGGCCAATCAGCCTAACTTCCATCCTAGGGAAAATCCTAGAGAAGTTCATCAAGGAGTCTATCTGCAATAAGCTTGCAGAAGGTAAGATTCTGAATGACAGGAAGCATGGCTTCATTGCAACCAAGCCTTGCCTTACCAGCCTCATCTCTTTCTATGACCTTGTAACTCACCACCTGGACATGACAAACCAGATTGACATTGCAACTTTGATTTCCAAAAGGCCTTTGATCTAGTATCCCACAATGTCCTTGCAAGAAAATTGGAGGATTGTGGGCTTAACTCTGAGACAGTCTGGTAGGCGAGAAACTGGCTGCAAGATGGAACCCAGAGAGCTGTAGTGAATGGATCCGTGTCATCCTGGCGAGAAGTGGGCAGCAGTGTCCTACAGAAGTCAGCGCTCAGTCCGGTACTTTTCAACATCTTTATTAAATATCTGGATGTCGGGGTGTGAAGAGCTCACTGGCCCAGTTTGTGGATGACACCAAGTTATGGGGGCATGTGGTCACACTTGAAGATAGGCTACAGATACAGACAGACCTAGACAGGCTAGCAAGTTGGGCGGCTTGGAACCTGATGAAGTTCAACATCGAGAAATGTAAAGCACCCCATTCAGGATGAATAGCCGCAAACATACCAAAGGATTTGTGGCACCAAACTGACTAGCACCACAAATGAAAGGGACCTAGGGGTAATAATAGACCACAGTATGAATATGAGCTGGCAGTGCGATGCTGTAGCCAGCAGGGCAGATGATACCCTGGCATGCATCAATTGATACATCTCCAGCAAAATGAAAGAGGTGATTCTTTCACTCTACTCAGCACTGGTGAGATCACAGCTGGAATACTGCATCGAATTCTGGGCACCACACTTTAGCAAGGACATGGACAAGCTTGAGAGAGTCCAAAGAAGAGCCACCCATATGATCAGAGTCTTACACGGCAAGCCATATAAGCAAAGGCTGAGGGACCTGGGACTCTTCAGCCTGAAGCAAAGAAGGCTGAGAGCGGACCTGGTAGCAGCTTACCGCTACACTAGGGGAGTACATCAAGGGCTCAGTGAGCAAATGTTCACCAGGGCACCTGAGGGGAAAACCAGGAGTAATGGCCACAAACTCCTGAAAGATCGATTCAGGCTCAACATTAGGAAAAACTTCTTCACAGTTAGGGTGTCCAGACTTTGGAATAAGCTCCCTCCAGAGATGGTGCAATCACCTACCCCAGAAATCTTCAAGAGGAGACTAAACAGTCACCTTGCTGGGTTCACCTGATCCCCAATTATCCCCAGTTATCTTTCCTGCTTGGTGCAGGTGGCTGGACCCGATGATCAATGAAACACTAAGGGGTGTGAAGGTTAGTGCATAGCTGTTACTCCTAGTTTATATGGCTGTGTGAAGCTTCAGGTGATGATTTGATTCTGAGGAGATTCGCCCTGTCTGCCCCAGCTCCAGACTTTTAAGACCCCCAAAAAAAAACCCAGGCTCACCGGCTCCTGCAGGGGGCTTGGGGTTTTGGGGGGCTCAGGCAGAGCCCCCCACATGGTGGGGGCAGCGAGGATTGCCCCCCTGCTGGCAGGAACTGGTGAGTTCAGGGTTTGGGGAGGTTTTTTTTTCCTTAAAAGGCCAGAGCTGAGGTGGGTGGGGCAGCCATGGGGTGGGGTCTGGGACATTGGGGGGGAGGGTTGGGGGCTCATGATAGAGCCCCCCATGCAGTGGGGGGCATTGGGGAATCACACAGCCCCCCCCCCCCCGGCCAGCAGCACCTGGTGAGTTTGGGACTTTTTTCCCCAAAGCGCTGGGACCTGGGGCAGGTGGGGCAGCCATGTGGGGCCTAGGAGAGCAGGCAGGGGGGATGGGCCTGTGCAATTCAGAGATTCATCAGAAGCCAAATCTGTGAATCAGATTCTGCTGAATCGATTTGGAACAGTGATTTGAATCACTGAATCGAATTACTGTCCCCCTTGCTGGCCAACTCTGAATCTGAAGTGAATATTAGCCATTTCACACAGGCCTACTAGTTTATGATATCAGTAAGCAGAACTGTAGATTTGAAGGTATGGTTAAATAAAGAATACCACAAGGCAATATTTTTGCATCTCAGAACCTGAAAAGACCATGCCTAGGTCTTAAGGCTTTGCTGAGGCTTCTTCCAGAGCTTCAGAGCCTTAAAAGACTTAATCTTGATTTTGAACGGCCTATTTGTAATGTTAACTTCCTACAGCCTCTCCTACATTTCCCCTGGTGTATCAAATACCCCAGTTAAATGAAAATTAATTTTAAAGGCAGCTGTGGGAAAGGGAAACATGTCTGATACAAACCTTAAAGTCTGCCCTGGAATCTTAGCAGATGTCTTATGCAGAGATATTGTAAAAGAAAAAAGGAATGTTAGAAAACGCTGTGAGAACTGGAGAAATACATGATTGTAGACTAGAGCCATAGGTTATTTATTTACTTCATTGCTTTATTTTTTAGGTTTATCCCTATGTAGAAAATTTCAGAGATATAAGTAAAGTAGCACTGGTCTATTCCCAAGATCAAGATCTTCCCTGGAATGAAACCTGTAGTTTCATATATTAGATAGCATTGGAGTGACACAGTAGCCAATTTTCCTTTATTTTGTTCTACTCTAGTAACAGATATATTTCACAAGGAAGTGTACATGCATATATATGCTCCAACACTGCCACTAGCTATTGATTTGTACTCAACCCTATAGAACTGTAGAATCAAATTTAATCAAAATCATATTGAAAAGCAGATCACAAATTTAAGGCTTTAAATGTAATAAAGATTTTGATTATTGCCTGGCAAATATTTGATAGGAAAAAATATTGTTTTACCTTTTCAGATGCAGTTGTATGGAGCCAGAAAATCCTAGCAATAAAACCTTGCAATACTGGAAGGACTACAATATCTCTGCATCTGATGTACCATGGGGAAATGTAACTTTGTCAGTAAGTGAGATGTTGTAATCTAATAACTAGCTGGTTAAATATCAATGTTATATTTTCTATTATATTTATATTGCAGAATATTTTATTCCCTTTCTGATTTTAGAGTTTGAGTCAGGACAGATACACTACTTTGCTGAATAAAGATTAACATGATTTTGTAGCATTAACTTTTGCTCTTTTTTATATTATATAGTCATTGTTAATCATTGTTAGTCCATAGTACATATTAGGGCAAGAATGTGCATTGTTGTCAAGTACTTCGAAACTTCTTTGCATACTAACATAGAAGTCTGGCTTGGATTAAGTCTGAATACTTCAAATGACAACAGTTTTGACCTAAATTCTACCAGATGGCAAAATGAAAGCTGCCTTGAGTGGAAAGAACCTATAAGCCTGTATTTCCCTTAAACCTCTCCTCCAGCTGTTCAGGCTGTAGTAAAGAGCGAGAGGAGAAAGTATGTTAGCATCATGTATCTGATATTGGAAGTCTCCTTTACCCCATTCCTTTCTTGTTAACGTTGTATTGTGCGACTGTCAGAGCTGTGTAAAAGATTCCTGCAAGTAATTATGTTACCATTCTGCAGGGCAGAACAAGAAACACACCATTCATTTTTTTCACATGCACAAAATATTTGTTTCTGGATTAATAAGATTTTCTGGGTAAGGTTGGTGCTTCTCTTTTTCCTTCCTAACAGAGGTTTTTGTAACTTGATAATAAATAGCATATTTGAACACAGATCATTCTTCCTTGCAAATATTTCTTTCTTCATCACTATGCCAATAAAAATTCAGTCTAAAAAAGACACAAAACTATTTATCAGCCCAAGAGACATGCAAGACCCAGGCTTGGTGTCTTCAGTAGAGAGGGCCGAAGTCACCCTAGTGGGCACCAGACTTATTCTTTTATCTTTGTTAGGTATTTTTGGAAGGAAATTAGGCTTAGATGTGCCTTGGTTTATCCAACTGAACTCTATTAATGCTAATCCAATAAATTTGCTCTCATGGATATTATTTCCTTTCAAAGGCATAGCTTTTCAAACTGTAGGATGCCTCTCCAATCTTAGGGAGTTACACCCAGATCTAAGGAGTTCCTGATTTCTTCATCCTTCCAAACCTTCCTTAATAGCTAGATGAGATGAGCAGTTTCTGAATTTTTGTGCTTATTTTAAGGTGGGATTAAACTGTGGGAAATCTGAACTTTTTAAGGAGAATCCAGCCTTTTAGATTTTAGCAAAGTGTCTGTGCAGGGGCAGACCTTCCTTTTCTGTTTTTCAAATCTCAGCCTATGCAAGTCTGTTTCGGGATATGTTTATGCTAGATTTAAGATAATAGAGTGTTTTTTTAAGAATGAATATAAAAGCCCTATTCTGCTTCACGAAATCCCTGAAAACATCTTCCCAAAGTCCTGTTATCAAAACAATAGGTTAAATTAAGAGCAATAGGACTGGATGGGTTTTCTAATAACACCTTGGCCTGTCAAAGAAATATCACATTTTCCAATATTTATTCATTTACAGTTTAAAGTTTCTTGATGACATTTTCAGTACACACTTGACTCCTTTCACGCATTGCTGTGATGCATAAATATTACCCTGTTTTTCATGGTGTTAATTCTTGTATTCCCTATAATTTTTTACTTAGTATTACTAGACAATGAGCACTAAGATTGTATCTTCTTTTGCACACATATTCAAATATTCTTTGTATTTCTGTGAGCAGGGAGGCTGGGAAAAATCCATCCTTATGGCTGCCCATTTAATCAGTTGTTTAGACTGCTGCTTAGGGAGTCCTGCAAAATTTCCATCTGGGATTTTGGTTCCAATTTATCTATTACCTAAAAATTAAAAGGAATAAAATTGGACAGTCTTTGTCACACTGGACTTGAAATGAAGGGAGATACCCTAAATAAGTGGTTACTTTTTTTTTTTTTGATTTTATCAGATCATTTTTAGAAACAAGCTAATCCAAACAAGAATTTGGTGGAGTGTGCTGCCCCCTTCTGGTAAATAATGTTGTTCCTTTCCAGGATAAAATTTAAGTCCAAACTTCTTTGAACAACTCAAATTATCAAATTAAAACAAACCTGAAAATGGGACGGGAACAGCTTTTTATTAATGATATTTTGAATTTCTGTTTCCTTTCTTAATAAGAAATAGGAAGTGTAAACCATGTGGAAATTTAAAAAGCTTTAATTATCTTTTTAAAAAACAAAACGGACAGTTTGCAAGAATGGGTGAAGACTTCTGATTTTTTTTCACTCAGATTGGTTTCATTATCTCTAATTGATATGAAGTGAAGTAATACACTGTCATTAAGCATTTCTAGGGAAGAAAATCACAAAATCTCGCTAGGTTTTTAGGGGCATTATAACAAGGTTTTTATGTATGTACAACTCTCTTTGTTCTGAGACAGAGAATTTTTATTTTGAAGTTTTCACTTTTCTTCATAACATTATAGCTAGAAAGTACAATATGTCCTAGAAAACTATGATCTAAAGATTTGTTTTAAAAGGAAAAGGGTTAAATATGTTTAATTTTTCATTGATAATTTATTGTATAATATAATTTGTATTTAAACTGAGGGCGTAATTAATTTAATAAAACATTTATAGTAGCAAGACAATTGGGTTTGCTTTCCCCATTAGGAATGTAACAAGTTTCATGGGGAGTTTGTTGGACGGGCCTGTGGACATCATGGACCTTATGTTCCGGATGTTCTCTTCTGGTCAGTCATCCTATTCTTTTCTACAGTAATGCTATCATCCACGCTGAAGCAGTTCAAGACTAGCAGATATTTTCCAACAAAGGTAATAGAGTATATATTTTAATACAAAATTTTGTGTTAATTTGGTGGAGAATGAGTCTATTGTGTTGCAAATACAGATTTTTATTATTTTATATAAATTATTGCTCATGATTTTTAGTAGAATTAGGATTTTGTAGAGAAATTGCTTAAGTATCCGTCTTTTGGGGGGGGTTGTTTGTTTTTTTTTGTTTGTTTTCTGTTTCTGCCTTATTGTTTAAAATATACATTACTTTATGGCTAAATCCAACATACAGAAACAGCTTAGATCAGTATTTGGCACTGCAGCTTATCACAGAATGAAGAATGTTCTGTAAAGAACCAACTCTTTGTGGATAAACTGCAAAAAATAAACATACTTCTATATCCTGTCTAGGAAAAGCATTCTGTACATTTGCTGAATACCTGACTGAAACTTTATGCTTTGTCTCCACCTTACCTTCTGTTCTGAGACCTTCATTTCTAAAAGCTCATATCTCTGTGCTCTGTAGGACAAGGGATACCACTAAACATGTGTGTATGTAGAACATATCTTGCAGATTGTCCGTTATTTCTGTGGAGATCCATTTAAAAGTAGTGTGTCCCTATGAAGGCCTTTTATATTTATTATATATTTCCCACTCTGTGCATGTTAGATGCCATGCCTGATCTTCCAGTAGGCATCCTTAGACAATTGCATATTGTGTCCTGAGGATCCATGGACCTGGAGAAGGGTAGCTGCTGCAATAACTTTTGCAAGGGTGAAGTGCAGGCTCCTTTTTATCTTGACTTGAGAAGAGAAAGACCTTGGAAAGGAAAAACGGAGCTAGTTTTATATACCCTACTGCAGCAGTGGCACTGCTAGTATATATAAGAGGACCTATGAACTATTATGTCAAGCTACATGCATGAACAAAAATAACTCTTTGTGGTCTTTGGACATGTATACACTATGAAAGGACCTCACTAAAAAGCAGTGCAGTGAAGAACAGCATGCCTGCTCTAGGGGCAGTACCTTAAGGTCAAATCGTACCAAACCCCACAACCCAGGAACTAGCACAGAGAACCACCAAGGGAAGTTTCCACTTCTATATAGGAGATGCTGGGGATTAGTCACAAGCCACTAGGCTAAGGAGATTGGGAAAAAGCACAGGTAAATAAACATTAGAATACATACACTTATATACCTGTATATATAATAGGCAATAAACCATGTCACTGCAGCGAAACCACCCAAGAACAGATAACAGGTAACAGACAGGGAACTCTTATACCGTGATATATACAGTTAATAAACCTTAACATCTCCCTTTCCCCCTCCCCCAGCTCTGGAGGGACTCTAAACCAGTATCTGGTCCCAAAATGCCATCTGTCATTAGAAAGGACCTCGGCAGATCATCGAGCCCAACCCCCTGCCCTGGGCAGGAAAGAGCGCTGGGGTCAGATGACTCCAGCCAGGTCCCTATCCAGTCTTCTCTTAAAGACCCCCAAGGTAGGGGAGAGCACCACCTCCCTTGGAAGACCATTCCAGATTCTGGCAACCCGTACCATAAAGAAGTTCTTCCTGATGTCTAACTTGAATCTGCCCTCTGTCAGTTTGTGGCTATTATTTCTAGTTACTCCAAGGAGTGCCCTGGTAAACAGAGCATCTCCTATCCCTTGCTGTCCCCCCAATGAATTTGTAGATGGCCAAAAGATCATCTCAGCCTTCTCTTGCAGAGGCTGAAGAGATTCCGGTCCCTCAATGTCTCCTCATAGGGACTTACCTGAACCCTCTCAAAGTTATCCACATCACTCTTGAAGTACAGTGCCCAAAACTGGATGCAGTACTCCAGCTGCAGCCTCACCAGTGCCGCATAGATGGGAAGTATCATCTCCCTGGACCTGTTTGTGATGCACCTGCTAATGCATGATAAAGTGCAGTTAGCTTTACTGATCACTTTATAACACTGACAACTCATGTTCATTTTGGAGTCAGCTATGACTCTGAGATCCCTTTCTGCTACAGTGCTGCTGAGAGGCTGTTCCCCACCACCTGTAAGTGTGCTGGTGGTTCCTCCTCTCTAGGTGCAGCACTTTGCATTTGTCCTTGTTAAATTGCATCCTATTCTGTTCTGCCCACTTCTCCAGCCTGTCCAGATCTGCTTGGATTCATTCCATGCCCACTAGTGTGTTTACCTTACGCCATAATTTGGTGTCATCTGTGAATTTGGACAGAGTGCTCTCCACGTCTTCATCCAAATCACCGATGAAGACATTGAACAGCACTGGTCCAAGGACCAAACCTTGGGGAACTCCACTGCCCACATCTTTCCAGGTTGATGCCAACCCATCTGCCACCACTCTCTGGGTATATCCCATTAGCCAATTTGCCACTCACCTGAGCATGTAATCATCTACATCACAGTTGCTCAGTTTATTTATGAGGATAAGATGAGATACCATATCAAAGGCTTTCTTAAAATCCAGATAGAGGATATCTACCTCATCCCCTGCATCTAAGCCTTTAGCGACCTGTTTATAAAAAGAAACAAGGTACTAGGCAGGATCTACCACCTGTGAACCTGTGCTGATTGCCTTTCAGTATTACTGTTCCTGCTGGACTCCCACAAATGTGATCCTTAATAATTTTTTCAAAGATTTTCCCAAGGATAGAGATGAGGCTAACTGGCCTATAGTTACCCGGATCCTCCTTTCTCCCCTTCTTGAAAATAGGGACCACATTCACCCTTTTCCAGTCCTCTGGGACCTGACCTGAGCACCATGAGTTCTCAAACAGCCATGGCAGTGGTTCTGCTATGACACTGGCCAATTCCTTCAGCACCCTTGGATGAAAAGCAAACTTAAACACATCCAGCACCTCCAAGTTTCCCTTCACTAAGTTGGCGCTAACACTTAGTGGGCTGGTTTCCCTCCTGTGCTCATCTATAGTCCAGCTGGGAGATTTGTCCTGATCCATGTTCAAGCAAAAAACTCAATTGAAGAGCTCAGCTTTGTCCCTTCTATCTGTCACCAATTGTCCTAGTCTGCCCTTTAGGGGTCCTATGTTACCCCGTGCTTTCTTTTTGCTCCCTATATACATGTAGAAGGACTTTTTGTTGTCTTTAATTTTCATTGCCAGTCTAAGTTCCATTGAAGCTTTGGCCTTTTTAACTGACTCCCTGCAAGTACAAGCTAAGTAGGTATACTCCTCCTTGGTAGCTACCCCCTGCTTCCACAGTCTATATGACTCTTTTTTGCCCCTAGGCTTTCCTCGATTTCCCTGTTCAGTGAAATGGGTTTCGTGTCCCCTTTGTCCGCTTTCATGCGCAATGGGATTGTCTCCTGTGCCTGAAGGATCATTCCCTTTAGGAACGACCACCCTTCCTGGACTCCCATCTCACCAATGCCCCTGATCATCAGTGCCTCACTAATTTCCTGAGCATATTGACCATGTCTGAGCCCAGCTGCTACAGCTCACAGTCCTAGTTGCTTCTCACTCTCATGCCACATGCCTCTGTCTGCCATGCTGCTCCTTCCTCTTCCTCTTGTCTCCTGCAGCCTTCTGGGAGTTGTAGTGCATGATACAGTTCATTTTCCTAGTCCCCCGGAGGCTTCTGGGAACTATAGTTCACTTTACAACATTACAGTACATTACAAGGTGTTCTGTAACCATCTTAGAGCAGCACTAGCAGGCACCAGTGAGCTCACTTTTTGGGGTGTGAGAGTTGGTGCACACCCAGCACAGTTCTAAGCCAGCTATATTACATCCATTATGGGGTGCATGATGTGTAAAGTAGGTGTGCTGTGCTTCACTATGACTATCCCGAGAGTGAAATTTGTGGTCTTGAATTGGTGTAGACATACCCTTGTGGCCCTTCTCTGGGCTGACTACTGCATAGGAGAAAGTATAATCTTGTCTTGAAACATGGTATTCTTGTACCCTGTCAAAGACATTAAGTTGACACTGTTACATTGTCTTTCTTAAATTATGTATGGCTGTTTTTCTGGAAAATGACATTTGGCTCAATATTCGCAGGTGCGATCTATAGTCAGTGACTTTGCCGTCTTTCTTACTATTCTGTCTATGGTCTTACTTGACTATGCCCTTGGAATTCCATCTCCAAAGCTTCAGGTTCCAAATGCCTTCAAGGTAATCTGTTAATATATTGCACTGTCGTATTGCATTGCTGAGATAGTCTGCCACATAATAGACTGAGACTGGAGAACATTTTAAAACCACTGACTAAACAGCTATTCTCTGAATTATTTGTGTGTGCACCAAACCCCTTGATCTGTGACTAGTGACTCATAGCTCTGCTATAACAGAAGTATTGTTGCCATTATCTGTGCATATTGAAACCTTTATTATCCACATTTTTTATCTGAGATTTCCTATTATTTGTATAACCTAGTTTCAGATAAGTGGGTTTTGGATACTAGTTCCTTTTCATGAAGAGAATGATTGAGTTAAATGTCTACAGTTAGATTGATCTAACTAAGGAGTTTTAGTTGATCCAAACCCTCTATCCTAGGGGTGGGCAAAATGTGGCCCGGGGGCCACATGCAGCCCACCAGGCCATTCTATCTGGCTCGCAGAGCCCCTAAAAATTTAGAAAATTAATATTTATCTGCCCTGGGCTGCCTGTCATGTGGCCCTCGATGGATTGCCAAAACTCAGTAAGCAGCCCTTTGCCCAAAATAATTGCCTGCCCCAGCTTTATCCCGTCTCCTGTTTTTATCCTTTCCAGGCTACCCCATTCTTCTGTATTGCTGGACCCAACAAGTTGGCTGTACAGTTTGCAGTCAGATGTTCCTTATATTATCCCAGTGAAAGATAATTGTTTTGAGCACCTCTTCCTACCCCCCC
>NW_017728949.1:49859804-49939789 GCF_001723895.1 Crocodylus porosus | reverse complement strand
ATCATTTTTATTCTACTATATACAATAAAGCCTATAGCCAGAAGGTAGGGCAGGGTGACACCTTAGAGCAAGGGTTGGCAACCCCTGGCACACACGCCGAGAATGACATGCAAGGCCATTTTGCTTGGCACACCTCGGCCAGCCCTGGCTCCTGGTAGCTGCTGCCAGTGATGGAGCCCAGGCTGCTCCCAGCAGGGCTTGCAGCATCCCAGCTACCTGCTGGGAGCAGCCGGGGATCCCGGCTGACAGCAGCTCCCCAGAGCCGGGGCTGACTGCAGCTGGGCGGCTCCAAACAACTGTGCTGGGCTCCAGACTCCGGTATCAGCTCCACACTGGTGTGTGCAGGTGCACCTCGGAGCGGGGGGCGGGGCCGGGGGCAGCATAGCCCCGGTCTCTCCCCCGCTCCTGGTACAGAGGTGATGGAAGGCTTCCAGAGCCTGGTGCAGCTGTTTTTAGCCAGTCTGGGCTCTGGGCAGCTGCAGCAAGCAGCGGGCAGGCTGCAAACAGCTGTGTCAGGCTCCACAGCTCCGGCATCAGCTCTGTGCTGGTGGTGACTGCGTGTGCACCTCAGGGCAGACAGCAGGGCAGTGCAGCCTGCCTCAGGGTGCCCGTGCAGTTGCTGCCAGCACAGAGCTGATGCTCCCAGCAGGCAGCTGAGATGCTGCAAGCCCTGTTGGGAACAATCCAGGCTCCAGCAGCTACCCAGAGCTGGGGTAGCTACTGGCAACCACAGAGCCCGGGCTGGGGGGCAGGGGCTTTGGGTTGTGGGGCAAGGGGCAGCAGGGCTAGGGGACGAGGCTTTGGGTGGGGGGCACAGGGTGGCAGGGCTGGGGATTAGGGGCTTTAGGTGGGGGACAAGGGGCACAAGCAGGGCATCCTGCCATGTACCCCTTGCCCTTATTTTGTTTTTCTGCCATGCCGGCACCTTCCAAGGTAGGCATTGTGGTGTTTTTTGGCATTCCGGCCAAAAAACAGTGCCTGCCTCTGCCTTAGAGACTAATTGGTTCAGAGAGGAATGAGCTTTTGTAGGCAACAACATATCTCATGAAATGTTAAGTCTTGTACTATCTTATATAACTGTTAGAGAAGGAATGAAATGCCATATTTAAACTTCAGGGATAAGGAGAAACATTCAAAAAGCCTGAGCCTGAACTGTTTAAATGTTTGCAGGTTAGTCTAACCATGATTAGGCTGAACCAGTTTGTAACTACAGATATTCCCTCTGGACTGAAAAAATGCAGGGACATGTCTGCAGTGGTTCAGGCTAGAAGGCAGGGGGCTCTAGAGCAGCTCTCCCTTGCCTTCCACAATGCGGGGCATGGCCAGGCCCCAGCAGGACACTATGATTAGGGAGGAGCTTCCCACACCCTCCCTGCTTATGACCAGCCCAGCATGGAGTTGATAACAGCATTTGGCAGTCCATCAGCAAAACAAAAGCCTCTCTCGTTAGTTCAAGCTCTTCTTAAATAGCTTTTTCCAAGGAAGAAAGGGGGAAGGGTGTGAGGGAGGACATTACCATAAACTGGTCTGACCCAAATCAGTTAAATCTGATACTACATTCAACCAGGTTTATCTGAAACTGGTTATAGCCATTTTCAATCTGGTTTATGTGTACTGACTGTCTGTTCTGTTATAGGTTTAAACCAGTTTCTGATCATTTAAACCAGTTTATGTGTAATGTCTATCCCTAGTCCAGAGGGATAGGTTATAGCCGTGTTGGTCTAAGGACGTAGGCAGACAAGATTGTTTGGGTAAATCCAATATCTTTTATTAGACCAACTCAAATAGTTGGAAAAATTCTTCTTAGCAAGCTTTCAGGCACAAACACCCATCGTCAGGCTGAGGAAGTATCTGCAAATGGTTTGTACTCTTCCTGGATGGAATGGTAAAGCAGCCAGAGGCCAGTATATGCAAGGAAGTAGGTTAAAATGTAAATTGGGGGAGAGACAGGTTGGGTGTGTTGGGGGGAGGGGACTATTTATACTTAGTTTTTCTTCTTGATCCTGTTTTACAGTATAATGTTTAGGATTTTCTCTGGTGGTATACAGGGAGAATGTTTATTAAAAGTGCATAGAATGCTGTTAAATTAAATAATTCCTATCCTAAATAGTATTTCTATATACACGTGTAGCTGCAAACTCAGATCACTTAATTGTCCCTAGAATTGTGAACTGTTCATTTATTACTTTATTATATTCTAGCCTACCAGAGATGATCGGGGCTGGTTTATCACCCCTTTGGGACCTAATCCTTGGTGGACTGTGTTAGCTGCCATAATTCCAGCTTTGCTTTGTACTATCCTTATCTTTATGGACCAGCAGATTACAGCTGTTATTATCAACAGAAAAGAGCACAAACTAAAGGTATTCAGTTGCATGTTCATATGTTCATTTTCCCTTCTTGCTTTACGTTACTTAATGTACATCCATTTATTCAAAAAGCGTTAATTTACTGTGCATTATTTAGCAGCTTCCTAAATCAATTAAAAAACTAAGAGCGTGTATTAATTTTGTGCATGTGATTTCTGTGGTCTTTGTCAGAGACTCTTGTTTACACGAGTTTTTTTAAAATGTGCCTAGAGGCACGGGCCCTGGTTCAGAAGATTACTTCTTACCTAAATGGGTTCAAGACCCTTTGATTTTAAAGAATACCTATTGTAAGTTAAGCAGTTGCCAGAATCTTTGCTGAATCAAAATCAAATGTATAACATATCTTGAGAACCAGACAGCATCTTTCTACTGTGTTTAATTTTGAAAATTTATTCAGGGACACCGCATCTTATTTTTTTTCATTCTTTATCTTTTGAATTTACATATAAGTTCTTCTTCCATTCCTTTCCTTTCTTCTTAGAGGAGGATGAAGTGTAAAAATTGAACTTGGAGACACATAGGGATCTTAAAATGACACAGGACAACTTCCTGCTCTGTTCTCTAACACTCTAGACGCCTGCAGATGGAGAGAGAAAAGGGGACATCACCTCTCTGAAAAACTGTTGGGCAAAATCTAACAGCAGGTTTCTCTACATGTATATGCAGCAAGCTTAGGCTTCTTTTGACATACTTTTACTAAACAACAATCCAATCCCAAATCGCTTTAGCAAATGTATTTGCAACCTTCACTTTGCACTGCCTCTTCTTGGATGATTGTGACATTTGATATGTTCTTTTTTTGCCCTTTTTGTCAGCCTGGCTCTTCATGTCAATCCATAGTATTGCATGTGGTTAACTTGACAGATGCAGGAAATTGCTGCCAAGCTTTGGAATGTGTTTTTTCAGTGCTGGCATCTGGGTGTCAGATGGTCCTCCTGGCTGCCCCCTTGTCTTGCTGTATATTAGTTTTGCTGGGGTCTGGTGTATCATCACCTGTTGCTCTACTTCCCTTTTCTCCCATATGTCAGTTTCCTCAGAGTCATGTAAAATGTGAGGACAAGATCTCTGATTCTGTATGCATTAGTAGATACATTCCTCCTAAATGTGTCAGAAGGTAAAAAAGGTGTCTCTGTTAGGATTTAGAATTAAGCTCTTTCTGTGAATGCATGGATGTATATAACTAAATCCTTTATCTGACATATCTCTGAATTCAGCAAGACATGTTTTGGATGTCAGACTGATAAGCAACTTCAGGGAGGCAACAAGGTTGATGAAACTGGGCATTTTGTGTTCTGGGTCATGATTCCATAAACTCAGATGCTTCTCATTTTGGAAATTAAACTTGTCTTCAGAAGGACGGAGACAAATAATTTCTAACTTGTTTTTCCTCCATTTTGTTATACTTTCCATAGCAGTTCTGAATAGTGTACATTTGAGTTTTTGGCAGCCTCTGTAGCAAAGCCTTCCAAGTTTGATTTAGTTACTTTTTATGTCAAAAGCCATTTGCATGGGTTTACGGGCAAGATTCTGGTTCTGCATATTCATATTGCTTGCATGTGCTTCAGTATAAGAGCAGGAAATTGGACTTGGGGCCCTGCTACACATTCAAATTAAAGCTGGATAGAAACCAGCTATAGAGTTGTTACACATTTTCAAGCACTAACCTTATAGCTGGTTGGCTGTTTTTGTAGCTGGACAGTCATTTTTATAGTGTGATAATTACTTTGCATGTGTGGCTGGTCTAAATTTATTGCATGATTAACCAGTTAATTGTGTAATATATGTAATCTGTAGCAGGAGCCTTGTTACCATATTGGAAAATATTGTGGGATTTACCTTCAGGTGACTTTTTCTACTAAAATAGTTTGAATTCTAAATACAGAGGGAGAATTGGAGTCTAATGATGCTCTCTGGGTATTCAGAATAAGAAAAAAAACCTTTGTAGCTTTGACATCAGATTAAGTTACATGGACAAGCTTTGCTGATCTCAGATGAGGTGAACTCAAAGAATGAATGCTTATGGTCAGAGCCAAGAGTTTTACTCCCCTCTGCTCTGTAACAACAATATAATTTTACTCTGTTATTCTACAGATTAAGTTATTGTCTAACACAATCAGACTCCAAAAACTGAATTGAATACTGTCTTTTCCCTTCCTATGGGATGTCATTTCTTAAGAATGTAATGGGAAGATGAAAAGTGCCATGCCTGGTTATTTTTCCTTTAAAAAGCCCCTTTTAACTTAGAGAAGACTGTTTTTACCATGGTTAAAAGTAGAAACAAAGGGGAAAAAGTCATAAATAAATCTCATTTCAATATGATTAGGATGCTGCTAACAACTTATTAACTTTATATATGATAAAACAATAATATAAAGATACTGCCAAAAGATATGTGTATCTAAATAGTCTTTTATGAACTAAATTGGTTTCATAGTCTCTGACTTAACAACAAGTGTTTTGTGGAGGGAAGAATCAAAAGGTGTATCTTGACCTTTTGTGTAAGGATGATGGCTTGTTCTCTATTAAGATTTATTGTAACTTGAACCCAGTGCGTGCACAAAGCATCTTGTATTGACACCATTGGTGTAAGAGGCATCCACTCTTTATCCATGGAAAAGGTCCAGGTAAAGCAGCAGCCATGCATATTTCTCATGATGCCCCACCAGTGTATCTTAGACTTCGTATGAAAGGACCATATTGAGAGATGCATGAACTTGGCATCTTCCATTAAAAAAAAGCCATTTTGGAAATAGATTCTTAATGTGGGCTCTTTCTCACAAAGAACTAGACAAAGATCCACAACTTATTTCATATAAACCAATAAAAATCCACTGTATATTGCCATTTTTCCCTCGTTGTTTCAATCTGGGTAGCACGTGGAGGGCAGCTATTTCTTGCTAAATGTATGAATTTTTAAAAATTGATTCTAACTGTTAGGAATGCCTGCTGCTAGAGATGTCCTGAATGCAAATGCTATTTTATATCTTATCTTGTTATTGTTTCTGTTAACAGAAAGGGTGTGGATATCATCTCGACTTGTTGATGGTGGCAGTCATGCTCGGAGTATGCTCCATTATGGGACTGCCATGGTTTGTTGCTGCCACTGTGCTCTCTATTTCCCATGTGAACAGCTTAAAATTAGAATCGGAATGCTCTGCTCCAGGAGAGCAGCCCAAGTTTCTTGGAATACGGGAGCAGAGAGTTACAGGGCTCATGATATTTGTCCTTATGGGCTCGTCGGTCTTTTTGACAAGTGTTCTTAAGGTAATTCTGGTGAATAAGACAAGAGTTAAGAGTACTATACTGCACAGAAAATGTAATTATGCTTTTATCTAATGAGTCACTGGCTGTCTCTTAACATACAGTCTGCTAGTTGGCATATTGTAGTGTAGGGCTGCCCAACTTCTGAGCAGCTGGCTGCCACATGCCATGCAGGGTATGGGTCCCTCAGACTATCGGCCTCATTGCCACAGGCTCTGTTCCCACTGCATAGGCTGTGTGAACTCCCTGGGACCCCATAGACCATGCTGCCCCCACCAATGGCAGGGGCAAGAAGTGGAAGTTGTGGGATGGAGGTGGAGCCTTTTGGCGCTGGTTTTAAGACTCAGATACCTTGTTCCAGGCAGACCAAGACTCTCAGGCTGACTATGACTACTCCATTTGATAATAGGTAAATTTTATTGGTTTACAGTGATAGCAGATAAGAATAGTGCAAACAATCTACATCTACCAGTCCCAGGGTTGTCATCAGAGGGAAGGTATGTTTGGCCAGTATGTGAGCTTCACTTTGAGGTTCTCTCTTGAATGGCAGATATCAGCAGCCTGGAGGTTGGAGGCTGATAGGGTGGGTGAGACGGGCTGGTGGTATGCCCTTTGTCCATGGTGCCTTGGGTTCCCCTCTCAGGGACCCTTTGCTGCTCTGAAATTCCTCCTTTTATATCCTATCTTCCTTTGGATGACTCTTCATCTTTGGACATCACTGATTGGTCTCTCTGTGGTCATCATACATATGGTCCATGTTCTGTCCTGTCAGCATATCCCTCTGTTTCACAGACCCATCACATGCATATATTCTAATTTGGTTCTTTCCTGGTCTTCTCCTAATTTGGTCTGTTCTCCAAAACTGGAAATCTCAAGGGTTCTGCAGTTGGGCACTGTGACCCAGTGACACCTTAACATATGTTACAGAACACTATGGTACATGTCTTGAATTTCCCAGCCCGTGTGTCTGCTTGCTGCTTGCCTGTGTCAGACACAGTGGGCCTTGAAGGCACAAACAGACTTTTAGAAATCAATTAACCCTTGCCATTGCCTGGGACTTTTGTTCTAGCATACCTACTTTACCTACAAGCTAGTTCCCAAAAGCAAACCTCTAAATACCTTTTTCTAGCCATCAAAAATCCCAACAGCAGCAGGAGATGCAGTATGGGTAGAGGTGGTCCAGCTGGAGCCTGCAGGCCACAAATTAACTGTGTGGGCCATGAGTTGAACAACCCTATTGTTGTGTAGTAATTAACGTTATTCTGATGCTGTTGATGATAAAATATCAACATTTAATATTTTCAAGCCAAATTGGTTGAAGGTGGAATTGCAGCCCAATTTAAGTTAATGAGAAGCATGCCGTTGACTTCATGGGACCTAGCATTTTTACACCCTTTGTCTACAATTGGACTAATGGTAAATTTTCATCTAAAAGCAAAGTCTTATTAAATTCCACCAGCAACAAATGTTCTTGTATTTGAGTAACTCAGGGAGATTGTGAACAGTTTCCAATGGCATTCTATAGTCAATATATTTGAAATACCAAGGAAACTTTCATTTATCCTCTAAGGCAAGGGACAGAAATTACACATAAACCAGTATAAGTGATTGGAAACCAGTCTAAACCAGTAACAGAACAGAGGTTCAGTGCATATAGACCAATTTTAAAATGGTGGAATCTGGTTTAAGACCTGGATGCATGTAGCATCATATTTAATCAGTTTAGGTTAGATCAGTCTATCAAACTTCTGTTCAAGATACCCTCCTGACTTAAGTTAGGTCACAGTCCTCTGGCATCCCAGGATGCTTTGTGGCCCCCTGCTAATCCTTCCTTGAAGAGCAGGCTGGCTAGCCTCTGCTACTGTTACTCTGCTCTGGTGGAGCCAGGCGGGTCCTGTGCCCAGGCTGTCACGGAGCTGAGGCTACAAAGCCCCTGTCCCCCAGCCCTTTATCCTACCTACATCTGTCAGCCCTGTCAGGCAGCACGTAGGAGGCAGGCGAGCAGAACCCCATGCCCTGGCTCTGGGCTCCCCATGAGCTGGGATCTGCACAGCTGGGGAGAGCCCTGTGCCAGGGGGAGTGGGGGAGTATCCCCCTTCCCCACCATTCAGGAGACCTGTACAGCTCTGTCCCCTGTAAGTCTCTGCCTCTGCAGGGTTGTGGAGACAGCAGGGGACTGGGGACACGTGCTAAGCAGAAAATGAGATATGGCTCACAACCAGCTGTGCTTGGGTGCCTTCAGTAATATCCACCACACTGGGAGTCATGCAAGAGCACTCCCTGCCTTCGGGCCTTGGCCAGTGCAGGCATCTGTCTGTCTTCCCCAGCTGAAGAGTGAATGTGAGTTTGGTTCATTAATGTATACCGCTTAGAGCCATGAAGACTGGATCTATTCCTCTTGGAGTTTTTTGTCTCTCTGTATTTAGCCTAAAAGTTCAGTGTCAAACCAAATAGCTAAGGGTCTGTTTTCACCATCTGCATACATGATCCTTAACAACATTGTGAATTATAGACAAAATTCTGGTCTCAGTGAAGTTGTTACGAAGAAAAGAAATTTCTTAATGCTCATATTTTGGAATAATATTGCAGTAAATATATTGGTAAGACTTCTTCACAAAAAATGTGTTGTATGCATTGCATTTAAAACAGATGCTTAAATATGGAAAGATTTCCCTGCCTACACACTTTGTACCAGAGAGAGTCTGCACACTTTAAACATAGATATTCAGATTCACAAAATTGTTGTAAAATAACTATATGCTCTATTTAAAGGCATATAACACACAAAAAAATCCCTTACCGATAGACTTTATTTTATTTTTTGCAGCATTTACTGTCTTAAGTACTTTTATTCCTGAGGGTGTTCAAGTAACATTATATATAGGATTGTAAGCAGGACTGTCCAGCTGGTGGTCTCTGGGCTACATGTGGTCCCTGCAGAGTGAACACATAGCCCTGAGCTCCCAGTCCTGGCACTGCTCCCGTTTGCTCTCCAGCTGCTGCTGGAGCACCCAGATTCCCCTTCCTCTTCCAGCTTCCTCTGCCTGGTCGTGCTCCTGGGTGTAGGGGAGAGTGGAGTGGCCCACGGGGCGGGGTGGACCTTATCACCAGGGAGGCTCAGGAGAACCCAGGAACCATGTGAAGTGCAGAGACATCAGTATGGCAGATTGGAAGTTGCCTGCAATGTGCAGGGTGGGAGCCATGTGGTGGCAGGTGGGTATGTGCTGTGTTGCAGTATGTCCGTCTAGTGGGGGAAGGGGCTGCACAATGTGTCCATGCAGGGATGGGGTGGGAACATGCGGCTCAGGGGCTATTCTGGCATTTCAGCAGCCTGTACAGTGTTCAATCATACTGTTCAGGGTCTGTCCCAGTATGCACCCCCAGGTTGTATGTAGCCCATGTGGTGTATGGTGGGAGGGGTGGGGGGTTGTGGCCCCAGTCACTCAGAAGTTGGACAACCTTATTGTATGAGTAACCTATTTAAATATATGATAAGGATGAACTGCTCTCTTTTAAGTTATTGTCTACCACCTGGTATATTGCAGTGCAGGTCTGGCCAACTTCTGAGCAGGTGGGGACTACATGCCACTTGGGCTGTGGGTCCACAGGCCCCCTCCCCCCAGCAGCCCTCTTCCCTTTACTTCATGGGTTGTGTGGACTCCCAGTCTCCCAAGAGCCATGCCACACCACCATCGGGGTGGGAGCAGGAAGCAGAAGCCAGAGGAGAAGGGAAGCCTAAAGGCCCCAGCAGCACCAGCAGATGTGGTTGGGCAGACCAGCAGCTGGGCAGGAGCCCATAGGCCACACGTTAGCATTAGGTCTTGTAAAAAGTGAATAGATTACATAGCAGCAACTGGAAAACTAAAGCGCCAGGCAACAGTGCCTATGAGGGACAGATGTAGCAGCAGCTGCAGCAGCTTTTGAGTCCCCAGTGCAAATGACTCCAGGTACCCATTTACAGCCTGAGGTACAAGACATAACGCTTGAGCCCAACCCCTTTCTGGGTTTGTTCCAAGATTCTTTGATTTCTCTGCCATTGTGTTCCTGCAAAGTAGTACTGCTAATTTTTACCCAGTTCCTTTAGATGTATACTAGTTGGATTAATTCTGGAACTAGACTTTGAATTAAAACTATTTAAAATATAGTATACATGAACTGATATTCGACATATTCTTTTTTTCTTCTCTCTCCTGCTTTTTCATCTGCAGTTTATTCCTATGCCAGTACTCTATGGAGTCTTTCTTTACATGGGTGCTTCATCTCTGAAGGGAATTCAGGTAAAATGGAGTATAAGAAACATGTGCACATTTCTCTGTTAATCATTGAGTTTAGTTCTAGAAAAGATGACTATTTTTATCTTTGGCTCTGTTGATCTTTTTCTGTGTATAAACTTAAAGGGATGCTATCAACCTTAATGATCAGGCTTCTTCTTTGGTTCACTCTCTCTGAGCATTCCCTTGCCTGCTGACTCCTTAATTTCACCTTTGTCACTGTTGTTACTAGTAAACATCCTCATGTGTCTTGTTCACACTAGTTCCTATGTTTAGCTGCCTTAAAGCTGGTGTAGCCAGCCTCTTGAGGATTCCTCTCTCTGAATTAGCCCTTACACAGGGGTAGAGGAACCATGTCTGGCTCCTAATACCACCCCCTCATGTCTGTCTAAGGAAAAGGCAGTGCTCCTGTCCTTCCCCATAGCTGGAATGTCCCTGGAGGCTGTGTTGGCAGTTGGCTTGTTCTTGGCAATAATGTGCACATAGGGCCCTAGCCAGGATTTGGAAGAGTACAAACAGCACCACAGCATCTCATCTCCTGAGCTGTGCCAAGCACACTGCAGCTGAGGCATAGGCCTGGCACTAGGACTTTTTGCACCATATCTCATATACCAGTGCAGAAATAAATGGAATGGATAAAAACAATCCTATGCCCAGTTTACACAAGCACTCCTGAGGCTCTGAGTGCTAAGAGAGCTACATCAATGCTGGGTAGTAGTGCAAAAAATTCCAGAGTGGATTCATACTTGTAGACTCCAGGAAAGCAGCATATACTATGAATTCAAGGGTGAAATGAAGTCTCCACAAAATGCTGGCAAGTGCACAGAGCAGAAAAGATGCTTTGTTCCTTTCCCTTTCTTTTTTTAATCTGATCACCATTTTTACAAGATGACAATGCCCAATTTATTTTTACTTTTGTTTATCATAGCCAAGGCTGGTAGCACCACCTATTAAGGTTGCCTGACACTTCCCAGTAGAAGACCCCTGTTTTCAGCTGCTTATAATTATGCCAAACTTTAACAGTTTGGGCTGAAATTTGACAAGTTAGGTGTTTGCCTCAGGCAGAACTACGTAGAACATTTCAATCGAAATGGTTCAATTGTGTCTGAGCATGAAGCAAGCAGAAAATATGTTAGGGTACAATGTTAAGAAACCTTTGCTTTCACAAGTTATAACACCCCCTTTTTGGAGAGAGTTAAAATTTGCAGAGAATTAAAATTTGACAGGTTCAAGTTCTTTCAGAGATGGGCCTTTTGCTGTTTCTGGGAAGATGTGTCCAATTTGTCTCAGCTAAGGGTTTTTAAAGATTGCCATTGGCACATTCTTGACAGAGGCTTCTTAGTATTCCCAGGGATTCTGCGCATGCTGAGTTTGGCTCATGTGCCCACAGATCCTGGGTATACCTGGACTGTACATGTGTTATCACCACAGAACAAGTAGAGCCTTGCCTACACGGTAAACTTAAAAGGCCTGGCAGCAGCACCTGCAGGCATGTTAAATTACTCCAAGTGGGCTGCCTCCTAAACCAAAAACAGTGTAGCTCTCTTTCTGTAATGCCAGGAGCAGGTTAATTAGCATGGGGGAAGGGGCTAATTGGCACTGCTACTCAGCAGTGCTAATTAACCTGCCCAAAGTCTTATTCAGCTATAGTTTCCAGTTTAGAAAGCTTGAAAGTGTCGATGGCAGGCACAACAAGTTTACCAAGTAGGCATGGCTCAGGTTGCTGTACTCCCCAGTCTATAGCATGGAGGCTTAGAAGCCTTTGCCTGTAATTACTGTTCCAGACCAGTAACCAAGGAACTTGTGTCTTCTGCGACCCTCTGGTGGCACTCGGGGAGTGTAGCAGAAAAAGTTGTCTGATTTAAATACAGAGAGGAGGGAAGGGAATAGATTGGCCCAAGTAGTCTGGTGAGGCTGACAGTAGAAGTGAGAAAGAGAGAATAAGGAGACAATAAAATATTGAACAGCTGCTCATTGTTTTATCCCTGCACAATGCAGCAGGGGTCCTTTAGGGAAAAATCATCTGTGATTGTGCAAGCAAAGGCTATAACAATGCAACTGTGCAAAACGCCCAACCTGAGGCTTTGCAGTCAACTTTTATTCAGGCATTTCCTATCTGTTAAATTGGGAAACCTGCTTTAATAATGTTGTACAGTCTTTGAGCAGGAGGGGCGTTTATAGACATGCTCCGGGAGGTGTGTGTGTGTGTGTGTGTGTGTGTGTGGTGGGGGGTGCTTTAATAAGTGCAGCTCTGAGAGTTGTGCTAATTAAAGTACCTGGAGTGTCATGTGTATCAGCATCCCTGCGCTGAAAAATGGCAATGGGGTGCTTTGAACTCAAGCTCGTTTTAAAGCACCCCACTGCCATTTTTCAGCACAGGGACACATACGTGTGATGCTGGAGTCTGCTGGAGCACGGCAATTACCACACTCCAGCGGACTTGATTAATCAATTAATTGAGCCTACTCCAATGCACTGTAATTGCAACATGTTGGAGCAGCCTTCCTGCACATGTATAGGAGCCCAGGCGTTTCTGATACATGTTTGCATGGCAGACAGTACAATGGGATCTGATTCTTACTGGGCTCTTTAAGCATTGCTATTTAAAAGTGACGAATAACGGGGAAAAATATGGATTAAATGAGGCATACTTGGAAGTGTAACCCACACTTCCAGACTTAGTGCAATTCTCTTGCCTCTGGTGGGCCAACTACATGGATTGCTACAGTGCTTAAAGCAACAGAGCTTATTCCTCTAATTCAAGCAGTAGCAGCTCATAGTTTTAGATGCCAGAAGTCTTTAGTACAGTCCCTACTACTGGATTATCTGTCCACGGTATTGTGTTCACACCAGTTGGCCTTTGACTTTGCTTTAAATAGTGTGCATTAACTATGTGGGCCAGTCCTTGCACATCAACACAGGCAGCTCTATACCTCATTTAGATGATAAAATGCAGCTTAATTTATTTCTCTCCTAGCTCTTTGATAGAATAAAGTTATTCTGGATGCCAGCAAAGCATCAGCCAGATTTTATTTATCTGAGGCATGTTCCTCTTCGAAAAGTCCATCTCTTCACTGTAATTCAGCTGAGCTGTCTTGTACTCCTGTGGATTATAAAGGTTTCAAGAGCTGCTATAGTCTTCCCCATGATGGTATGTTGATTTTTTTATTTCCACCAAAATAAAAGTTACTTCCTTTCCCATATACATAACAATTTTTTACAAACATTAATTTGGGATATGTATATTCAAAATCTCTCTTGGACTCAAGGTCCATAGATGATTTCACACTACATGAACTAAGTACATTCTACATAAACCCTGCAGTTTTGGTTAAATATTGTTCACTTTATTATTGTTCACCTATGGAAGGCCAACTTCCTCTTTTGTGCAAGGGGCCAGAAGGATTCACTTATTTATTTATATTTTTTGATATTGTTTGGAAATATTCTGCTTAATAGCTTTACATAAAAATGTTAATTCCCAAAGTGCATGGGGAAACTTTGAGACAGTTGTGTGCATGCTTGAAATTAATAGTGATTCTGTGGCTAGAATCAATTATCCTGACTTACAGCACTGACTTATACAGAAATTAGTATCTTGTATCTTTCACATTTTAACAGGAAGTTAGGGAAGACAAAGTGTCTCAGAATATACTTTACTCTTAAAAAATAATCTAGACACTGAAATAAGTAACAGCAAGTTCCAAAGTGAAAGCTGAAACAAGGAAAAAAATGTAGCTTTCTTAGTTGACAAGGGAAGCAGACCCAACTATTCAACTTGCATGGTTTGTGCTATGGATCTTTTCCACAAAATTAAACACTTTTGGAAGTACTCTCCAAGCCTATTTTCCATTTTCACTTGTCTGCAATATCTTGACCATTTAAACAAATGTCTCAACCAGGTTTTAGCATTGGTGTTCGTCAGAAAACTCATGGATTTCTTTTTTACCAAACGGGAGCTCAGCTGGTTGGATGATTTGATGCCTGAGAGCAAGAAAAAGAAACTGGAGGATGCTGAAAAAGAGGTGGATTCATTTTTCATTTCCTAATACTGTTCTAATCAATTTTTTATTAAATTATTTACAGCACAACTTGTTGTATATACTGGAGTGCATCAGTTTTTTGATATATTTATATCACATTTTAAAATTACAAATGTGAATTTCAATCCTGTAAATATGATATAGGCATAGTGTTGTACTGAGGAGAGGGAGACTGTATGTGAGAGGGCTTTGAGAGATGCCTCTGGCTCCAAAATAATAATCAAAGAAAGGGGCATGGTTTAATGTAGGCCTGAGTCTAATGCAACAGGCCAGACTTGGCCCACTGAAATGTATAGCCTGCAAGGTTCCCCAAGGCTCTGGAAATTTGGTAATAATAATTGCTGCTCCTTTGCTGCCAAATTTCTGGACCCTGCAGGCTGGATAGCATAGGCCTGTGCACCAGTTCTTGCCAGTGTATGAGTGATCCAGACAAGTACTTGAAGACTTATCAATCCCTCCTCAGTTTCTCTTCTAGAGTAAACTGTTCTAGTTCTTCCACTTTCTACTTCATTTTGAAACTGACATACAAACCATAGATATGTGTTCCCATGCCTGTTGCTGTCATGATTCAGACTAATGGAAAGTATTCAAGGTAGCTTTTTCATGTACTTTTAGTAGGTGGAAGGAACCCTTTCCTCGTTATTCTTCTGTTTTGCTTTTGCATTGCTTTCTTTCAAATTCTTGATAGCATGACATCAAAAACAAAACTGGGAAAATCTATTTCTTTTGCTGCTACTTTATTTCAGTCACTGTCTATTTTGAGAGGTTATTTTTACATATTTTGGCATATCTAAATATTTGGAGCTATTATTAAAACTGTTTAACTGTCAGAAACTTATGAAACTGTGAAGCCTGGAAATGACAAAATTAACTAGTAATAAAACTTCTGACATGTAGCCTAAAGAATTAATTGGAGAGTTGCTATCACAGAGGATTTATAAATAGAAATATTCTACCCACAAGAATATTCAGAAATAAAGTTGACAAAATCTAAAAACTTATTCGACTGAATCATGATTTCATCACTTAAGTTGTTTTTACATTTTTCCTCTGACTTAGTGTACATTATTCACCTCTTTCCTACACAGAACTCCCCTGAAAACCATTTCAGAGTTAATCAGTTATATTGTTCTGAGGTGTGAAAGAACAAAAAACACACTTTTTATGTTACAAAGAAAATGTAAAGATGGGAACTTTTTGTTTAAAATGTAATGGGAAAATTGCTAAGGAAGAGATTTCAGTTAAATTTTCCTTTTTTGAAAAATCATACTGGCCTTTAGTAACTAGTTTCACATTATAATTATGGGCCAGGACAGTAAGCTATTAGGGCTGTGTGAGGCTTTGGTCACTGATTCAATTTGGCAGAGATTCGGCCTGATTTGTTGGCAGAATTTCCAAATCCAGATTGAATCAGGAAACCCTTTAATCTCTCTGAATTGAATTGGAATCCTCCAAATCAATTCAGAGAGATTCAGGAAGATTCAATGATTTGGACGTAGACACAGCTTTAAATGTCTTTTCTACATACCTCAAGGTACCAGCTGACTCATGTATGCTGAGATGGTGGAACATCCCACCGGAGCATGGGGGGTGGTCCCCAGTGTGCTCGGCAGCAGACCTGGAAGTGAACCAGAAGCACTTCCAGTCCACTTCTGGGTTTGCCAGGGAGTGTGTAGGGATCCCCCCCACAGCTTGGTGACTGGTGCCTCCTGGGTCTGGGGAGGCACCCAGGGCCCCCCACAGCTGATCGCTGGGTGTGGAGGGGGTGGGTCCTGGCACACTCAGTGGCGGACCTGGAAGTGGACCAGAAATACTTCTAGTCCACTTCCAGGTTCACAGCTGAGCATGCGAGGGGCCCCCTCACGCTGCTGCTCCATCTGCCTCAGTATTGCAGCGTTCACATGCCGTGCCTGGTACCTTGAGGTATGTAGAAAAAGCATTTAAAGCTTTGTCTATGGCCAAATTGCTGATTCTCTGAATCAGTATTGAATCTTCAGATTCAAATTCAACCAAATCAAATCAGGGACAGTAATCCGAATCAACCGAATACAGCCCATATTGCACACCCCTACAACCTATGCCCCTGGCATGATGTCAGAGTGCCTGCCAGCCATTGACTGGCCTCTCTATTTAGGAGGGTTAGTATTGATCAATCTTAATCCTTCCAAACTGGTAGGAGACCATCTAATAGATTTAATAGGTTCTCTGGGTCATTTAATTTTCTTATAAATTTGTCGTCAACTCATTTTAAGTGCAGAGGAGCTTGGATTTGTCAGGTACCTTAGAGATTCTGCAGGGGTACATGGAACGGGAGCTCTGAAGGGGAGCAAGGCTAGAAGCAACCAAAAATGGCTCTTACTTTCCTCCTCTTGCTGTTGTCAGAGGGAAAGGTGAGGTTGGGGGGGAGGGGCACAATAGCATATTTTCTCCTTGAAGTTAAATTTTTCATAAACTTCTGCAAACATGTGACCTAAAGGTCTTAATGTATGACTCTCTTCATTTTGCATCCCCCCCTTACTATTCATGGGTGCCTTTGCATGTCCCAGGTGAAAATTTTCTGATTTAGTAAAACCTGTGCTTGCAAACTTAAGTTAGACATTGGTTGATTTTTAATGCACTGCGTAGTGCAACCAAACAGCCACTCTTACTTAGTATTTATAACTAAAATATATAGGTATATATGTACATGTACATATTTATTGTATATACGTGTGTGTATGTGTGTGTGTGTAGCATAAAGTAGAGAATTATTCTTTAAATACATTTTCTTTATTGTAGATGTTTCATTTTGAAAGGTTTACAGCAAAAGGAATTAAAATAATATACTCATTTAAAGAACTTCAAGAAATATTAAATAATTAAAGATAAGAAAATAGTGATTTGTAAGATATGCATGTTTCAGCATTCAGAATATTGTTTAGTCTCTCACATCAACATTCATCTTCCTAGGAAGAACAAAGTATGTTAGCAATGGAAGACGAGGGAACAGTTCAGTTACCATTAGAAGGACATTACAGGTAAAATATATATTTGTTTTTTATTAGTTTGCAAACATCAGCAGAGCACCAAGCAATGAAATAAAATAAAATTTTATCTGGGCACCATACATCGTTCCTCAATTTTTTTGTGACATACACTCCCTATCCTTTTACAGTGGTTTTAAAATACCACAGCATGCACTTGGAGGTGGTAAAGCATAGTCTAGACTATGGGTTTCCAATGTGTGGCTGCCAAATGTGGCTCCTCAGCCTCTCACCCATGCTTTCCTCTTTGACATGGCTCTTCAGGGGCAAAACTTTGGGAATCCCTAGTCTAGAGTAATGGCATCTAAACACTGGTCCACAGCTCCTTGGTGCTTCTTGAAGCCATAATTGGTGGTCCATGGATCATATTCCCCATCCCTTTTCAAATCAGTTTTGAAGATAGACATGCATGTTGTTCCAAAACAAATTCTGAGTTGACAGTAGGTCCATGTAGAAAATTGATCAGGGCGTTAGGAGCCAGGAAGTCCTTGGCTTTAGTTCTAGCTGCATCATTGGCAAGCTGGGTAACTTCTTTGTTCCTCATTTTCCCCATCTCTACAGTGGTTGTGACATCTGTTTACCTTACTAAGATGATCTGGTGTGTTTTCATGTTTTTAGAGTGTATACAGAGTAAAACATAAAATAAGTGCTATGGAATGTTTAGGTATTATAGAATGTTTGCTAATACTAATCTCCTCATGACCCTAAGTTTTAACATCAGTTATTATATGTATAAATATATTGTCATCACCAATGGCCAAGCACTCTTGCATGGTGTCTGAAATTATGAGTTTGATTACACAATGCTATATTGAGTATTCATGGTGCTTTCCTGTCTAGAGATGATCCATCTGTAATAAACATTTCTGATGAAATGGCAAAAACTGCTGTGTGGAAGACCCTGCTGATATCTTCAGAGAATGCAAAGGATAAGGAGTCAAGCTTTCCCTCTAAAAGGTTTTAAATTTTAGTCATCAATATATTAGGCCTTGTGTACTGGTGCAAAGTAAAAATTTGATCTTTAACTGAAAAATTAGGGAATAGAAAACATCTTTAGCTAAAGGTAAGATTTGAAGAATTATTTATTTGAAAATGTCTAATTAAATATCCTGAGCTGCAGTAATACACTATCCCAAATAGTTGCTTGTTAGGGGATGCTACAATGGAAAAATACATGCTTCAGCATACCTGGTACTTATGTAGCAAACCATAGTCACATAACAATTGGAAATAGTGCAGCATCTTTTCTAGTTCTGTTTTGAAATAAAAATATGATCATTAATATGATGGAAATCTTCACAGTCAAATGCAATTAGAACTAACGAGAATTATATGTTCACATTTAATGCAAACCCCTAAAATCACAGCAAAAATATAATTTATTCAATTCATTTCCATTTATTTAAAACTCACATTTAGAACAGGTAAACATTTTCCCCATTTAGCATGAAGTTTAAAGTATCCAGGTTTATTGAAAAATGAAGAAAGGTTTGTTTTTGTCAATGCCGTAAAATACTAATATGAATATGAAAAATGTGCAGCATTACTATAACAAATACCTACATCTGTTTCCATAAGTTTTAAATTAACATTATTTTCTACTTAATTGTCTCATATCACATTTCTATCATAAGCTCCCCTTCCTAATCACTCTAGAAGCTGATTCCCCAAAGGTAAGGCCCTATCCCTCAACCTACTTCTTGATTGCATCTTTCTATATTAAGTGGTGTCTTCTGGGAACCCAGCTGACTCTACCATGTGTAATTTTTGGGGAGACAAAATGAATGGAAAATTAAGCAATCAGTGTTACAGTGTTTCTGCTAAAATGATATTATTTTGTGACAGTTGATATTACAAGCTGTGTCTTGGAACATTTTTTTAAATGTCTCCATATTAAAAGTTTTTAAAGAATACACTAAATTTGCCCTTGGTGTACATGTTTTTCTTTCCTATATTAGTGTTTTACATTTTAATTTTTTTTAAAGTATCTGAAATTTCTAAATCCTGAATTCAACTTCAGACAACTTGAAATATCCACATTTTTATTCCTATGGCAAAAGATGAGGTAAGGGAATTAAACAGAGTTAGTTGTGGTCCTAATTTTTGTCACCCCAAAATAGCATGCCGCTTCTTCAGTGTCATTCTTGTCCATAAACAGCATAAACAAGATGAACGGTATGAATGGTTAATGACCAATAGTTTTCGTCTCCAGCTCCCTTATGTGTTTCATTTTAATAGTAAGTTATTATCAAATATACTCACAGTGGAGACTGTGTTCTCTCTCCCACTTTCTGTGTAGGCTCAGAAGGCCCTAATCACAATTAAACTGCTGGGGCCCCTCTGAACAAAAAGACACGAGCAAAAAGGCATAGTTTGGCTGTTCAAGGGAAAACTTTCTACCCGTCTGCAGAGATTGTGTGAAGGGTTGGAGAAGAAGCAGGAGTGATCTCCTGACCAGAATTCCAATTTCAGGAATGGATAGATTGAAATTTCAGTGACTACAGTCTTGAGCGTAGATTCTTTTACCCTCCGTTTCTAGAGCAAGCCTCATTCACTTGAAGTGCATGTAGGGATCCAGAGTCTGGCTCATACTAAAAAAAAATCTGTTTTTTAGAGGCTTATTTAAATTAATACCAGCTTGCTCAAAACTTTATTACTGTGGAAACTTGACTTCTGTGTTTGTGGTTGTAGCAAGGAACCTACAAGAGTTTCTCCATTTAGCTCCATTAGAAACTGGTCTTGAACCTAAAACATACAAGGTTTTAGCTTGTGAGACCTTTAGAGATCAGTGTTCCTCTGTATTTAAGTTTATATGGTTAGCTCCTCAGAGCAAGAATGCTGTTACTTATTTATCTACACTTTTAAAAATAAGCAATTGTGCGTGTGTGTGTGTGTATGCGTGTGCATGTGCGTGCATGCATGTCTCTCAATACATATATATAACAGCAAGAAAGAATAGTCATTTCAAAATTGTATGAGCCACATTCTCTGCTGGTATATAATGGTGTATTTGGTAACATGGAGCAGGTAACTCAGGAGATAATTTAACCGTGGGATTCTAGTAAATGAGAAATTTAGTGTCCTGATACTTGTTTGTGCTCCTTTTACTTAACCTAAAATTTAGAGTTTGTTTCTGATGTTCTTAGTCATGAGATTTAAATTATGTAAGAACTAATGGGTCCTGTTAGTTCACTTGGTTAGAGTGTGGTCCTAATAACAGCAAGGTTGCCTCTCTGGTTGGACTAGATGACCTCTTGAGATCCCTTCCAGCCTCACTTCTCTATGGCTAAGTACAGACAGTCAAAAAGCCTGAGGCTGAATTGACTCAGTCTTTCCAGGTTAGTTTAAGCTGCAAACATTAAACTGAGAAACAAGTGGACAGACATTCACTTTTGATTCAGGAAATGCAGCCATATGCCTGTAATGGCTCAGGCCAGAAGCCGGAGGCTACTAGAGTTTGGCTCTTGGCACACAGGCAGCATGGGCAGTGTGTTCACTTCCTCTTCCTGCTGCCCCCGAGGTGTCTGGGATTTGAAGTCCAGAATCATATCAGTAGGACTCTGCAGGGTTGCTCATCATTTCCTCTTTCTGCTTCCAGGTACCTCCTGGGATTTGTAGTCTACAGTTGCAGCCAGCAGTAAATTTCTAGCAGGGCAGGGCAGGGCAGCTCTGTACTCAGGGAGGGAAGTTTAAGCCCCCCTCCTGGCCCCAGACTCCAGCTGGGGTTTGCAGGGGGAGGGGGGAGCAGTCCCTGCTTCCCCCTGCCCCCCCTCCCAGGGCTGGAAAGCAGACTGGGATGCTGGGGGACTGTGATTTAAGTTGAACCAGGAAGAGGTCTGACACAGAAGTTTCATAAACCAGTTTGACGCAAATCAGTTAAGTTGATACTACATTCAGCCAGGTTTATCTTAAACCAGTTTCAGACAGCTTGCTCTGTGGCGACTGGGTAGGCAGATGCACAGACAGAGCTGTACTGTGCAGACCAGCTCATCCCCTCCAATCCTTTCGTGCTCTCAGGGCTAGGAGGAGGCACTATGGGGATAGTTTCCAGTATGTGAGACCTTGCAGAAACAGCCTCAGTAGCAGGAGCTGCCCTTGCTCCCTGCAATTCAGGTCAGGGGCTGGGAGGGGGCAAACAGTAGAAAAAGCAGAGCACATCAGGGCCTTCCTTCACCATCTTTAAGTGGCAGTAGCTAGATCAGAAATTCTCCGCTTTTTTAGCCTCAAGCCCTGCCCCCCAAATCTTTTCTGAATTTAGATCCATCTCAGTGATTGTCAACTGGGATACTGTGAAATTCAGAAAAGTGCACTGCCAATTATAGTCCAGAAAAAGTCTGGCCCCAAATCAAAATTTTGGGAGATCCTGCCCTATGGATATGTCCAGTTTCTATACACCTGTTTCTGCCATGAATTTATCAAGATTCATCTTGAAACTGCTTAGATTCCTTGTCTTACTACCGTATTTGGAAGGCTGTTCCAAACTTTAACCCTGAAAGGCAAAACCTAATGTCCTGTTTAAACTTATTCATGGCCAGCTGGTATCTACTTGATTTCTTTATCCTTCTAGGTACTTAATTCCTGAATCATCCTCTCTAAAGCCTTCACTTTTTATGGCTAAACGAATCTCTTCTTTCTGGTCATAGAGTCTCCTTCATCATCCTAGTTACCCTTCTCTCCATCTGTTTTCATTTTTAATACATTTTTTTCAGAACTAGATGACCAGAACTGTATACACTATTCTAAATGAAGTAATCAGTGGCTCATATGATGATACCAACACTTCCTTCTGCTAAAACTACCCACCTAATTGATCCTAGGATTTTATCACACCGAAGAACTTAGTAAAGGAGACCTTTTCTTGTAAGCAATTTATTGAGGAGCTAAAATCCAGTCTTAATATTAGCTGTTAGATGAGATGCATCATTGGCACTATTTCTATTGACTTGTCTGCACAGGGAGATTAGCATACAGTAGATGCATCAACACCAGATGTGTTACTGCGCAGTTGCTTAATTTACTGCACAATAAGCATGAGCATCTACATGTGTGCACGCTTACTTTACAGTAAATTCCCTTAACTGTGCTTAAATTTGCTACCCACAAATACCCAAATGCAGGTAGCAAATTTAAGTGTGATTAGTTTCTGCTCAGTAACGCATGTGTAGACATGACCAGGCAGCAAGCTTGCTGCTGGGTCTGCCCAGCCACTATGGCCAGCCACAGTGCTCCTGGCTGGGAGCCTGTCCTGCTCCAGGGCTGGGTTCCATCACTGGCAGCCCCTGTTTGCAGGCTATAAAAGCCAGCCGCCATAATCTGTCCTGGGGCACACAGCACAGAAGCCTGAGGGCACTGCATGTTGTATACGTCTTCTGGGCAGGCCACAGCCCTACTATGCCTGCCTCCCACCACCCCAGCAGTGCTGCTGAGCCTGTGGCTGCAGCCTCTGGTCAGGCCTGCCAGCCCCCAGGGCCACCTGTGGCCAGCTCAGTGCAGCAGGGCCAGCACCACCTCCATGCTGCACACCCCCAGCAGACTGCTCTGTGACTACAAGTGCTGTGGGGCATAACCTTAGCCACGTGTCTCCCAGTCCTGTGCCATGCACCTGTGCTGGGTACTGCTGGCAGCTGCCCAGAGCCAGCAACAGCATGACAACCTCCCAGAGGTTCAGAGAGCTGGTGCAGGACCCACCATGTCCTCCTGATCCTCCCTGTCCAGGTCCATCCTCGCCTGCATGCGCACACCCATGCCATCCACCCAGGGCCCCAGCTGGAGCCAGGAGGAGGTTGATGACCTCATGGTGTTCTGGGGCAACATGGAGGTGCAGAGGCAGTTTAAGTGGGGTGGATGTTTAATGCTCACATTTATGAGGCCCTGTCAGGTGGGATGCGGGAGCAAGGGTACTCCCAGTTGGCATGGAAATGCCACATCAAGATCAAGGCATTGCAGGCACAGTGGGTGACTATGACCAACCACAATTGTCAGTCCAGTTGTACATGCAAGACCATGCCCTTTATGTGACAGCTAACCTGTATTTTGGCACCCTAGGACATAGGCTGCAGCCATGCAATTTATACCAGCATGGGCCCCTGAGCCCCCACCCTGTCCTGACCCCTCAGGTGACACATCACCAGAGGAGGGACTCTCAGGTGTTCAGCTTCCTGACCAGCTCCTCTGCTGCTTAATCCACTGGCAGCTTGGGGAGCCCTGGCCAGTGGCTGCCTTACCCACTGCATAGCTCCAGACCTTGCCACAAGAAATGTCTGGCTATGACACTGCTGGCTGTCAGCTGTGCCAGCTCCTTTTTGGGGGAGGCCCCAGGCCAGGCACCAGTGTGCTGCACACTGCAGGCTAAGGACACTGGGCATAGCTGGATGCCATCACTAACGGGGAGAACTGCATCAAGTCACCAGCTTCACTGCCATGACACATGGTAAGCCGTACATTGGCAGAAGGGCCCTTCCCCATCCCTGCCCCTGGCCCTAGCCCCTTCTCCCTACCTGGCCCACTGGCATTCCCCTGGCCCTGGGTTCCCCACTACAGCACACAGAGAGGAGGGACACAGTGAAAAACTTTATTGTGCAGCGTGTGCCCCAACAGCTAGACAGCCAGGGGCCTCTCACACCAATGCCAGTGGCAATGTCTTCCTCAGCAGTGGAGGTGGGGCAGGAATGTGTAGCACTACCACAGGTAACCCTCCAGGTGGCAAAGGAGGTAGCGGAGCAGTCCAGGCTTCCCCCCACACTGTTGTAGCTCGTGGTCTTGTACCAGGTGCACAGGTTCTCCTGAGGTACCATGAGGATCAGCAGCAGGAGGGCATAGTGGGTTGGGCACCCCTCAGCCTGCACAAACAGCTCATTGCACACCAGCCAGGGCATGCACAGCAGTGGCATGCTTGGGGCAGCACAGCAGAGGGCCAGGGGGCAGCCCCAGGGCACCTCCTACAGGGAGGGTGGTGGCACAACCAGCTTTTCATCCCCATCATCTGGGAGCCTCATGCACCCCAATCCCAGGCACTGTGGGCTGGGTGGCCTGTGGGGTGAGGTGGAGAATGGGGTCTGGAGCCACAGCAGCAGGTGCTGCCAGCAGCCTAGCCTGTCCTGGGAAGGGGGTGGGGCAGGCAGGGTGCCTGTGCCCAGAACCCAGTGGGCCACCAGCCTGGTGGAGGCCAAGGACAATGACTGCCAGACCCTGGACACCATCCTGAGCCTGGCGGTCTTGTGCATGCCGGCCAGTGCCCAACCCTCAGCCCTAGCCCCACAGGCCCCCTGACAGACACCTGCCACCCTCCAGTAGGCCCCTGGCATGGTTTCTGTGGCTGCCATGGACCCTGGACCCACAAGGGCACAGCCTGAGGCCAGGGTATTGTCTGCCTGGCCCCAGGCTCTGCCCCCTAGGTGCTTCCATCCCACGGTCCCCCACTCTGGGACACAAAAACCTAGACTCTTGTAAATAGTGTTGAAACTAAGAGGGTTTTTTATTGTAAGTAGGTGGGGAGGGTGGTAAAGGGGCTCTGTGTAGTGGTGAGGGAGTGGGGCTGTAAGAGTTAGAGAGGGAGAAGGGAAGAAGCTCTGTGCTGAGTGGGGATGATGGGAGGGAATAGGATACTGTGATAGGAATAAAGATTTCTTGTTTGGATCAAGAGGCCTGGCATGTGTAGTGCTGAGGGTGGGCAGGGAGTAGGAGGTCTGTGGTGGGGCCAGCAGTGGTGTAGCAGGAGGGCTAAAAGGGGTGCACCAGAAGGTGGTCCACCAGAGCCTCCCACATCTGAGACCCTGCCCTCCAGTGGCAGGTGTGGGGCCTCACTAGGGGGGATCTGCTGCTGCCGCAGCTCATGCTTCTACTGCCAGGCTGCCTCTGCACACCATGCCTCTTCTGCCCAGGCCTCATGGAACACCTCTCCCCAGGCCTTGCAGATATTTTGTAGTACACAGGCTGCAATGATGACCTGGGGTAGGTTGTTTTTGGCCATTTCAAGGTGGGCAGTGATGGAGTGCCAGCAGCTAATTAAGGCGGCCAAAGGCACAGTGGACCAGGCCCAATTAAAGTGGCCAGCTGGCACTGACATATGTGAATATCCTTTAGTGGTCTGCGATGGCTTGCAGGACCACAGAGTGGAATCCCCTGCAGCTATAACAGGGGTGGTCTCCATGGGGCAGGCAGGTCATTGGGATGTGGGTACCATCTAGGGCCCCAATACACTGCAACTGCTTCTTGGGGGTCATGGACAGGGACGACAGTGTCTGCCAGTACGTCTTGGATGGCACTGCACACCTCCAGGACAGCCTTCTTGGCGATGGCCTTGCCTATGCGAAACAACTGCCCCACCTACTGCAGGCTGGCAAGTGTGGCCAGCTTGAGCAGTGCCAGGCCAGGCAGGTGTCAGTGGAGAGGGGCAGGCACATTCTAGTATCCTGGCACTCCAGGCAGGGCCAGAGCTAGTGAAGCAGGTCTGTGAAGGTGGCCTGGGTAATCCAAAAGCCATTGATCCACTGCTCATCATCCTAGTTCTGCTGCCCCAGGTGCTGCCACCAGTGCTGGCTGGCATGGTGGGCCCAGAAGCAGTGGGGCTGGAGGCCCAGGAGGGCAATGGCAGCTCTGGTGGTGGCCTCCTGGAGCCTCTCATCAGCATTGTGGCCCCTGGGTGGGCAGGTGTTGCTGCATGTGAGGGAGCTGGCTGGGGTGAAATGGCCATGGGCCAGGCAACAGTTGGCATGGGGGACCACCAGGACAACTCAGGTGGCTAGCAGGATCGGGGGACCCTGTTCCTCGCTTCCAGAGCCAGGGGCTGGGGTAACTGTAATGCAGGCAAGCAGAAGGGGTGCAAATACAGCTGCCACATGCTTTCTTCTGTGCATGCCACACTGTTCCTCTGTGCACACGAACTGGCTGCCCAGAGAGCACAGGGTGGGGCTGGGTTTTAAAGATGGCTGCCAGGTGCTGGCAGCTGGGGCTGGACCCTGAAGCTCCCTCTGGTGGCCACAGGGGCACGTGGCAAGGCTGAAGGCACCTGGCAGCAAATTTTCTGCCAGGTCCCTGCCCATGTAAACACCTAGCCAAAATTGCTTCCTGTGCAGTAAATCTAGTCATGGCTAAATGTGTGTGTAGACATGCCCAGTGAGCTAAAGTGTGAATTGACAACATACTGGCTATTCTGCAGTAATTCCCCAGGCAACCAGTATAATTGTACCTGAAGCTTGAGATAGTGGGTTCTGCCCTGCCCCCCCCCCCTTTTTTTGTGGTGGTGGTGGTGGGAGGCCTTGGGGTAAGCATTACCAAGGGCATCCTTTTGGTCCTGTTGAAGGGGTAAAGATAGGTAGGGCCACAAGGAGGGTAAGCCAGAGGGAGTGTGGTTAAATGAGAGGAACACAGTCTTGGAAAGGAGGGCTCCTTATTTCTGCCCTCTACCATTGACTGAGGAAGGCCTAAAACATAAATCCTGAGCAAGTACTCTAGCCACTTATGGAGGAGGATCATTTTGCTGCCATGTAGATGTCTAGCTGCCTGGACAAAAAACCAAAAACTACTCCCCTCCCCACCACTAAGATGCATATGGCTCAGGCATTCAATAGGAAGTTGGAATCTGAGCACGCAGAATCTTGACACGAGATAAAATTTCCCATTGGAGCAATTGGGAAACCACAAATCTCAGGCACAATGATCTAGTTCTGGAGGCATCTAAGGGTGAAGTTACACATTACACATATATCAGTGGTTTTCAACCTCTGGTATGCAGACCCCTGGGGGGGTCTACAGGCTATGTGTAAGGGATCCATGAAAGATAACCATGATCAATAAAAAGTATGTGAATGTCCACACTTAAAATTCAAAGGGGTCTGCACCTCCATTCAAAAATTTTTAGGGGTCTCCAAATGAAAAAAGGTTGAAAACCAGATTTATTTTTACAAAATGATTGAAAGGAATCCCAGCTATTGTGGGGATGTACGCAGGCTGCAATGATGACCTGGGGGGGTGTTGTTCTTGGCCATTTCAATTTATTTTTATAAAATGAATGAAAGGAGTGCCAGTCATTAATATAACTGATTTGACCATGCATTGTAAATTTTGTCTTTCATCCCAGACTAGCGCAGGTTAAGTAAGTAGTGCAATATTTGTTTCATTTCACGGTTGTCTAAATGTCTGCACAGTCAAATATCTGTGAAAAAAATCTACTGTAGCCACTGCAGAAATCTTCACTTTACTTGCTGGGTATTGGCCATTTAATTAAGGACACTTAAAATGTGAGTGTCTGCACATTAAAGCTTGCTGACTTGTGCAAAGTAAGTGACCTTTGAGCATCTGAAAGTTATGTCATGTCAGGCAAGGGTTAATGCTGGGCTGTGCTACTTAGCTTGTTTTAGGGTAACTTCAGCCTGCTCCAGGGATAAAACAAGCAATTTGCAGTCCTCCAACAACCCAGGATGCACCACTCTCAGCTCCCCTCTGCCCCCAAACTAGAGCAGGGTTTGAGCCCAGGTTCCCTAGCTCCTGGCTGTGCCCCTGTTCGCCAGCCCTCTAGTGGCAAGACGGAGCTATGCACGCAAGAGCCAATCTTCGCTCAACACACGACTGCTCACAGCGCGTTCCAGCTGTGAACACTGTTTAACATTCCACAGTTTTGTATGGGCGAAGTGTAACATAACTCCACCTTAAGTGCTGCCCACTGAAATGTATGGGCAAAATAGTCATCTGCAGGGGCGCAAGCCTGTATGCTTGTGATCCACTGAAAGTACTGGAGAAATATTTACTTACATGGGTAATGTAGGATGCCTCCCTGATTCTGCTAGTGTATACTAGGACCTTGCCAGCAGCCATGCTTTAAATGCCTAGTGGGTGAAACAGGAGTTAGCCCTAAGCATTCGCTTCAAAGTTAGTGAAAAGCAGGTAGTCGGCTATACATGCATACCCTCACTTATTGTGCACTTATTTCCCCATATAGACATTACTGTGAGGTAATGAGGCAAACAGGTAAACACCCTATTCTAAACAGGGTGACCAATTCCTAGCTGCAATTAGTACCTTCTGGATGTTTCCAGAAGCTACAGGGATAGATACTGTCCGGGATTAACTTTATCCTTAAAGAGCTGTTTGTATAAGGAAATCTATGCAATTGTGTCCAAATGGTTATGCACTCAAATTTTAGAGAAACAATTTTGGAGGTTCCTTTGAAAAACAGTCTCACCTTTTTGTAATTTTAAACTGCCTGTTTCATTCCATTAGGGGATTGTTCCCATGGAGCTCAGTACATTACATGTACTTTGCAGGTTGGTATTCTAGAAATATATACCATGAATTGGGTTGCCAGGCCAGGTTGAAGGTGTATTTGAATCACCTGCACTTCGGAAACAGCTTCAAGTTTCTGCTAATGCAACTAAGGTCCACAGCAATTCTCTTTGTATATAATGTGACTTTTTCTGGTGCAAGTGTTCATAAAAACAGGACTCTTGGCAGAGAGAAGAATATAAGCTTCCAAATATTGCATACTGCTTTCTCAAGGCAAATCATCTCTATTTTCTAGTAAAATAATGCCAGAATTTGAGTCCAAGCTGTGAAAGGTTGTTCTTGTTACTGTTTTGCCAAAATCCAACTTGTGCATGGCTGGGATATACCGTTTAAAAACCTTTTCAAGTATGTGCTTAATCAGAGACTTGAACTAAAAAAAAATAGTCTTGAAACTGGGTTTCTTCCTGAAGATAGGAAGATATGAGAGGTACGCATGGATAGGGACCTATCAAATTTGAGGGAGCTCCCCCCCAGTTTTGCAGGCAGAATGTGGAGTTTGGCAGCTATTTCACAAGTGGAAAATGGTGGCCTCTCCCCAACACCTCTGACTAACTGAGGCAGCCCACAGAGGCATTGCCTGCTTTTGTGGGCAATGCTGAATTTAATGAATTTCATGAACTCGCAATTTCAGTAGGTCCCTATGCATGGAATAATTATAAATTAGCTTCACAGTATACCTTCTCATCAGGTAGGATTTCTCATAGATGTAGACTGATGACGGAGACTGCTGCCCTTTGTAGCAAAGAATTACTGTGACTTCTTGTTTGTGCCATTTTACAAAATACTGGTATTGTCTCAAAACTGCACCATTATCATTGTTTTAAATAAACATTAACAGTTCTATTTGCCAACAAACTTGGATCAGTCTTTGCTTGCATGCTTGCTGATGTGTATGTCTGTGCATTTTCAGTTTATTCTCTTATTTACTAAAATGCTGGTGATGTCTTCTGTGCCATTCAACACAGCAATTTTCACTCTTGCTTCCCAGTTTGTGCCATGCAGCATGAAAAGTAAATACAAACAGAATCAGTGCTGTTTTTTTCAGCTAAAACACTAGCAAGCATAATAGCACTATTTTAATAGGTACTCTTTATTTTCCTTTTAGTGCTGAAATCAGAAGAGAGAAGAAAGCTGACTCAGGGAAAGGTGTTGACCGGGAGACTTGTCTATGACTTGTTCTTCAACTTATTTTTACAAAATGAATGAAAGGAGTGCCACAATCATTGATATAACTGATTTGACCATGCATTGTAAATTTTGTCTTTCATCCCAGACTAGCACAGGTAATGTAAGTAGTGCAATATTTGTTTCATTTCATGGTTGTCTAAATGTCTACACAGTCAAATATCTGTGTAAAAAAAATCTACTGTAGCCATTTCCAAAATCTTCACTTTACTTGCTGGGTATTGGACATTTAAGCAGTATGGATTTCATGCCATCAATTTAGTAAGCAAAGTTTCTTGCAAATTTTATTTAATTGCTAGTAGGCTTGTACTGTATTTTACTACTTTACCTGTGTGCAAATCCTGAATATCTAATTTCATTCAAGACTAACTTGAAACAGAGACTCAGTTTTTTCTTTTTTTTTTTTTTTTTTACAAATTAGCTCTAATAATTTAAGACGACCCAAATTAACAAGTAAGAACCAACTGTAAAGATATTTTTAAAATAATAACTGGCCTGACCCTGCAACCGTGAATTAGGATACTCCTTACCCATGCGAGTTGTCCCAGTGAAAACAAGGATTACTCATGTGAATGAGGATTGCAGGATCACATCCTATATTTGTGCAGTTTCCTTGATTTAAAACTGACTATTTAATATTCAATTTTTTACATAACTGGAACCACAAAGTCATATCCTATATATATGTTCTTGCACCTTGTTTGAAAAATCACATCTGTTGATGTGAAATATTTATACAGTATTTGCTAAAAATGCAAGCTGTGATTACAATATCCAATAATGTACTGTATTAAATGTTGCTATGGTAGGTCAAACCTGCAGTATAATGTTAATGAACCCATTATTTTATATTAGTGGGAGTTTTGTAGATATAAAGCTTTACCAGAAATATGCAGTTTTTGACCCTCCCAGTGGTGATCAGTTATTTCTAGTTTACAACCTAATATACCACCCACAAAATTACACATTAAATTGCATATTTATTCTTCTACTAGCAATCATGCATTTCTCTACTCTAGAGATGAATAATGTATTAGAGACTTAGAGGTGTCCTCCTGTTATTTTTGTTACAGGCAGTTTTCACTCTTCCATTAAATGCATGTTGATTAAAAATAAAGCTCAACATTGCAAATTAAGACATGGCTTAAAGCCATTACAAATAAGTCTTTCCAGTACATACCAAACAGATTTTGTTATGGACCCGATTCTTACTCAAGCCAAATTTCTGTGTAAACAAGGACTGCAAGATCAGGCTTTCAAAGCATTATTCAGAAGTCACTATTTTTACTTTTTTATTTTTTTAAAACAAATTTTAAAATGATTAAGGAATTCTAAGTCCTAGGAATGAGGCAATAGTTTTGCAGTCTCTACAGTAATTAATTTACAGGGCTTTAAGGTTTCTTAGTTGTTCCATTAATCTCTTCCTGGAGCTGACAGGAATGATTTTTTCATAGCCAATGTGGTCAACACATTAAAACATTCCTTTTAACTGTTTTTACTAATTCAGCCACTGCAGAAAAGACTGTAACTGCATTCTTTTGCAAATAAATAGGCTCACTGTTTTAAACTCTACTGAGTATTATTAAAGCCCTTTAAAGGTCATTTTTATGGAAATTATATTTAATGGATGCAAAGAAGGATTTACATTTACTAAAACTATTGTTTGTATTTATAAATTTATGAATAAATACAGATGCATTAAGGTATAAATGCTTTGGTTTTGTGTACTTGATACATTGTAACATTCCAATTGTTTTGAAATTAGAATAGAAGTATAATACCAGTTTGTCCCTGGAAGCAGCCTGCTGGTGTTTTAATATGTTGCTGACTTTCTGTTACAGATGATCAAAATGTATTTGAAGTTTCACATGACCAACTCTTAGGATATTAAGAAATCAGTGTATTCAATGGCATTCTGTACTTCTGTTCAGTATTTGAATATTTTTTTACAGTCATTCAGTTCTTGTGTGGATTTTAAAGCTACTTCAATGTTAATCTCAACATTTTGAAACCACACACAATATAATGCAAATGTAGTGTTATATATTTACTTCTAATTTCGTATTCCTGGTCAAAATTACCAAATTTCATGGATGTAATTTATTATAAAAGTTTAAGTAATGTGAACATGTGAATAGACTATTGTGTTTTTCACAAATAAGAGATGTTATGTGAAAATAAATATTTATCCTAACTGTTCTTCATTTTTCATTTTTACAAGACATGGATCAAATGTCTGTTCAGTAGGATGTGAATGCACATGCTACAATGTCTGCCTTGCGTTATATGTTTGAAAGAGTGCATCAGGTAGATAGTTGGAAATGTTTCACTTGTTCTCAGAGTCTGAAGATCTGAGATTAGTGCACATTTGTAATGAATAATTTGACAAATTTATGTCCTGATTCTGCCAGCTGTTCTGTGAAGGAGGACCTCTATGTTCAGGTAGAATTCCATGACAGTATCAACACTCTGGGTGTGCTGGCTACCTGTGCTTGGTCACAAGTCATTTGCTGTGCTTTCTGTTCCGCGTCGGGATTAGTTTGCGTCTAAGTGTTAAACTTGTCTTTTATCCGGGTGGGGGAGGTGTCAGGGCTTCAAAACTGTTTTGTCCCAGAAGCGAACCAGAAATCAGGTTGTTCTTCACAATCAGTCTTGTTCCCACTCCCCTGACTTGCTCTTCATTGAGATAATCTATGCCAGATAGGCCTGGTATATATTAATTCCCATGTCCTCTGTTGGTTACATACAGTAGGGTATTTAACAAGCTCAGCCTGCTCCTAATCTCTGCTATGTGCCTCACTGAGGTACAGGAAGGAGCACTGTAGTCCTGTGGAGCAACTGCTCTTTCCATCCTCCCCTTCCATGCTGTTTAGTGAATACTACACACTTGAAAACCAGCTTAGCACTGCATGCTGTTCAGATTCTGTTGTATATACTCTCACGCACACAGCTTATTTGTATTATGGTCACTGGCCAAGCTTTACTGTAGGCTGCTTCTGTGGTGCTCCAGTCTCTGCTGGCAAAGACCCAGTATACAGTGACTGACTGCAGATAAAATTAGACACATAATTAGGTCTGGAGCTCTTAGCAAGTACTTTCCTTTATTCAGTAGGTTGAATTCTTCCTTTTTATAACATTGCCTGGACTGGCTCAGGCAGTGATGCTAATGCTAAACCTATTGATGATAGCAGGCCTGGAGTCTGGAGACTCTGACCTTACTCCACAGGGGCAGGTGGAATGCCTTATCCAGAGTGACGCTTGGTGTTTCAGAGTTCTGTGCTGGAAACAACACGAGTTCCATGTAGCATCCAACTCTTTTCTGGTGCCTCAACTTAGCTAAGCCACACCTCAGGTTTCACTCTGCTCTACGATGAAACCCACTCCTTATGTTTCCTCTCTCCAGAAGGATCTCCATGCTCACCTGTCTTACCAATCTGGCTTGTTGTGGTCTTTCTGAGTTCTTTGCAACAGACTGGCACTAAGTATATAATACAGGAGGAGAATGCAGGGCAGTATATGCCTACAGGATATAAAAATATAAGACCTTTTTTATACCATTAATACTGCAGCTTTACACTTCAAATAAGTTTTCAGCCAACTCCTATTAGTAACTTGTCAGATAAAGCAAATATAATTTAAGATAATTAACATAATGCTTTGTTCTGCTTCACAGATAAAAGAAAACAAAAGAGATCGGCATATCTAGAGCTCATAGAACTTTTTCATCAGATACGAAAATAGTTAAAGTAGGCAAAATGTGGAGGATACTACATGTTGTTCCTATTAAAGGAATGTAAACCACAATATAAGGTTCTAAAGTTTCCTTTTTAAAAAGGCATTTCTTCTTTTGATATCAATGATCATTGATCAAGAAATACCAAGAGATTCCTAATGGAGCTCTAATATTTATTATGTATGAGAAATTTGTTTTATACACAATAGAGTTCCACAGTTGACTTATTACTTGTCACTTAAAAAAAAATACTTACTGCGCTGATCCATCCATCAGGGAAGAAAAGTCCTGGATTTTGCTATCACTTCTATAGGTTGACTGTCTTTGTATCATCTGGCATCTCAAAACCAGTAATGGTGGATGCCAGGGAAAGTATAGATCACCTAGATATACCTGGTTTAATGCTTGCCCTCTAAAGCAGGTTTGCTACAAGTGGCATGGACAGTCTTTGCATGTGGCATGCAGCAGATAGAGAAGGGACAGGCAGCACAGTGGCAGGTAGGGGAGAAAGCAGAAAGCAAAGTAATACATTGGGCAGGGAGTACAGGGCCAGGAGCAGAAAGCAGAGCAGCAAATCTGGGAAGGTAAGGGGATTGGAGTGGCAATTGGGAAGGATGTGGGGCTAATTTGTGGCACATCTGCCAAAAAATGTCAGCCACTGCTCGAAAATATCCATTCCTCTCAAAGACAGGATACTGGACTAGATGGACCAATACGGCAGTTCTTATGTTCTTACTTACCTTATTCTCACTTGTGAGAAGTCAAGGTTTTGAGGGTAGCAGAGGGGTTGTAAAAAAAAGACTATTTTCTAATGCTGTAGTATTGGTAGCTTGGTTGATATTATGCACCTCTTAGGAAAAAAAAAAGATACTTTGTATTTCTATAGCACATTTTACCAAAGTTCTCAATGGTATGTTAGGAAAATTTGATCTTGAACAAAAACTTGAACCTAAAGCCAGCACTATAATGCATGCAACCTTCTCCCTGTTTCACAGAAGACTGGTTATTTTGACACAAGGCTGAGTTGCTTATACAATTTTCAAAGTGTTTGTGAAAGTTTTATCCTTATTTTGTACCAGAATTTGATCTTTTTCTTCTTGTACATGTCCATGAATGAAGACAAAAGTTAAAGCAGGCAAACATTATCATCTGACTATACTGCTACTTCTGCATTCACATTTACTGTTACAAAAACTCTCTATGGACACAGTAGGTTCATAATAAGTGTGTTAGTTGTCAATGCACTAAATGTAGTACAGAACCAATGTACAACATGATATGATACTACTAAAGGCTAATGCTGCTATAAAAGGAGGTAATATTTCACTAGAATATTATATAACTAAACATGATTTTTTGTTGTTGTTATTTTAGATAGATAGGAAGATGACTATGCATATCATATAGGACAGACTTTGGTACCCCAAATGTTGCTGTGCTGCCTTTAAAAGAAATGCTTCCTTTTCTACTTATGTTTACCAAAAAAAAGCACTCTGGGAAATTAAGGAAACAAACAGTTTAGAGCTGAAGTGTATTTTAGCAGTGTGGAGATTCCCAAGTGAACCTCTACTAATAAATCTGAGATAAATTGGTAAAGGACATAAGGGTTTTACTGCCCAATAGTTGTACAGTAACTACCTGTGTATGTGTCATTTACGGCAGAACAAGAGCAGCTAGCTTAGCCCTTAATTAATGAAATGACCAGAGATCCTTGCTCAGATTTTACTAAAGCAGATTCTATTAAAGTCAATAAGGCTCTGTTTTATTAAGTAACTAGTAAATTTGATAGTATTGCTCGCCTTTAGGTATTAGCAAAATTCAGCCCCCATGTTCTCTGGCAGGTATTACTCAAGACCTTTGCTAAAATTACTTTCCATAATTTTTGTTAAAGGGTCACAAGATATTTAGGAATAGTCACACACATGCATGTATCTGTATTACAGTATATATGTCATATCAACTCATAGAAAGGATTGGTCTGGAAAAAAATCCAAAAGGATTCTCTGCAATGAATGGAATACTAACATTACTACATCCCTATGAATGGTTTTAGCAGAGATGGTCAAGCATAAGATAATTTTTGCAAAAAGGTTTTATTGAAAATTTAATCTAGGTTCTTTGTAAAAGCAATCAGATTTCAGAAAACTTAAATAAAATGTCTGCTTTAGCCTTCTGAACTTCCCAGCCCCTGTTCAGCTAGTTACTCTATTTAAAAACATATCCATGATAAATTATCCACGGTCAAAATCAGTATCACCAATCAGTGAAAGGGACCATGCATCTTTCCATCTCAGACTGGAAGCAGTAAGTATGACAAGGTATCAATTCAAGTACCACACTTTAAAAAATTGGCAAAGGACATGTAAACATTTTGGTGCAGATAAAAACCTGATTTAAACACATTTCAATAAAAAAAAAATGCAATGGTTGCTTGGCAACAGAGGTTGTCATAAAAATTAACATTTCATTGTGTGTAGACAGGCTACAAGGATTTAACAAACCTTTAATTTCTTCATTCAGATGTTCATAAAGTTATAGTGGCTCAGTGCAAGTTTATGGAAGGAGAATCAGCTGGACAAATTGCTATTAACAACTTGATCAATCCTGATATAATGTGAAATGTACGTTGGTGCTAAGACGATGAGAAACACTGCTTTATGAAATAGCTCATATGGGTGTAGATATGTTTGTGCGCCTGACCATCAATGCCATGGTCTTTGTCCGTATACCACTGTGGAAAAGAAAATACAAATAATATTTTAACTTGCTCCATAGTAAAAAAGTGTAACTGATATTTATATTAAGTATTTCTATAGAATCTATCAATTAAAAATATGCAACCAGTAAACATTATGGTTTAAGGCTGATCAGGGGTGATTCAGAATGAGGCTGGAGACATGATGGGGGCAGTCTGGGTTACTAAGGGACTTAAGGAGTGTAAGGAAGAGGGAATGAAGATATTTCACTGCCTGTTTCCTTGCTCTGTGTGGGTTGTCGGTCAGCCATGTAGTCTATCAGCTTTAACTCTGAGTTAAAGGGGAAATTTCCCAAGTTTTAGTACCAATTTTGATAGCACTGCTTCTTGTAAAACCTCTCTGTGCAGCCTAGATGACAAAAACAGCCTCACAAAAACCCTTCTTCCTTTCCTGGAAGACTTCAGAACTGGATTTTCCCTTCAAATCCTGTTCAACCTGTCAAGCCTCCACTGTGCGTCTGTGAACGAGAAGATACTTCTGTAACTGACAACAACAGCGTGGGCTTCAATTCTCCTTCCACCTGTCTCCTTAAACATCATTTACCAACTGCTAGGACAGAATAGGAGAGAGAGAACCTGAGGCTGCCATATGCAGTATCAGCAGAAGGAAGTAGATGGTGAATATGAAGAGAGCTGTCACCTAATTTTGGCATTGCTCAGCTAGGTTATCCCAAACAAAGAAAAAGACTCTAATGTCCACAAAACCAAATTTTCACTACAGGCTTAAGAATGAGATGTTATCAGAGTCTAAGTGAAAACTGGAGTTTCACATGCATACACTGGGTTCTCATTTAGATAGAGAAAAGGAAGGAAAAATCAGTGAACATTTAAAAAAGTTGCATTTGAAAATATTTTTTATGCACAAATTATCGAGTCTGTTACTAAAAAAAAGTATATGGTGACCTCAGCTGTCTGCTGCAGAAACAGAGTGCCATTTCTGGGGGCCAGCTTCAGTCGCCAGAGGCAAAACATGGCATTTTAGTCTTTGTTTAAGTACAAATCAACACAAGCTTAATGGGTAAGTTGCTACTGATGTCTCACTATAACACACACACATTTTCTGTGATGATAGAAGTAAGAATAACAGCTCTCCCAGGCAGCTATGAAGGGAGACTGTAACCCTGACAACATTTGTTATAAGCACTGAGCCATACCATTGCCTGGAAATCCACCTCAGCATCAACAAGAGCTTTGGAGATCTGTGCTGCTTGCTGAAAATGAACGTTATCTGGAAATGAGAAAAAAAAAGGGAAAGGAAAGGTAAAAGCAGAAACTGCTTTTGCATCACTCTGGGGAAAAACATAGCAATGAGAAGAACACAAACAGGACTGTTTAGAATCCAAGACTCCCCTGCTTACTAGAAGACAAATTAGTTGTAGAAAGCCACATTATTTTATTGATGCAAATGTAACAGCCTTGCCCCTTCATGCTTTTGTTTTGTCAGTAGTAGAATTGCAAACCTGTCTGTAATACTAAAATGTCTAATTAACTGCAACTCACCATCTGCTGTTCCATGAATAAGGAGATACTCAACTTGCTTAAAATTTTCAGCTCTGGCCATTACTGTTGAATTCTGAAATTTAAAAAAGTGCTATTATTTAATAAATGGCTTGCTACCAACTCACTTTCATTCCAGTTAACAAAAATCAGGGGTCCTTTGGATACAAATAAACAAAGTAACATTCAGATACAAGGACACTACATTAGGTTCAAGCTGCTCTGTTCTTGTCTGGGTTTTGTATGCTGGGTATGGCTGCAAAGTAACCTGAGTATTCCCATGCAGCAGAGTTAAGTGAGGGAGATACCCATCTACTGCGTTGCTGCCATGTGGATTGCTTGCAGAGTTAGGCTTGCCATGGGTATTCATTGCTATCCAGCAAACGTTAAAACATGTATTACCATGGCAACTCTGTGTCCTACAGTAGTATATACTACTATATCTCAAAGACACTGCATGCAGCACTTTGTTCAACTGAACACTACAATTTATTGTGGTTACATCCATGTGAAGCATCCTTATCATTTCCAAGCAAAAATGATGGACTAAGACATTTAAAAATTGGGACATTACAAAGTACAAGAAACCAGAATAAAAACAACAGCAAAGACCTCTCCCCCCATCCAAAAACATGCGCCAAGAAAATAATACTGAATCAAAATAAACTGAAGGTAATCTGTACTTTGGCAATTAGAATAATTTCGACATGTGAAAAGCAGGGACTAAAATTAATCACGACAAATTTAAAGCTTGGTGACAGTGTGCCAACTACGAATAGAATAACTGCTGAGACTTGCAACTGCAACTAAGTGCTGTAAAGAGGCAATTCAGACTGGAGAGAAGAAAATTTCTTTGAACAAGCAAAGAAAATATGATAATGCTCCAGGATGCACAGAGACTACCAACAAGTAGACCTGGTGAGAAATTCAACATACTGAGATAAAGCATAGGTTAAGCACTAATATCCCTCCATTAACGGTACTCACAGCTTCTTTATCAGTCTCTCATCCCTTTGTAAACTTTTTTTGTGTTACCTTTTTTTGATGTAGTTACATGATAAGATTACATCTGTATTAAACTACCATATAGTATAGAAAAATAAATGTAAACAAAAAAGAATCCAGAGTTAATTCTTCCTTAGTAGGGTGTCAAATTTGATTTCTTGTATAACATTAGGTTTATATCCCTTACATCTGAATCTTCATCAGTGGTTTTCCATCTTCTTTCATTTGTGGACCCCTAAAAATTTCAAATGGAAGTGCAGATTCCTTTGGATTTTAAGTGTGGGTATTCACATACCTCTGATTGATCACAGTCATCTTTCACAGCCCCATCAGACATAGTCTGTGGACCCTCCCAAGGCTATAGGAACAGGTATGCCTTAACCATGCTAACACATGGGGCTCTTAGGCTTGGGCAAACCTTGCTACTGACACAAACTACCCTGCCACAGGAAGAATATCTCAGCTGATTTAAATGGTAATTTCTTTCTGTGGCAGAGTAGTTTGTTCCCAGGACAGCTGCTTATCTGCACACAGTTGTCCCAAAACAATTACCTTCAGGATTTTGCTTTGAAGTTTCCTGTTCTTGGGCAACTCAATGCATGTAGCTATGTTTAAAGTTCCCCTTACACTATCAGAGTGCTGTAAAATCAGCATTATTCTAAATAAGAATCGGGCCTGCTGTAAATTGCAAACAAACCAAAAATCCAAGCTGAGTGAAACTTGACAGCTCTTTACAACTTTATTTATCAAAATATGAGCAACCACAAAAAAAGGTTAAGTAACATCAAATTCATTGTCTAGAAATGAGTAACCCACTGAAAAGCAGAAAACAAGAGTTGGTATCATGAAGATGCAGTGGAAACAAGCTAGCAAATATCAAAGTTGTAAAGGCCATAGTAAGGCAAAATGATCTCATAGTAAGGCAAAGAGAAATATTAATGCAGCAACATTCTGAGAGAAACAAATGAGAAGTAATGATCCACAGACGAAACCAATTAGGAAGCGTTCACTGGGTGGCACAGTTTCCACACACACTGAGAACTACTTATAGCTGATAGTTTAATCATACTAAGAGCGTTTTTCCGGCAAACCAACCTTCATATTATCAGAGGCTGAAGAGAAAGAGAACATTGTGGGGGTGGGGACGCATTACTTGTTCAGTAGTTTTCAGTAGTTCACTAGTTTCAACTTCACTCTGTGACCTTCAGGTCTTAGACTAATTTAGTCAAGTATAAGCAAGGACTTCTGCATGAAATTCATCTGAGAAACTAGGCCTCTAGGACCAACTAAAGCACTGCTTTTTTTTGTTTTTTTGCTTCCTTCACCTTAATGTTCACATTAGACAAATTTGCTTGTATATATTTCCTAAACATTAAGAACCAAATTTATTCCCTATAGATTATCACTTGAACATGGATACTTGTGATTGTTCTAAACTATATTCTATCTTTGCTCTCACCCAAGCAATCCCTCTCATCTCAGTGAGAGGTGTACAAAGTACAGGCCCTGGCCTCTGGCTTCCAAAAAGGATATTTCAATGTAACAAGTTAAGTGGGCCGTTGCACCCAAAAGCAACAATTGATGTACTGGATCAGACTGTTGGACACATCTGGCTGTAAATAAATCCAGTATATTAGTATGCTTGCGTGTTCTTATTAGTCATTGTACAAGTCACCTCTCCCAACGCCCCTGTCATGCTCAGTGTAGCCCAGAGCTGAACACTTGCACTAACTGGCTTCGGTAAAGATCACACAGCAGTCAACATTTTATCAGCACACAACAAACAAGTTAAGGTTTGGCTGAAACTGAAGGTCTCTCTCCCTTTAGCATATTCTCGGATAATAGAACAAATGTCAAATCAGTACAAGATGGCATATTTACAAAATTGTACCCTGTTTTGCATAACCTAATGATGCAGCAGTTCTTAAGGACTGAACATTTCAAATCTGCTAGCAAAAGATTGCCAAATCTATGACTGTTTCAAACACTTGCCAAAAGCATATCAAATTCAGAGTGAACTGCAAAAGAGTGTTCTCTTTCACAAGTTGAACAGTCCCTTTTGTGTGCTCTGGGCGGCTGCTGTCTCTGACTTTTAAGGGTCTGGTCTCTTTGTCATCTCCTCTTCTGATACAAGTCCCAGAAACCTCCAAGGACAGACAGGCCTCCCATTCTCTCAGCCTAAGATCTGTACTTTCTTTGGTTGGCCCTTACTCTCTGATGTATTGTAACCTCATGTGTAGATGTTTGCCACCTTTACAAAATTCCTGATTATATAAAGTCTCTCTGGCTATCTTTACAGGACCAAAAATGGGCCAGGTTTTATTTTCACTTATGTGGAGACAACACATGTTCACATTTCATTAATATTCAGTTGAAGTTTTTTTCCAAGCTCCTATTTTCATACTTCAAGGTCGCCTTAAAATAATAATAATAATAATAATACCCAATCACACCTACTTAGCTGCCTAGGACTGCATGAACAAATCATTCCCCAGATCCTCTTCATAACATCAATGGAAACTTACATTTCAAAAATATTCAGATCCATCAGCATTTCTGAGACCAAGGTGGTAACAATGAGTGTAGAGTATTACAGGAGGAGTTCAGACCCTCCTACTCTGGCTAGTACTTTGCAGCACTGTGCAGAAGACTAGGGCTCAGTTTGAATCGAGTCAGTTACTCTCACTGAATTAAGAACAGTGTTGTGTTGTTAAGCTCAGAAGGCAGTCTTCACCAGCTCTCCATGGACAAAAAGGTCTTTGTGGGGCAAAACCTTGAAGGAAGAAGTTAAGAGGGGAAAAATTCTAAGTGTGTTCAGCAAGGCTGTGAGAAACTCGGTTCTTGAAAGAAAACTAGTCCCCCATGAATAACCCTTAGGAAAACATTAGCAGGTGAAGAGAAGGGGTTCTAAGAGTGCGCAGGAAAGGAGGACTGCAGTCAGACTTTTCTACCAGTAAAGAAAACTAATGTGAGAATCTGATCTGTGTGATTACCCACCCCCCTCCTCCATCGAGCCACCATCCTTCCCAATTAGTCCTCTGACTAACACATTTTAAACCTTTAGCTCTTTGGTACTGGCAGTTTCAACGCGGTCATTGCCAGCAATGGATGTTGCGCCAAGAAAATCCGACTCCTGGCGTGAAAGGATAAAACAGTCCTCTGGTGCCATCTGTGCCGTGAAGCTGGAGAGTGACTTTGTGCACCCAGTGTGTTAACGTTCCATTCTGTAGCAAGAGAGTGGCTTCTATTTACATTGCTACCTAGCAAATTTGCTACTTCTCCCACTTCCTTAAAGGAGCATTCTTGAAAAAAGCAGAAAGAAAAAAGATGGACCTAACAGCTGGAAAAAGTCAGATTTGTCAGTCAAAGAGTCTATGATGGGTCTTGAAATGTCTGCTGTAATAAATGAGCCATGAAAAGTAAGTCATGGTTGGCACAGTCCAGCAGCCACCACTGCTTTCCTCGTATCTCTAAGTTATTAAAACCTTTACAGCTGCCACAGCCTACGTGACTGTGATAGGTCCACAGAGGAGATTTCAGTCCATTTACATATTTAACATGACATTTGTCATGTCTCCTAGTAAGCACCATTCACCATTTGTACCATGCAGTCAAGGGTCATTTTAAAACTGTCCCACTTTATTAAAAGTCAGACCCAAAATAATGTCAGAGAAACACTTTTCTCAAACTTCCTTTCCCCCCCACCACCTACAGTGGACTCCTTCTCATCTCCTAAATGTCTCTTGTGACCTGCACATGAGCTTAACATGTACAGGGTGGGTGTTTGCATCTTTCCTAACCTGATGTTTGTCTCTAGTACTTGTAGGCACCCCAACATTGCTGCCCTCTGTCCCATGAACTGGAATCTACAACTTAGGAGCAGCCCAGCATGCCTCCATTCCTGCAAGCTATGCTGGTTCTACATCTGCCATTGAGTCTGTCCGTATTAATAAGAGTTCCAGGAGCCTGTATAGTGTCTTATAGCCATTTTATTTGCCCCCCAACTCTAAAGATGATTATTGTCTGGTCCCTTCCTCAGCAAAAACTAGAGAAATCTTGGGGTTGCTCTGCCTTATACCACCAAGTTGTTATTCAGGCAGCTAGAAAGAGCTTGCAAGCACAGATAGATTGGTTACATTTCTACCCCTCCAGAAATCCACACAATCATGGATTTGGTGCAGCGGTCTACAATAATTATGTTGGTTCTTGCTCTGTTTTCCCACGATCCTGAAGAATCCACAGTTATTCTGCACCACAACTATAGTAACTTTAGGGTGACAAGAGTAGTGGCCAAGGATCTGGTCCCTGACATGTTCCAGTTCAGAATTTGATCCTATCTGAACAGTGACCAGAGCAGTGTTGTCGAGTCTTGTAAATGTATTGTAACTTTCACCATATCTAATAGGTTTTCTCCCCCTTTTCCCCCTCTTTCTCATTAACTTCAAGAAGCGTGTAATTGACAAAATTCATGGAGTCTCTACATTTATCATCACATCTGGACAGGAAACAAAGCAGTGACTTTCTTTTGGTATAATTTTAAAGATACAACATGGTTTGCCCAGCAATGCATTTTTAAACAAATTAACTTTTTAGCAAATTAAATAATTACCCCCAATTTAAAGCTTGTGAACTCTGTTCACAAAATGTCCAAACTGAATCTGACATAAAACCCCCCACAAAACAAAAAACAACCACCACCTGGGGTAACAATTAAAAATAATTCATTCTAAGCCTAAGGACAGAATGCTAGGACTTCTAAAAACACAGCTGAATACAGCTTGAACTGGATTCAACACATACAAATTAATCTGAAAAAAAAGGAATGTATTAAAATTCCTTATGATGCAGTTGGAGGGGGGGAATAAGCTTTAATAATATAAAAAAGAAATAAAATACTTTCTTACCTCGTAATATTTTAGATTATCAGTTTCTACAGGAAGACCCATATAGCGCTCTGTATATATTGAATCTGTAATGTTAAAATGTGAATATATTAGAATGCTTTCACTTTGTAAGGTTTTTCCCTACCTGCAGTTCCACATGTTGTGTTATTTGGAGACATAAGGAACACATTACCATATTGGAAAAAGTCACCATTTTCCCTGATGAACCTTGTAGGTAATAGTAATTGTTCAGAATATTTAATGTTGTGGTTGCCATGGACACCTGAATGTTGAATATTAATAAACCACCTTGTGTCAATGTTAAATTATTGCTATTCTTTCAGTAATCTTTAGGAAAATGTGGAGAATCTTGCAGTAGCTATCTTGTTTCTGAAAATGACTCAGATAATTTCTTCTGAGGTATTTCAAATGTAATGATATTAAGGAAGAAAATTGCAAAAGTTGACTTATTTCTTTAGAGCTCAATTTAGCTTTATTTGCTTTTGATACAATATCTCTGTTTTTTCATAGATTTTCCAGCATGTCACTATCATTTCCTTTGCCAGATTTACTGCTGTATTCCATGTTAAATTACACAAACTGACACACAATCACCATATTTCAGTGTCCATTTAACTACTGATTATTGTAAATGTTGTCAAATGTTTGATTTTATTTTTGCCTCTGCTGATTTTAAATTCCACTGTGTCTTTTTAAATGGACAGTGTGGAATGTTAGTGTTTCTTTGTCACTGAAAATAAAACCTTTGCATAGGATTCTCTGCTATATTGGAATATCTGGCATAAGATGTCATGAAAATTTGGTACAGACAAAGAGCTACTGGCAACTAAAAATTGCACAATAGTAATAAAAATTAATTTGGGGGGGAGATATTATTGTGCAACAAATGAGGAGCACAATATTATACTATCCTTCAATTACATTGCAACTATTCATTACTAAAGTCTAATATCATCTTTCATAAAATGGGTATGTTTTATAGTCATTGGGATTGAACATCCTTCCTGAAGTGACCAAAAACAATTAGTTTTCTAAATCATTCAATGGAAGGAGACATTTAACATGCATTCAGTGGTATGTCGCACTGTATTTCTCAGCTTTTAGGTAGACCTGTTAGTGTGATTTTCCTTCTGTGTTACTTGATAGTTGTACTGTCACTTCAGAAATTAAATGTTAAAGGTTCTGAATTATAAAGCTTTTATATAATAGTACCAAATACCTGATGCAGGGTTGGGCATTCTGATAAAAAAAAACAGCAGTAATTTCAGTAACGATAATGCTGGTCTAGTCTTGTTTAATATTCAGTAAAAAAATTCAAAGAAATTTTACCGCAAAGAAAAAAGAAAAATATTTTAAATGTTTCCTTTGTAAATTATCTAGAAAACCCTTTATTCAGGCTGAATCTAAATCCTAAGCAAGTCCCTCATCACAGCTTTAGGCTACCATCTTATCATTGCTTCTTTTGCAAAGTAAGCTCCCACAATTTTTTTTGTTTTGTTTATATTGTTTAATAGTAATAAGTAAGATCTTTTAGTAGTCTTTTAACATTTTCAAGTGCCAGGATGGCATGGAAACGCACCTTTTGTTTGGACATATAGCAAATTATATGGTTGCACTATTTTTTTTACCCATGCAGGTATTTCTTTAGAAAGCCAGCTATATTTGCAAAAACTGAATTTTAAAACCCCCAAAGAAAAAAAAAACATAGCAAAAGAACAACAAATTCTGTGTTTTTCAGGGGGTGACTTTATACAAAATTTGGTTAAATCTTCCTTTGTAAGCAACATTATATTTTAAGGAAACAAAGACTAATAGTAATGGACAATGTGACACTCAGTAATGGTCTGAATACTTTAGAAAACAGTTTATAGGGAATGCAAATGCATACATTAACATAATAGTGATACTGTAAATATTACCATGATTCTGTGTTTGTTAAAGGTTAAACAAATTATCTTAAATTTAGTATTTCAAATGAGAACTAGAATTGGGGGAGTCTGTGTAATGCTGAAGCATAATATTCCACTGGTTCACAAAAACAAACCAACTGGCATTTAAGTGGCATCATCCATTTACGATCATCAGGAATTTGATCAAGGTTTTACTCTATGAATCAACACTTTTCAGTGCGTGTACTACAAGACATATGAGAAGATTTGTAACTGTGAAGTTATCACATACCATAAAATTGCCAGCGTGACACAGGGGCTACAGCAATTCCACACTTGAACACTCCGCTACCAGATCCTAGCACCATGGAAGTCACATATCCCCCATAAGACTGAGAAAAAAAAACAATTAAGTTATTTTAAAGAAAAGGAAGGGAAATGACCCATCTACTAAACTATTTATCATCTCTTTAGCGGTTCTACACTTTTCTTATATTAAATACCTCCTTTATGATTGTGGGTCTTGTTTCACTGGTGGATGAGGTGAAGTAAGTAGTAAATACAAGGTTAACTTGTGATCTGTTGCACAGAATTGTATGGGGAACAGGCTCTGGAAAGGGGAGCTGCAAACATGCAACTAACCTGCAGTGGAGCCAGTACCAGGGACTTCAAAAAACAGTGTCCTCTCTCTTCACAGTTGGAAGGAAAAGGATGGAGTCAAGGCTTAACCCTACAATGTGCTTTACCAGATAGCTGTATAGTGTCAGGAATAAGTCAGCCACATTGCATATTTGACCTCTCCCCTATTCCCTCTCTTCACCCCCTAAAGCAGCAAGACCAACAAGATTATGACTCAAAGTTTAATAATGGATGTTGCATTTTTCCCAGGATAAGCCATTTTATTCCAAGACAAAGTACAGTTGTTTAAACATCCATGTCCATTGGCCCAGGATAAATTCTAAAAAAGTTAATCAAAGTACATCTGAACAGTAACCTCGGAATTACACTACTAAAGCACTGACAGAAAAGCAACAGGGCGTTCAGCCTCTCACTATTACAAGGGTAATGTGTGCACACATCAATCCTGGGATAGTTCTGTTCTGGGACAAACACAGGTACAACTTGTCCAAGGACAAAGGTAACATCTGTTCCTAGCCTAAGAGTAACAATCTCCCTTTCAGTCTGTTTCATGGCAATGTAACATGACACTGCTCTTTACTGTTTTCACATGATAAACTCACAATGTAGCCTGATGCACAGATGCTTAAATATAGCACATGGCAGAAGAGCATGCAGGTAGTTAGGTATCTTAATGGTCTACTCCTTTTGGACTTAGAAAGCATAATATATTTTAATACACTTATCAAAAGAGTCCTGCTAACCTCCAAGATACAAGTCAATGCGTATGACTATACACTATAGGAAAATATAATAGCTGTTTCATCTTTGTAAACACAGTGTATAGGAATTCTTTAAAAATATTTTCTAAGTTCCTTAGTTCTCATTATTACCATTTCCACAGCCACAAGAACCTTAGATGTGCATATAATTAGTAACTGGTTGTTTGAACCCCACCAAGCCTGTGTGGTTTGTAGTAAGTATACCGTGTAAACAAAGGAAGACATAATAGTCTTTACAAATACGTAAAGAAGCAACTTGAATACTCACCCAACCCCAAATAGCTATTCTGTTTTTATCAACAAAGCCCATTTCAGAAAATTTTCTAAAAACAAATAAAAATCAAACTCAATAGATCGCAGATGTTTATAATGTATATTACAGTGATCATATGCAATTACCCATTTTACGTGTAGGTTTTGGCTTGTAAGGTTAGGGCTGGACCTCTCTATTATAATGACTGCTTGAGACAAAATGCATGCTTCACCATTTCTCTGATTTTCAAAAAATCTGCTAAGTGTTTTGTGTCATTAAAAGAAAACAAAACCTGTCAGCTTCATAAAAAGTTGTCACCAGATGCACTGGCTTTTACATAAATTGTTTTGAATTCATCTAGGTGACTGTTAGAATGACAACAGCAATTGTGTAGCACAAAATGGAAAGCTGCAGCCTAAAGTCTAAAACTCTTGAAACTGGCCAGTGAGAGGATGAAGAGGGTTTTTTTAGTGTGTTTTTTTGGGGGAGCGAGGGGGGCAGGGGGGAGAGCTGGGATTTTTAAGTCTGCATTCACTCAGACTCCTCTTCATGAGTGAAATTCACCTCTTAGTCATTTTGGTGCAATCTCATTGACTTCATTTACTTCAGTGGGGTTCCAGGAGGCCCCTGACAGATGGTATCTGGCTGCCCCTGCACCAGCAATATGGTATGATGGGAACTGATATAATCCCACACTCACACCTCCTGCCATGCACGTGTAACATGGCAGGAAGCATGATTGTTGGAATCCCACATCAGTTCCTATCGTCTGTCAGGGACCTGAATGTTGAATATGACCACCAATGCAAATGCCAGTAGCTCAATATGTACAAACAGAAACCCGTCTTACTGAACTGAAGCCAATGATTTGTTTTTCTGCTTTTTGTACTCTGTATCAATAAGTCATTGATTTTCAGTCCTCAGTTAAGAAACATTAAATAAGTAGGGGTTTATAGAAAAAAGATCCATGTTGAACATTTGACCATAAGAGGACTAGCCCAGTTACAGAGGAAACTTAGAAAAGCTTGAAATAGAAGTTGGTTCTCCTAACTCTGAGCCCTATCTACAGACAAGATCATCCTTTCTTTTCTGTAAAAGCACCAGGATAATAAAGTTTTTGCCAATGAAGCACATTCTCCTCTTACTGTTTGTCATGATGTTACTTACTCTATGTTTTTAAACATGTAGAATTACAACTGCTCAGCATATGGAAATTAACTAGTATTTAGCTACAACTTTTGGTACAAATTCTAGTACGACCATTTGATAAATCCTCTTTTCTCTATTCCCAGATTTATGAGTTGTTTACTGAGCAGAAACAATAGTGTTCTAGTTTATTGCTCTTAAAATGTCAACACCTGGACATCCAGCTGGTTATATAGTGATCAGTGACAGCCTACTGCATGCTCACCTGGCTGCTGCAATTTGATCCTCTATTTCATATGTTCCCAGTCTTCGATATATTGCATGCATGATTTTATCTCCTTGGTAGCCACTTCCTCTGCCATCAAAGCTAGCCACGATGATCTGCTCTGTGCTTGCCAGGTATGTAGCCCAATTGATTCGGAAGGCATAATCTACTTTCTGACTGCAGGGCCCGGCATACCTATGTAAAGAGTCCCAAAGGATTCAAACACTTGCCATTCCCTAATTCTCTTATCAATGGTATACAATGTTCTTAGTACTGACAATCACCGGAAATAAGAAACAGGCAAACTTTATGACTAAACTGGAGCACCAGGAATGTACAAAAAGCATTCACTACTTAAACTAAATTCTGCTTTTCCTGGGTAATAGGACTTGCAATCTTCGTGGAAATATTCATGAGTAAGGACTCCCAGACTGGCCCTAATTTAGGAATTCTGTTGCTTTGTCCTGTGGATTACAGTCTTAAAATCAAGGAGACTAGAGTGGGATACCAAGAATCCTAATCAAAATCCCTCTTTGTTTTGGCATGTTTTATCACTGCAATTAAAAAAGATGCTATTGTTTAACTGAACTAATCTATTTCTGTTGCTCCACCTAATTAGTATTCATTAAGTGTCTAGCTGAAAAAAAAACTTCGAATCAAAAGTGAATAGCTTTTACTTTGTGAAAATTTAAAAAATCCTTCTCTTTTCTGCACACTTTTGGTGATTCATTAGTGAAATTAAACACACACCTATTAAGTAATCAGGCTATTTTTCATCAAGGCTGGGAAGGAAGAAAGAGGGAAACACTGTTAGTGGATAGTCTATTTTGAAATACTTAAGAGGCATGTGAGCATTCTGGAGATAAAGCCACATCAATTAGATTAAGTAAGCAATATTTGTGTAATCTGGCTATTCTGCTTGTGAACAATTTGCCATGTGCCATCTTATCTTTTCATAAAGCAAGATGACCCTTAAGACAGACCTGGAAGATTGGACCTTAAAGCTTTTCAATTTTATTTCCCGTATTTGGGAGAAAGAGAAGCAACTTTTTAAAATGGAAGATGCCCAGATCAAAGTCTAAACAATAACAGGATTTGTATGACTCATGTGTAAGTACATCACTTTCAATATTGAGCAACGTAAACATCAGAAATTCATGGAACCCTATGTAAACTGTGTATATGGAAACATTCCAACTTGTAGGATCCCTACGTGTAGCATTATTTCTATGTGCTGAAGACCCTGTTATTGCTGAGGGAATAGTGACAACGCTCACCTGTCATCTGGACAATGATGTTTGTATGATCTTTCTGGAGAGTATGCACCTCCATTCTAGAGTGTGATGATGAGTACCATATTGTACGAAGCAAAGGAGCTACTCACCAAGCCACAGATTACTCGATGAGAAAACTGGGGGGGTTGGGAGGGTGTGGTGCTGTTGTGTTTTGAATACTAATGAGTAAAGAGCATTTACTACTCATGAAAAGTTTAAGTGGCAAATAATAAGTCCAGTGATCCAAATTTCATTAAATAAGTAAAAAGAGGAATCAACTTTCATATTTTATGTTCAGTGTGTACTAATGTGTTTTATTTGTCTCTGAGAGCCATCTCCCAGCAAGCAGAGAAATTCATTAGGTATTTCTATAAATAACAAACTGCAGTAACTCAGTTAAAAGAAACAGAAATGAATGCAAACATACTATTATACTGCTATGAGCAGAAGACTCTGAGAAAGAAAAGGAACAAAGAGTATATATGTTCATGCTCCAGTGAACGTGTCTTTTTATACTATTCATTTAATTAGCCTGATTATGTTTTGAATATGGAGGTTATTGTACACCATTACAATACTTTAATTTCTCTCTCTCTGGTCACTGGTCTCAAGGCCTATAACTGTCTTAAATAAAGATTTCTAAACCTAATGTTTCTCTAATATGTACAAATATGTTCAAGACCATTTTCCTTTTCTGGAGTTTGGAACTAGGAAATATCAGGCAGTTTTCTATTCAGTTTTCTTCAGTAAGCATTACAGATCCAATCAAAAGATACTGAAGTCAGTGGAAAGATGTCTATTGACTTCAGTGGGCTTTGGATCTGGCCTAAGAGGGATCCCAAGATGATGAATAAATTATGTGCCCTCAATGCCTACTGATTTGCATGAACTGAGGGTGCTTGAGGCCTCAAAGGAAGACTTCAAAATCATGCAGGATCAGGTCTTAAGAGAATTATATTTCTATATAGCAAGATAGCTCTGAAATGATTTCCCTTTTCTTCAGCTTTATAATGGCATACGAAAGCTCCTCTAAAACAAACCTCCCTCAGTTGTTACTATCTAGACTTCTCATTACACTGTCCATTCTGAAGACTGTAATTACATTGCGACTACTCATTAAATAATATTCACTGACCTTCTAGGCAACATTTATAAGCCACAGCTGCAATAACCCAGCTTCAATCTGGTGCAGGCCTGGCAGCTTTATCAGCACATCAGCAGTGGCGCAGGTGGAGGGGACAGGCAGGAGAAACTTTGTCCGTGGCTGTGCTGAGGAACTGCATCTCACCGCTTCTGCTAGACCCCGACTCCCTAACTGCAGCATGGGCACAGCTGCCGGCTGGTAAGGAATTGAGCCAGGGTCGGGCATCTGAAACCCTCTGTCTACACTGCTGGCACTTTTTCCCCTGCCCTGCTTCTTGGCTGTGGGTGCTGCTAGAAGCTACTCAGGCCCAGCTCAGTTCCTTACCTAGTAGAAGTTGTGCCCATGCTACAGGCAGGGACCAGGGGGTGGGGAAAGCAGTGGTAATGGGGGCACAGCTTCCAGCTCCCAGCCCTCAGTGCAGCTCATTGCTGCCCAGCACTAGCACAGGCATGGGCAGGGGCAAAGCCTTTTTGTTCTGCGAGACAGATCCAGTAGCTCTGTGGCCCAGATCTGGCCTGCAGGCTGTATGATGATGCTGACCCCTGCCATAAGCAACAAAATAGCCTTGTTAATCTGTACCGTTTGTTCTAATGCAAGTGCTTAGGCCATGGGTGGGCAAAATGGTGGATCCGGCCCACAGCCAGACTCCATTTCCCAGAAGCCCCTGCCCACGTTGCTGTGGCCAATTTTCATGGCGACCCCAGGAGCAGTGGCACCATGATGGTGCAGGGCCAGGGTTTCCATGGAAACCAGTCCCAGCAGTGCTGGCAGGAAGCATGGCTGGGTAGGGTGTTTTTCCGGAGCTGGGGCTGGGATTACTCCGTGGTGACTGCATGGTCCAGAGCTGGGACACAGCAGCGATCCACTGCCTGCATGCCCATGCCCGAGGTGTGTGGGCCATGGATCGCAGCTCTGCCTTGGCTTTGGACCACGCTGTCACCACCGCAATATCCCAGCCTTGGAGCAGCTCGCTGCCCATCTGTGCATCCTGCCAGTGCTGGCAGGGCCAGTCCCCATGGAAAGCCTGGCCTCGTGCTGTCACAGTGCTGCCACTCCTGGGGTCTCCACAGAAAACAGCCACAGCAACACAGGTAGGAGCTGCTGGGAAATGGAGTGCACCATGGGCCTGGTCTGGCCTGTGGGCTAGACCTTGCCTGCCCCTGGCCTAGGCAGTCCACCACAGGAAAACACCCTTGACAATCTGTGGAAATCTGGGATTTGCACTGATTCTTCTCTCTCTCAAAACTGCTTTTAAAAATAAATTAGAAAAATATTTATGCCAATTTTATGTCTTCTAAAGCTGTTAGAAGCCTTTGAAGGAGATGAAAGCAATTAACATAGCATTGCCACCTGTATTGGAAGATGACTTACACATCAAGGAGCAGAGGGTACTTCTTTGATGAATCAAAATGGGGAGGTAAGATCATCTGATACCAGAATACTGAAACATAAAAATAAAGAAAAAAAATCATGTGACTTGGCTCTTTCCCCAGGAACTGACTGACGCATGACCTATGTGAACGTATGTTCTTATGTTCAGCAAAGTACATCTGCATCATTCCTTAATTTTTTTTAAAATTTGTATAAAGCTTAATCATATTAAAAATGGCCTGTAACATATTAATTGAGATTTGCTAAGTGAATTAAAGAAAACCTCAACTCAAAATGCTTCAAGCCTTGCAAGGTAGTCTGTGACCTTTTAAAAAGCTCATAGATACCAAAAAAATAAAAGATTTCTCAACATGTTTTCTGATACTAATATATTAAGATTCTACATTAAAGTGGAAATCCTGGCAAAGTGATGCATTGGCCAGATGATTATGAGCTCAAATAATATCTTTTCTAGCTCAGCGAGTGAGAAAATGCTGAGTAAATGCTGAGTAAATTCTGAATGAACTTCCCTAGTAAGTTTGGAACAATGAACTCTGTTCACAGACCTGTGAGTACTGTCTCAGAAGTTATATGTTATCAACAGACTAAGTGGGGTGGGGAGGGGAGGGGAGGGAGGTTGTTGTTTTCTGAAGGATTTTACAGGAATAGGTGTTGTAGGATGTTGAGTATGAATGAATATTGTAGGAACGTGCTTCATACGAGGCTAGAGCACAAGCATTACAGAACTTTGTACACTTCAAACTACGCAGGACAATAAAATATAAGCGTGCTAAAGTGACAGTCAGATTAAGACACTGGATAATATGCAACTGAAAAGGTATTTTGTACCTCTGTGCTCTGGAGATGCACATCTGTGTCGTCACTGATACGTATAGGATATGTGGTCATAGGAATACATTTGGATCTGATGTAAGTTTAAATAAATTGATTTTTTTCTGTCTAGTACTACATTAAAATAAGATTCCCCTTACCAACAGCTTCTACCCTGAAGAGATGAAGTAGTAAGAAGAAGGAGGAATAAAAAGATGAATACACAACTGATAGCATGGAGAACATCTTTAAACCTCCATCTTCCCTGGAAGATGTCATCGTTAGCTCTAATAAAAAACATTACTGAAAATAAAAGACAGAAAAAAAAGATAAAGAAAGTTATAATATAAAAGAGATAAGAGTGGGAGGAGGGAAGTATCAAAACAGTTAACAGCAGCAGAGAATTGGATACTATTTATAAAGTTTGATTACTTTAAGAATATTTGTTTGCTGAACAGAGTAAATTTTTGTCATAAAAGAGAAAAAGGCTGACAGTAGAAGTTGGAGTCAGGAATAGTCTCGATGAGTACTGTGCTGGCTTCTCAGTATGGCAGGGCTCTTCAATCTGCCTCCCAATAGTATTGTCATTTTATTCTATTATATTGCATAGCTTCAGAACTTCAGGAATGCAAGGAATTATTTTACATATTTAAGCAAGTTTACATCTCAGTTTATTTTTCCCAGTATTTTTAGAATGGAAAACATCTTTTCTAAGAACAGCAAATTAAAGACAGCTAGCTAAATATAGCTTTCATACACTGATCTTTTCAAGTAAATCTCAAAGTACTTTCCCAAGACGCTTGTCACAATTTTACATATGGAGAAACTCAGGCATACAGTGGTAAAAATACATGGTGAAGATACAGTGGTAAAGAAACTTACCGTTCCCATTCAGATTAATGGATTCAACTCTCTTTGAAGGCATCTGAATGTCCTTCAATGAATTATTCAAATCTGTGTTGTTTTCCAAGTTTCTGATGGCTGAATAACAGAGTGGACAAGACAGATCTTTTTTAAACAGTAAAAATTCTTTTTAAACAAAAATAAACAAATGAGCTTTTAAAAATAAAATCATGTCAAATTAAATATGAAATGATAGCAACCTAAATAAATGCTTAAACAGTCTGTAATTGGTTGAAGTAATTAAAATAAACATAGCAATATGTTGCTCTGATATTTTTTTAAACCATCTAAGCAGGTCTTCCCTGGAAATGAGGTAGCTAACCTGGTTTGACAATTTTGCTGGACTTATCAATGTCTCTGAAAATTTGGGTCATGGTAACCAGAAATAGTCAATTTACTAAATGTTATATATTTACTATAATAAATCTTGTGGCAACCATTGATCCTCCTGGATCATGGTGTATGGATGAGGGCCACCCAGACCTTCAGTGCATATGCCCAGGCAGGAATTTTTGAATGAGTGGAGGCTGCCCAGACCTTCCATCCTCCCTTTAGGACACTGAGACAGAATCCAAAAACCAGATGCTTGGTACCTCTATGGCTGTCACTATATAAGCGTCCAGAAATCAAACCCAGGCCTCCTGTGGGGTAGACAAGGATTCTACCACTGAACTACATGGGACTTCTTGTAACAATCGATTTACTTTTAAATGCAAAACAAATGTTGAAAAACATTTTTATGAGGTTTCACTTGACTAATAACTATTCTGAAATGCTGTTTTTCTCTATTTTAAATTGAATTTCTATATTCATTCCAATACAGCTTGACACAAAAAAGAAAGTTACCTAGCAAATAAGAAATACATTATTCACCATTTTCCAGGACAATCAAATCATATAAAAATAAGATTCCTAATGGATATCAAGTTACTGAATGCGTATCCTGGTTAGCAAAATTTAATGTGTATCCTGGTTAGCAAAATTTGCAGCAAAATTAATGTAAAGGCTATTTTTATTTGCAAATCAGTATGTTTAAAGGGTTATAGAAACCAGTGAGAATGAAGTTCTTTAGGGGTTTTTTTAAATACAAAAAGTCAAATTTAAATAATCAATTTTAATGTACGACTAAAATCCATGATTTAAAATCTTTGTTCACAATGAATCCACAGAGATTAACATGTAAATAAATGACAGTTATAAGGACTTCATTATAGTGACTAGTTCTCATTTTACTCAAAAAATTAATTCAGTATGTTTGGTGTTTTATGGTTTTTGTTTTCATATGATACACTGCAAAACACTCTACAAGCTCTAAGACTAAAGAATACTACCCCGATCCATGGAACATGTACACATAATGCAATTGAAAACAGAAAAACTCCAGTACCTTGATCATCACTACTTCTGTGAAGCGCACACTTGGGCAGGCCTGGACCTATTGACAGCACAAGAACATGCGTGTTTTGTTTATAGGCCTTTTAAAATATGGTTCCATAACAATAAGTAGGTATGAGCAACTTGAACGATTCATAGCTCAAGCTCAGCCCAGGAAAGTGTCTGAACCTTTGTATCCACATTTTTTCAGGTCCATCGGGGGGGTGGGGGGCAGTATCAGGACTCTTCCCAAAGTCGCTCCCCCGCCTTACAATCCACCAAGAATCTGAGCATCCAGTCTTCCATATCTGAGGGTGGGATGCAGAGAGGCCCAGACTCCCCAAGGCATAGATTTAAGATTTCATCACCATAAAAAAAGAAACCCTATCAGTTCATAGAGGAGAGAAAAGCAAGAGTCTTTTAGACTTTCCTTCAACTGCTTAATTCCTCCCCAGCACTATCATATCTATGTCCCACAGGACAGCAACTCAGGAGGTGAATCCGTAGGTCAAAGCATATATAAACATTTCTTGAACTCTTTGTGGCAAGATCATCAACTCTTTCCTGATTTTGTTCCTATTCTCTGATTACTTCCCTTTCCAAACAAGCATATCAAACTAAGGTAACTCCAATGTCCTTCTACAATACAGAAATCTCCATAGGCTTCCCTGTATGGCTGGGAACAGGAATTACACATAAACTGGTATGTGATTGGAAATGGGTTAAAATCTGTAACATACCAGAAGTTCAGCGCACATAAACTGCTTTCAAAATAGCTGAAACCAGTTTACAATAAGACGGATGTAGTATTCGACTTGATTGATTTAGATTAAATCAGTTTTATGAACTTCTGTCTCAAATCCCCTCCAGATTTAAGTTAATTAATAGTTCCCCAGCATCCCAGGATGCTTTGCATCTGCCCTGCACACATCCCCTCCCCCTTCTTGCAGGGTGGGTGAGCTAGCTTTGGCCAAAGCTGTCTGCTCCAGCTAAGCAGGAGGTGTGCTCTAGTGCCCCCGCAGCTTCTAGCCTGGGCCACTGCAGGCATATGACTGCATTTCTGGAATCAAAAGTGATTGTCTGTCACTTGCTTAAAAAGCAGTTCAAGCTATGCAGCTCAGACTAACCTGTGAAGACTGAATCAATTCTTTGTCTGTATTTAGTTTAAGAACAATGTCCAAACTCCCTATGGAAATTCTGCCAGAGGTCCTCCTTGAATCAAAGAACTTACACTTCATGCTCTCCTTTTCAGAAGTATGTGTCACCTCCCTGATGCACAACGTTCAGGATCAGCTCAATCAGTGAGGAGTGAACTGGCAGTAAAGCATTATTCAGGAGCCTTCAGCTCTGGTGCATTACATTCACCCTTATCTGAAACCGCCAGGATCTATTGCTCTTGTGAACATTTTGCCAGAAATATCTATTTTCAAAGGTTGCTTTAGAGGATGGGACATCCTGAGGTTTAGGACTGCACAGGAAAGGAGAGTTTTGTCTTTTGCTATGGGATGAGTTCTGCTGACTATAGGCATAAGCTACCATTTAGTATTATTTTATATTTGTATTTTCATCAGGTTCGCTTGGAGCAGTGGAAAAAGAATCCCTTTTTATTACTATTGTGTAACTCCAAAGAAATCAACACACATTCTAGCTTGTACCCAAGGCTTTCACTGGCTGATTTTTTTTTTCTTCTGCATTAAGTAGTAAGTCACAGTTATGTTGATTAGTTGGGGCCATACTCACCAAAACAGTTTAGCAGATAATATTGTGCATTTTGGCTGAAGGATGTGCTGTAATACTGACATCTTTCTTGGTCCAGATCACAGCTAATGCACTTAGCATTAATCTGACCTTTGCCAAATTCCACTCTGCAAAGTGACAGAAAGTTTTATTTCAAAGACACATTTTTGAAAATGCTGGTTCAGTCACTATCATTAACCTATGATTAAGTAAAGCCAAATTAAATGCGTCTGTTACACAGAGGAGACAGGGCAAAACATGCATTCCTAAAAAACTAGCACACCCTAGTAATAATGCATGCTATATTATGTGTTCTTCCTGTCAAATGTGCCATTGCATACAGTATAATAAAAGCATGATCCTGTTCCCATTAGAGTCCACAGCAAAAGTCCTACTGAGCTCAATGGAAACAAAATCAGACCTTAGACTCTGAAGTTAACACAACATAGGAATTTAAGTCAGCCAAAAATCTTAAACACTGATATTCAAACAAGCATTTTCTATCATTTGGAATGGTTTTGCTGAAACCCAGAGTTTATTTTTTTCTTATTTTTCTAAAAGATTTTTCAACAAACAGGGCAAATGAGAAAACATCTTACTTATACAGGTTTCTTCCTCCTGGTTTTCCACCATGTTCATTACTTATATAGTATCTATAAAAACAAATTGTAGTAAGTTATTTTTGCTGTATTTATGAAAGTAAAAAAGAATCCTTTAAATATTGCTTAATTAACTACTATCAAAAGCCAGTATCCAATTTTATTTAGAGAAGTTTGTGTGATTCTGCCTAAGGAGGGTAAGTATATGAAGTATCTGTGCTGCTCACATTTATATTTGTCTAAACAAAGTATCACAAGAGATTTAAAGAAAATCAGAGAGATGTAGGAACTTAATATACATATCATGTCCAATGCAATGACATGATATAGGTGGCATTTCTGCTTGGTTTAGTATCTGCAGAAATTAATGTAAACTCTGTGGAAGCCACAGAGACTACATCTGTGAGTCATTCTACTCTGTCAGTGTCAGTCTCACAAAGAAAATGTGCCATGCCAAGGGCATGCTTATACGTTACATTATATTATGTATTAGTGCCGGACACATACTTCTGTACAGTGCTTCTAACTTGTCTTTTGCTTTTAAGACAAAGGGCTAGGGACAGAAGTTACACATAAACCAGTTTAAGTGATCAGAAACTGGTTTAAAACTGTAACAGAATAGAAGCTCAGCGCACTTAAACCAGTTTCAATATGGCTGAAGCTAGTTTAAGATAAACCTGTCTGAATGTAGAATCAGATTTAACTAATTGAGTCAAACTGGTTTATGAAACTTCTGCCCCAGAACCCTTCCTGGTTCAAGTTAAATCAGAGCCCCCCAGCATCCCAGCTTGCTTTCTGGCTCTGGGCTGTGCTGGGTTGTCTGCTCCAGAGACCAGGGCTGGCCCTGCCCCTCTGCTCCCTAGCTGGAGCAGTGAGGGCTGGCTGACAAGGGATTGGAGGAGAAGGGGGAATCTGGCTGGGGATGCAGCCCAGTCTGCAGAGGAGTAGGGACTGCCCCCCAGGCAAACCCCAGCTAGGGTGGGTTTTTAAACACCCCTTCCCCCACTCAAACATACTGCTGCCTGCAACTGTTGACTACAAATCCCAGAGTCACCTAGAAGCAGGAAGAAGAAGTGATGAGCAAACCTGCAGAGTCCTACTGCTGAAATTCTGGACTACAAATCCCAGAGAACTCAGGGGCAGCAGGAAGACGAAGTAAACATAGCCAGAGAGCCATGCTCTAGCGCCCCCGGGGCTTCTGGCCTGAGCCACTGCAGGCATGTAGCTACATTTCACGTATCAAAGGTGAATGTTAGGGCTGTGTGAAGTTTAGGTTGCCAATTCGAGCTGGAGATTCAGCCTGTTTAAAAGGTCTGAACCAAATCCGAAGGCTCCAAATCAATTCAGAAAAGATTCAGAGAAATTTGGATCGGCCGGGGAGAAGCAAGCACAGCCAGGCAGCTGCAGGTTCTCCTGTGGCTCCTCCAGTTGCTCCTGCTTTTCCCCAGGTGGGGGGAGCCATGGGACTGCTGTCTGGGAGCTGGGGCGACTCCAGGAGTCAGCCGGAGCCCAGCACCACTTAGCCCCAATGGCCCCAGCTCCCAGACAGTGCACAGCGGCCTGCTGAGCTGCACTGCACCCATGCCATGGGGCAGCTGCTGCATGGGTGCTAGGTAGGGGGGGGGCGATCCCCGATTCCCTGCACTGCACAGGGGGGCTCTCCCATGAGTGCCCAGATGCCTCAATCCCCACCGCTGCAGCCAGGGAGTGCGGGAATTTAAAAAAAGGGGAAAAAAAAAATCACTGAAGGCTTGTGGCAGAGCCCACCCTGCACAGTTCAGGGCAGTGGGAATTGCCCCTGATCCCGCCTGGCACCTTTGCAGCAGCTGCCCCATTGCATGGGTGCAGCGTGGCTTGGCAGGGCACCACGTGCTGTCTGGAAGCTAGGGCCGTTGGGGCTGAGTGGTGCTGACTGCTGGAGCCGCCCAGCTCCCGGACAGGGTGCAGTGCCCTGCTGAGCCATACTGCACCCACATGATGCAACAGCTGCTGTCTAGATGCCAAGCGGGGGGGGTGGAGTTCTGCCATGACCTCTCAGAGGCCCCAATGGGCACTGCTGCAGCCAATGAGTGCAGGGCTGGGGCTTTATTTATTTATTTTTTTGAAGCGCTGGGAGACTGGGGCCAGGCGGGGGCTGGGGAAGGGTAGGGCAGCCATGGGGGCTTCTCTCACCCAGGGAGAGAACCCAAGGAGAACCTGCAGCCACTCAGCTGTGCCTGCTTCTCCCTGGCCAATCCGAATCTCCGAATCAGCACTGAAATCAGTGCCAAATCTCTGATTGGACCAAATTGAATGAGGACAGTGATTTGCATCACCAAATTGAATCACTGTCCTCCGAATCAGCCATATCCGAATCTGAATGGAATATTTCCCTATTCACATAGGCTTTAAATGTCTTTTCACTTCTGTTTCAGTTTAATCTGTGTAGCTAGACTCACCTGCAAAGTTTTAACTGATTCAGCCTCAGGCTTTTTGATTGCCTGTACCTAGCCCAGGAAGCTATCTATACCATAACTTTATCTTCATAAAAAAAATAAAACAAACTCCCATCATACATCTTGGTCTCTAGGCTTACGCTTATTTCTTTGATAGATGAAACCCATGTAAAGACAAACTACGATTTGTATGTCTATAAAACAAAGCAAAGGTGAGATTGTAGCACATGGCTGCAATACTTGTGCTAGCTGGCACAAATAACAATGACAGTGAAGATGTGGTGGCACAGACCTTAATACAGGCTAGCGACCAGAATGGTCCCTTGAAAATATGCACTCTGGTTGTGCACATAAAAATACCCATCCTACCATGTCTTCAGCACTATTGTTATCCATACTAGCTAAATTAAACTAGCATATGCTACAATCACCCTATTTTTTCTGTGGAGACATACACCAAAGTAGTAAATATATAAATGGTACTGTAATTTTAAATGTCTAAGGGTATGGATAAGGATCCCATGGGATTTACAAAAACACCTAGGTGTCTTAGGTGCTTACTTCCTGTTGAAATCAAAAAGGAGTTAGGCGAGTACCCTAGGTAAGCACGTTCAAAAATTCCCATAAGAAACTTCTCTGTATCTTTAAGCACTTAAATCTCTTTGAAAATTGGGTCTTTAGTCTCAAGCTTAGCTTCTAAAATAGTTTTTATATGGTTTACCCTTGAAGCCGTTTTAGCCTCCTTCTGATAAAACAGAGATAGATCACCCCAGGCAACTTGCAACTTTGCTACTTGGTACTCTAACTTGTATTTTATACCTAGTTTTTTGTATGTGCAAGAAAACTTGTAAGTGCATAAAATGAATATCTTCCACATTATTTTACTTATTTGTAAAATTGTCCCAAGTGCTTGTGCTTTAATTAAAAAATCTAATTTATCTACAAACAAGAAACTATATTTTAGTGTATAAGCTATTTTTGTACAATTGCTTTATCAAAATACATATGAAAGGTGGCTTCAATGGGAAACGTGCATTACCTAAACATGGGCAGACAAGGTTCTTTGGGTAAATGTGATATTTTATTAGACCAACTAAATGGTTGGAAACATTGTTTTGCAAGATTTTGGGCACAAACACCTGTCTTCAGGCATAGGGAGAGTCTGCTGGTGTTTTGTGTTCTCCTGGATGGAATAGAAGCCAATATGCAGAATTCAGGCCTGTGAAAATGCAAATATGTGGCACTGAGGATGATGGGAGATGACAATAGGAGTGATAGGTAGGTGGGATGGGAGAAAGGGAAGAATGCTGACCTGGTAGCTGGTAAAATGTAGAGGTTACCTCAAGTTACTGGATGGTAGACAGGTTATAATGTGCCATAAATCCAATGTCTATATTTAGTCCTAAAGATTTACCTAAACATGAACTTTCCTATTTTTAACCTCACCACCAAGAACAATAATTTATCTAATAGTCAATCACTAATACTAAAGGTCAAATCCTTTTCCATTTATTAAATGTACAAGTAATACTTAGGCATCTAAGTGTGATCCTACTCAACCCTGCCTGAATGCCTGGAAAGTCATTAACGCATCCAATATTGTTTTTCTTGGAATTAAAACAAAGTCACAAAAAGTGTCTGGAAGCAGGAAGAGGATGGACCCACCCACCTTTTGCATAACTTTTGATCAAGGAATTGATGATCATACTTAGATATTTCAGTACCATTTCAGTACCTATGAGCTGAGGTAGGCTCTGCCCTAGTATGCTATCATTTAGAATAAAAGGCCTGCACAGTCATCAGCACACCCACTATGTTTGGCTCAACCATCTCCCACCTCTGCATTGTCATCCTCATCTACCCAGAACTCATGATGATGAGGGAATTATAATGCAAATCTTTACTATGCTAAATACACATGTACACATCCAGAGCTGACCTTAAGGAAAACGGTGGCCTGGGTGAACTTGTATTTTGACACCACTCCCTGGCACCCCCCTCCACAGTGCCCTTTCCTCCCTCCTCCCAAGTTAGCAGCACTGCTGCAGGCAGAGGAAGGCAGGCAGGGGTGCACGGTGCAGTCTGGCAGGGAGGTAGAGCAGCATGGTGTGCTAGGCAGGTGAGCATACAGGCACCACTGCTGCTGCCTGTACTGCCTGGCCCAGCTCCTCTTGAGCAGTGGCTGGAGGCAGGGGTGCAGCTGGGCTGGGCACCACTCCTCCTGCCTGGGGCAGGTATTGGCCAAGGTACAGAAGGCGTGAAAACGTTGCTGTGAGCATGGGCTGCTCACACTTGTGTGTGCATGAGTGTGATGCTCCCCAAGCGGACCACAGTGCCCACCCCTAAGACCAGCTCTTCAAGGAAGGAGTTGACAGAGGTTAAGCAGGCAGTGCACTGAGGCTGATGTCTCCCACGGTATTCAACTCCTTTCTCTGTCTCTACTGCAGCTTGGGTTCAGTTCTCTCCCTTGCCCCTGTTTACTTCCACAGACTAAATGGAATTATACCTGATTTATGCTGATGTGAGGAGAGGTGAAGCATGCTCTTAATGGTAGATACTGCACATACTATTTCTGTGAGTATTCCCAAATTCTCGGTAGTCATGAACAGAAAAAGAATAATTTCACTTTGAGTTTATGTTCAAGAGGGCTGGTTTTCACAAAGGCAGATCATACAGTAAGCAAGAAGGAATGCATCCTTTTTAATTATTAATTAAGGTGACTTTTGTCCCTTGCACAGTAACAGGTTTCTTTTACACAACATGATACCCAAAATGCCTCTGAAAAGCCTACCTGATTCAAATACTAAGAACATACTGAAATAAAATGTGAATTTGTTCACAAAAACACAGCAATCAAAGTAAATCCAAAAGAGCTTTTCTTACAAAAGAAAGAAAAAAAGAAAATCCAGATGCAACCCTTAATTACTGTCAAGACAGTAACATAGAGTAACCTCTGCAGTACACTGCAGTTCCTGGCCTGTAGGTGGAGAAAGGTCATAACATTTCAGAGAAATATTGAGATATTTAATAATGTTTTAAAGAAAAATATATTTATTTAAAAGAAAATTAAAAGGCTATTTTTCTAGTGGTAAGAATTTCAGGGAAATGAATGCCTACCCATGGCTGGAGACAGAGACAAAACCGAACTACAAAGTTCAGAACTGCATGTATGTAGTACAATGTCTGCTAACACAAATAAAATGAAAGGTGCAATGGGATCTGATGCATGGTCCTAATAACTGTGCTTCCTGCCATGCCACGTGCACAGTAGGAGATGTGACTGTGTGACTGAGTATCAGATCCCATCACATTGTGTTGCTGGTGCAGAAGGAGCCTGGAATCATGTTCCTGCTCCCCCCTGCACTGGCAAACAGCAAGCTGGGTTCCCTGTGCTCTCCCTGGTGCGAGCCCTGGTCAGCTGATTGGGGGTCCCCTGGCTAGAAGTGCTGGTCAGCTGATTGTGGCTCTCAGCCATGGGAGTGCACTTGCCCTTCTGTGGCTGAGAGCCCTGATCAGGTGATTGAAGCTTCCAGCTGGTAGACTGCAAAAGACTTAATGTAGTCCTCTGGCTGGGAGCTCCAGTCAGCTGATAGGTGCTCCCCACTGAGGGAGCACAGGGAGAGAAGGGCTTCATGTACTCCTCCAGCTGGGAGCCCTGATCCAGCTGGTGTTCCCAGCCTCTGGAGCATACAAGAGTCCTGAAGGACTCTGGTGTGCTCTGGAGGCTGGAAGCGCTTGGCCACACATTCAATTAAAGGCGTGATGGGAACTAGGCACAAAGTTATTACACATATTTTGTTTAATAACTTTTTAGCTTATTTCTAGTTTTATCACACAATTAACTGAATGCAAATGTGGCTGGGTCACTACTTAAGATGTGCGTGTGTGGGTGTACAAACAAGTGACTGAATCCTTTGTGTTGCACTAAAATCTTAATGAATACCTCACCTCTTCCTAAAACTGAACACAAATGGCTGTCTCTCACTGCCCATTTGCTAAGAGCTAGATTTCAAAAGTATTTTTAAGGTGTCTAAAAAGATGCAGATAAGCATCTCATGAGATTTACAAAGTACTCAAACCACTTAGGTGCCCAAATCCCATTGGTTTCAACCTGCTTAGGGTAGATTATACTTGATATGTTTGAGAGAACTTAAAGCTAATTTGCTGCTCTCAAGATACTCACAGGAAGTCTTTGGTTACAGCTTCTATGCTGATCACTTCCCATTTTCCTTTTGTGATAGGTGTTGCAAGCTAAAATAAAGGGAGAACAAAGTGTAAATGTAAATTCCATGCTGACCAGGAAAAATATCAGTCAGCAGTGACTTCTAGGAGTTATTATTATTACTCACCCTTGAGCCATTTATATAATGGATGTGTTTGTAGCCATCTGAACTGCTGAACACCTTGTAGTAGCTAGAATTGTCAAGTGCAAAGTAAGGGGTAGATGGCTGAAACTGAAACACATGGCACAACTATTAGAGCAAACAACAGAAACCCAAGGACAAATACTAACTCTACTTCAACTAACTTTGTAAATCTCATCATGAAGGCCTTTAACATTTGTTCTGTGCACCTCAGCAAATACGCTGCACAATACTTTGTCAATTCAAGGTGTTAAATCAGGGTGTTAAGCATGAGAAACTGGTGGCTGTCATTTGAAAAGTATATATTCCCAAGTTACTGTTTTGCTGCTCTAGCAACAAAATTTCCCTGTGACCTGCAATGCATGAGCTTTCTCCTCCTTTCAGATAAAAGGCCTCCATGCATTACTAATTGTCTTGTCACTTTAGACAAAATATCTGCCTGTCCCTCCCTCCATCCAGCTTCTATTGGAGTTTACCATCCAATTGGACAATATGATTATAGAAAAATTAAGATGAAAGGGACCTCACAAAGTCACTTAGTCCAGCTCCCTGTTCAAGTCAGGATCATCCCTGACTAAGCCAACACAGCTAAGTGCCTGTCCAAACAACTCTTGAAAATTTTCAGGAATGGAGATTGCACAACTTCTCTAGGTAGCCTGTTCAAATGCTTGACCACCCTCAGAGTCAGAAATTTCCACCTAATCTCCAATTTAAATTTCTCCCACTGCACCTTGAGGCCCTTACTCCTAGTCCCATCCCCTACAGTTACAGAGAAAAGTCCATCTCCATCCTCTATAATAACCCTTCAGGTATCTGAAGACTGTTATCAAATTCCCTGTCAGTCTTCCCTTCTCCAGACTAACTCTCAGGGTTGTTGGTTGTAGCTGTGTTGGTCTAAGGCAGGGACAGTCAATAATTTTGGGCGGAGGGCCGCTTACTGAGTTTTGGCAAGCCATCAAGGGCCACATGACAAGCAGCCCAGGGCATATAAATATTAATTTTCTAAATTTTTTCAGGGGCCCCACAGGCCAGATAGAATGGTTTGGTGGGCTGCATTTTGCCCACCCCTGGTCTAAAGACATAGGCCAACAAGGTTCTTTGGGTAGATGAGATAACTTTTATTAGACCAAGTAAATACTTGGAAAAATTATTCTTTGCAAGCTTTTGCGTACAAATACACTTCTTCAGGCATTCAGCTGACTCTCCAATGCCTGAAGAAGGGAGTTGGTGCCCGAAACCTTGCAAAGAACAATTTTTCCCAACTATTTAGTTGGTCTAATAAAAGATATCACATTTACCCAAAGAACTTTGTCTGCCAGACTAACTCTGACTCTTTCAGCCCTTCCTCATAAATCATGCATACACTTCTTAAAGTGTGGGGCCCAAAACTGGGTACAGTACTTTAGGTAAGGCCTCACCAGTGCTGAAGAGAGCAATGGAATCACTTCCCTTGATTTGCATGTGATACTCCTGTTAACACAATCCAGTATGCTGTTGGACTTTTGGCATGAGGACACACTGCTGGTTCATATTTAGTTTATGGTTTACTGTAATCCCAAGGCCCTTCTCTTCAGTACTGGTCATTCCCCTCTTCTGTATATGGGTACATAATTATTCTGTCCCAGGTGAAAGACTGTACTTCTTATTCAGTTTCATTTGCTTGGTTATGGATCATTTTTCCAGTCTACCCAGGTTAATCTGGATCTTAGCCCTGCCCTTCAGAGTAGGATAGAACAGCTCTAACACAGCTCTGTAAACTAGACATTAAACATGCTTGAATTTTGTTTATGAATTTTATAACAATTCACTATTATTTTGGTGTTTTATACATTTTTCAGCTAAACTGAAGATATTTCCTGCAGAGCTTGGATTAGAACTCAAGACTTTTCAGTCCCTGGCCTCACTTCTCCAGTCCATACTACCTCCTCAAAAGATACATTTTTGCTTAGTATCATGAAAAAATATTTCCTTAGTTTCTCAAAACCCTATTGCAACCTTACTTTACCTAGCTCCAATTTTCTGCCCAACTAGTAAGGATTTAGATTTTGACTAGTTAGCACCTGGAAACTCAAGAGTTTAATGAAGTCCTAAATGACCTTGAATTCATCTAGTTCTTCTCTGGTGGTCAAGAAAGTAACTGTAAGCATTTTAATCAGTGTCCTTTTATTTTTCCCTGGCTGAGGACAACGAGAGAAAATATCTTACTGTGGAATGAAAAATACCTCCCTCTCCTCTCTCTTTCACACACATACACACATGCACATGCATGCATGCCCAGTCTCAGTGTTAATAATTGTCATCTTGACTTTGACCTTTTTAAACAGTTAAGATGTGACAAAAAACCCCCTCAAACCTGCCAGTTTAATGGCACAAAGTCTCCCATTTTGCCCTCTTGCTTTCCACAACTGTTTACAAAGTTTGCAACTTGATCATCACATTGTCTATTTGTGGAGCCTTTGCTATGTCAAAGCAAAATGTGTCAGAATGAGGGCCTTCCTTTCCACATCAAATCTGACAGCCAGTGGGATGATCTCTCATCTTTGTACTGCGGGTGATTTCATCCCTGCTGTTTCCTCCCTCATTGCATTTTTTAAAACTTTCCTTTTTGACTTCAAAACTAAAGTAGTGACTAAAGCAGAAAATGTAAGAAGAATGCAGGTATGTAGAGCATACTCCATGTTCTCACCACAAACTCTGAAACATACTTCTGTCTCCTGAGCTGGTCTTTTGGGTCCATCCTTCACTTCCCCAGATCCTCTACATAGCTCTTTTGGACCGTCCCCACAAACACGAATGTGTGTTTTCCTGGGGACAATGTGTACTGTTCTATTTGTCCCTGAGGGACGCCCATGCCATGTGCGACTATGCTGGCCCCAGCAGCCTTACCTGGAGTTCTGGGGGCCTCTGGGAGCTGCAGCTGTGGTGATCCTGCAGCAAGGACCCTGGCTGGCAGCTGAAGCATGGCTCCAGCTGGCCAGGCTCTGATTTGGGGCAACTTGTACTGCCACCGTGTGCACCATCCCAAATGTATTTTTTTTTTTTTAGGCACAGGTTTTTTTGCCCCTGGGATTTCCTGGCCTCAATCCCTCCCCTCCCCCCATGCTGCAATTTAGAAGTGCAGGGAACACTTGTGTGTGCCGTGTTTGTGGTGTGTGGCACCACAGATGGGTCTGCAGCACTGCATGCTGCACATCCATGCTGATTTGGATGTGCCCTAGGTGTCTACTTTCTACCACATGGCATTCAGTCCCTCTGAATCCAGAGGGATTCAGACAGTGTTCTGCTTGGCAGAGCTGTGTGAAAATTTTCATCGGTTTGTATGCAAAAACTCAGCAAGATACTGTTTCTGAGAGACAGGGAGGTGAGGAGAAACCCACCAAGTTTAGAGTCTCAAACCTTAAACTGGAGTTTTGGACAGCTCCATTGGAGAGCAATTCCCTTTTCCATGTGTGCAGTTGATGGTCCAAAGTTAGAGAAGAAGAATTGTTAAAAGGGCAATACAAAAGTAGGAGTTCAGAAGAGAATGTTATCTTTACATTTAATTATCAGTGTGTTACTTAAATGCTGTAATATAGAACCTGAACTCACTCTGCCAATCCAGCCAGTTTTGCTTCCTTGTTCATGTTGTTTTTCCTGAGAAAGAAAAAAAACGAACCCCTAAACATTATGTTAATCTTCTCTCACAACTAAAAGTACAAACATATGTGGATATATTTTAATTCCCTCCAAATCATTTCTTATCTATCCTTTTCATAAATATGAATTGCCTGATACTTTTGTCCCATTTTTCATACCTCTGGGCACAGCCACGCTCCACTGTTTTTTTCAAAGTCACAGACTGTGAGTACAGAATAATTCTGAATCCTATTGAGCCACTGCAGACAGATCCTTTCATCAGTTACCCATGTCACAACACTCAAATAGTGCTCCCTAGAAATAATGAAAGTTATTATACACTTTAAAGTTTTCTGTATTACTTGACTATAGCATAGTGCCTGAGGGCTCAGTGAATTCTACCAATTCAGGTCTTATATTCTAGTATAATTTGACTCTTCAGTACTGGTCTGCCTTACAATTGTTATATTGCATTGCAGTGCTTTCTGTTTATGCTTTGACTTATGTTCACTCATACAGTAAGAATTAGACAGAGTCTGTATGCACCAGTGTCTTACAAATACTGTAGTTGAATAAAAACAGACAATAAAAATCAGAACTGTCAATAGTATGTGATAAGACCTACATTGTGCTTCAAAATGGTAGGTCTCTCAGATTTTTTAATTTTACCCCACAATCTCCATAAAGTTCTATGTGAACACAGTGTACAGCGAAGTGGCAAACTGAAATATTGTGAGCTGGTCCTAAACATTTGCCAAATATATTCTCTTAACTCAGTCAGATGAATCACTGAGACCTTTAATTAGTACGAAAGGTCTGACTGTATAGCTACTTGTATACTAATTGCTTCATCTGAAGAACATCATCTAGCTAAGACTCAGAATCACAGATAAAAACTTTCTCCTTTAAGTGTAAACTTTTGATTAACGGGGGCACCTCAGGAATTCATAAGGCGGCACATGCATAACTCAATGGCCGCATCCACATTTGGTTCCCTGGGGACAAGTAGCAGCAGCACACCTTGTGCCGCTGCTACTTGTCCCTGGGGAACACCAATGCCATGAGTGCTCTGGTGCACAGCAGGTTACCTTGGGTGGGATAGGAGAGGCTGGGGCCAGCAACTGTGCTTGCCTCAGCAGCCTCACCTGAGGTCCTGAAGGCCAGGGAAGCTGCAGCTGTGGCGCTCCTGCAGCTGGGAGCCTGGCCAGCAGCCAAAGTGTGGTTCTAGCCAGCCAGGCTCTGGTTTTGGGCACTACGCACTGCCGCCATGTGCGCAGCCCTTTTTTTCCACATAGGCTTTTATAACCCCAAGATCTTCCAGGGTCAATAAAACCCCTTGTGCTGCAAGGTAGTAGCACAGGGAATGCCTGAATGCATGGTGTGTGGGGCCATAGACAGGTCTGCAGGACCACATACCACACAGCCATGCTCATCTGGATGCAGTCAATGTTCTTACTTACTATATTCTGTTATTGCTGGAAATATAATTAGAAGGTACTCTTTTGTTCTGAAAGAGCACATACTGAAGGCTTTGTGAACTGAGCTAAGGCAAATGTTTCTACAGAGCTTTGCTCTTATCTATACGTTTTACCTTAATTATTTTTTGTTTGTCAAAGTTCATATTCACTGTGTCTTCTTCCCTTGACATTCAGTTAATAAAAGGCATGTGGGAGTTTCGGCAATTAAAGCACTTAACAGTTGGTGAAACCATAAATCCTTTCCCCCACCAAAAAATTGCTTCAGTGAGAACAATACATGCAGCCACAACAGCTACAACAGACTGTCCAGGAAATCACATTCCTGCTTCCCTAGCTACTTTTTCGTCTATTTCTGATTAAAGTGCAGGGCTTTTTTAGTACATAATCTTCATTTCTATATTACTGTGAGCATGGCACTTGATTGTGAAAGGGATTGCTAGCAGGACACCTGTACTCCATTTTCATTTTGATGTCCTGTTTTCATAGTTTTGTAGAAATACAGCTCAAACCACAGGGGAAAAAAATGAAATTTCAGAGAGGAGCATGCCTTTTAGTAATTTCAGTCAGAGAGCATGAGATGTCCCCTCCAGTTTTTGGATATTTTTTCACATGCAGTCTACATTGCATTATGATGAATTTAGTTTAATTCCTACAATTACTGTACTGTAACTCTCTTTCCCTCTCTGCAAAGAACTCACTTCCCAAAGTAATACAAGCTGATCTTCCTGGGGTCAAATCCATCCCTGTGTATTACTGTATAGTAGCACTCACCATAATATGGGACTAAATTTGGGTTTGAAAGATGGAAGGACCCCATGCTGGGTCTCTGAAAAGGCATACATTTCACTCAAAATGGTAAGTAAGATCGCTCTTCTTGAATACATTCTACTAGTTGTGGGAATGTTTTAAACACTAAGGGCCAAACAGTTTACTTGGGCACTCAGAGCCTCTCCAAACATTGAATTTCCTGGGTGAAATATAAACCACTATGTTTAGAAAAACCTCATGCAGAAGTGAGAAAAGAATACTGCCATCCCAGAAATCTGGCCTGCACTCCCCCTCCTCTTTCATCACAAATGTAGTAACATTATCTGCTCCTGGGGACTAACTTGCCTTTCATAAATTGGAGGGGGGAGGGGGGGTGAAAGAGCACGACACAGTTGCTCTCACTTTCCTCTCAGTATTTTCTGCACAATCCTTAGCATAATTCCAATTGCTTTACAGTATCAGGGTAAACATCCAGACTACAGACCAGATCTGGCCCACGAAACCATTTATTTTAGCTTACCAGTAGTCTGGTGGGCTACTGGAAGTTGGGGAGTACGGCCTACCACAGAATTCAGGGTCCCTAGACCGTAATGGACATGGCCATCAATGGCAGGACCCTTGACCTGTACTACCACTCAAATATTACTGGGCCCACAGTTCTGACATGGGAGGAGTCCTTCATACACCAGATCTGGCTTGGGGCCCACTGTGAGTTCAACACCCATGCACTATATCAACCATATGCTACTGTTTAATTGTTAAACTTATTTATTGTGTAATTCCTGTAAGACAGGTTGGTATGCATGGGTTCATGTATACACACATACCACGGGTGGGGTGCAAGGTTTTTAATAGTCACTGTATCAAGTGTTTCTTATACCTTAACTGTATATGCTCACAAGCAGAATGAATTTAAACATCAGTGCTTTTGCACACTCTGAGCACAGTGAACTCACTGCTGCGTTAGTATCAGTTATATGGAGCTGCACTGGTATCAAAACAGGAGCAAACTTGAAGTGAGTTCAGCTTTTGTGCTGTCAAAGTGAGGATGCAGCTGAAAGGGCATGAGTGAATTATCCTTCCAAGCCAACAACACAGTATTGGTAAAGAATAACAATTAAAACACACATACCATAAGAACTACTCACCCTGATATCTTACGTGGTACAGTAATCTCAGTGGAATTCAAAGGAGTAAGAGATTGGGTATTCACGATAAATAATTTCACAGTAGGGTTTCTAGCTCCTGCCTAAAAATGAAAATACTTCATATCATTTTTGAAAATAGCAAATACTGCCTAGTGATGATAAAGGATCTGTAAAACAGAGAAATCACAGTAAAGTACCACATAAACAGTGTGAAGTAGAACATCTGAATAAAACTGAGATGAGCACATACTTTTATCCTTTTAATAGGACATTATCATCAACTCTAGTTAAATACTGCTTCTTTCATCAAAATAAGCATTCATAATTGTATTCAGGATATTGTGGCCTCTGTAGCATTTGCTAATACATTATAAGGCTTACCAAAAAAGCTATGGCTTATTAATTGGTAGGAATGGTCAAGTTTTATCCCACTATCAGATATAACCACCCTTCAGGATTCAGAAATTGCTCATGTTCCACAAGCAGAGGTAGTTAGCCACGTTAATCTGAAATCATGAAGAAGGCAGGGTGGAGAGATGCATCTTACAGACTAACTCAGAGCTGTTCAACTGGCACGAGGTTAATCTGTGGCTCCCCAGGCTCCCACTCAGCCACCACTCCTCCTATCATTCTAGCTGCAGTAGCAGCCAGGATCCCTGGGCTTTCCCTTCATCTTCTGCTTTGTTCACCTGCCTAGGGGTGGGATACATCTCTCCACCCCAACTTTGGGCAATGCAGCATGCAGGAACTCATAGCTCAAGAATTGAGGTTGGGGAGAGCTACATGGCTGGTGCAGTGCTAGAGAGCGCCCACCCACCCACTCACACAGCAGAGCAGTATCAATTTGTGCTGCTTTATTGCAGTTGTCTGTTAGGTTTATGGCAGAAGAGTATGGTCAACCCAAAAATGCCTGCATACTCCAGCTGCCCCAAGCAGGTACTCCCAGGTCTTCAGGATCCTGATCCTGCCTGCATTTGGAAATTCCAATCCCACGGCACGCAGGATCAGGCTCCTGAAGCCCTGGGAGCCTATGTTCCCCCATTTGGGATTGCCATGATGTCTGTTGACATTCCCACACAGTTTGGAGCTGATTGGCAGCCCCAGATCTGGGACCACACTGGAGTGTCCAACTTGCTCCAGTGTGGTCTCTGGGGTGCATCTCTGTAAATGCGGAAACGGAGAGACACACTCTAGACATTCTTAAAGCACATCTGGGAACATCACCTGTTGTTCTGTAAGATCAATAAATAGGATGATGGGCAATGGATTTCACCCAATGAAGTGCATCACCTAGTCTGGAACACATCCCAGCCCAGCTGATCTGCTTCATTTGGCAGTTTGCTTCCAGCCAGAAAGACTTCTTATACTCTTAGCACACAGACACAGAGAAGCACTGGTATGAGTAAGCTGTGGAGTATGGAGATTCCACCCATGATATCAAAGACAGAAAAGATTACGAAACCCACTGACAATACTCCTCACTCCTTCCTTTAAGAGGCAGACATCATAGAAGTCTATTGTAATTCATGAGCTGAAGTTGCAGTTTTGTAGAAGGTTCACAGCTTGGAGATGAGTCTGTCTATGAAAGTGATGTAAAACCCTAGACCTGAAAATGCATTTGCAAAGGATATGCACTGGGAAGGAACTTTGGCCCTACGAGAATGAGAGGTGCATATATATCGGTTGCAAATCAGATCAACACCAATAAAAGGAAAATTAATATTATCGGTTATTGGCTTTTTTTGGCCAGTGTAACTGATAATCTCACCGAGAAATACAATATGCCTTCTGGCTGGGACTTCTGGACACCATGTATATGCATGTAGCCGCACACAAGAATGCAGCCAGGTAGCACAGAGAGCAGCACCCTGCAGGTAAGTCTGTGGAGGGGAAGGAGTGTGGGGTAGAGAAGGGGCATGGGAAGGTGTAGACTGAGGCCCCTTGCGGTGAGCGAGGGAGTGGGGCAGGGCCTGGGGACACTGCCCAGCCAGGGCTGTGAATGGGACCCAGGACTGGGGCAGGGTACAGGACAGAGTGGCGGGAGGCTCTTCCAGGGGGCATGGGCAGGGTTGGGGGGGGCACTCTCCACTGCTGTGCATATCCCCCGGGGACAGCATAGCAGGGGAATGTGTCTCCCCAGATTTGTGCACAGGGCAGATGTGGGCTGCTTGCTGTGGGATCAGGGCTCTCTGCTCTGCTGCCTTTCCCTCAGTAGCCTCATGCTGACCATGTGTCCCCTGTCCACCCAGCAGCAGTAGGGGCTGCGAGCTGTGCTTCCCACTGCTGGGTGGGCAGGCAGCACATGGCTGACACGGGGCTCCTGAGGGAACGGCAGCAGAGCAGAGAGCTCTGAGCCCAAAACAGGCAGCCCACATCTGCCCTCGGCCTACTCGGCTCCGCTCTGGTTAAAAGCATCTCTGCACTTAAAAATGGTGATGGCGGTGCTTCAACTAAAGCTCATTTGATAAGCTTTAGTTCAAGCACCACTGAACCGTTTTTGAGTGCCAGGATGCTGAGTCCCTGGACAAGCTGCCCTCGACTCTGTCCCACTACCCATCCCAGGCCTAAGTCCCATTTACTGCCATAGCTGGACAGTGCCCCCAGCCCCTGCCCCACTCCCTTCCTCACTGTGGGGGCCTCAATCTGCACCCCCCAGGTCCCTTCCCTTCTCTACGCCCCTTCCCAATATGGTTGGTTAATAATTGGCTCTTGGTATCAGCCAAAAAAATCTTTATCAGTGCATCCCTAACAAGAACATTTCTCACAATCACCATGTCTACTTATCAAACTTTCTAGAGAAACAACAAAACCTTAAAAAAAAAAAAAAAAAAATCACACTTTCTTTCCAGGAGAAAATAAAATACTTTAACATTGCCAGATGCTGTTGACTTCAGTAAGAGTAATCACAGCAAGCTGTTGAGGAGAGACAGACAATATTTTCGTTAGCAGAAAGTGATTAAAACTGAGACTATTCTCTTACTGAAATTGCTGAACAATCATATTTAATAAATAACACAGACCTTGGGATATGGAATTCTAATCGTCTTTGGATACTGCAGCGTGTCTTCTGAATAAAAGGAATACTCAATAACAGGAACTTCTGTATCATTAAACTCTGCATATGCTATAAAATTGCCATTTGGAGACCACCACAGAGCAGAGTGGGTGCCAAACATTTCCTCTGAAAAAGATGCAAATGCATTCTTTTGAAGCAATAGTTGCTGAGTTGGCTTCTGTATCTGAAATATCATTCTCATTAGTTTTTACAGAGCTGTGCTGAAGTTCAGCTGCTGAACTGTAGACTACTTACCTGGGCTCTAAAATGACATTAAATAAATTAATGCCTACAAATGATAGACTTTTAAGAAAACAATCCCTAATTTTGGCTTAATCAAAAACCTGTTCTGGACTCTTTATTTGTTTATTTATTCTTTATATGGTTAGGATTTATCAAGGCATTAAATAATGCCTACATTTTAATGTATGGTAAGCTTCTAGTTAGAATGGCACTTTGGTTTAGTACAGGGGTTGTCAACCAGGGGTACCTAAGAAGGCCCTAGGAAGTACATGCGGGCGGGCCAGGATGGAGCACCGCCACACACCATCCCATGCTGCCATGCAGGCACCACCTGCCCTGCTGGAAGTGGGGGGTGGGGAAAGGTTGCACATGGTGGCTGCTGCTGCTCTGCATTCGGCTGGGCAGCCCGCTCACCCACTCCCCTCCCCCCCGTCTGAACACGCACCGCCGCTCCCAGGTCCACATCCAGCCGCCAGGGGTACACTGTTCTGGTGTCTGGCCGCTAGGGGTACACTGATCCAAAAAGTTTAAAAACCACTGGTTTAGTACACAACATAGCGCCCTAGGAGTCAGAAGACAAGATCCCATGCCTCGGTCCACCACTGACCTGTTATGTGATATTAAGCAAAACATTTCAGCTTGCAGTATTCCTGCTTCTCCATCTCTAAAATGGGACTAGTTATACCTACTCTCCTTATGTGGAATAAAAACATTATATATAATAAGAACTAAACTTCTCTTTCTTTTCTCCACATTTCTAACATTTTTTTAAAATTATAACAAGGAGTTATAATTGTTACCATATAAAAATCAAATAGTTGTATGTAGTTACCTTCATAAACCCAATCAGGAATTCCATTAAAAATTTTATTTTCTTCTCCATTTTTGGTGATATTTATAGTCTTTGCTCCTGGGAATTCTTTCACATAAATGTTATTATTCCAAACATATGCCTACAAAAAATTCTCATAGTTATTAAATAAATTATGGTTGGAATCCAGTGATAAAACAAGCTATATTTACTTCCATTGTGCTTTCCAGCATCCTATTTCTTTGTCATTCAGATTGCAGAAATTGTCTTGATAGTTGCATTCTATTAAGTATACTGAGGCCACTTAACAAATGAAAACATTTATTAAAATTCATTAGTACTAGAAAATATCATAGTAAATTACCTGGCCTGTGGTCATGAACAAAAATGTAGAAATAACAACAACAAAATCACAAGGAGATGACAATTTCAACATTAACAGCAAAAAATTATCTGACTTCTTCTGACAGAACTGTGTGCGTTTATGCCTGGGTGTGTGTGTGCACACGTACTAAATATAGGCCACTGACTAACATCTGTACTGTTGTACAGGAATTGTACTGCTGATATACTGCATTTCTACTTACTAACCAATTTGTGGCCAACAGGTGACCAGGATATATACTGGGTATCATTAGGAAGTGGATTCTCAGTCACTAAGGTACTAGAAAACAAAAAATAAAACAAAACAAAAATAGTTAAGACAGACAATCATTATAGTGCCATTTTATTGCAAAGCATTTACATTAAATTAGATCAATTTTACATAAAGTTACTAACCTTGCAGTCATGTCATAAATGTGATATGTAGCTGTATATGAATGTCTCCAGAGCTGCAAGAAAACCATTGTTATTTTAAGAAAATATCCTCAACCAAGAAACATTTTAGGAGGTCTGCAAGTGTGTTATAAGTTAACGACAAGTGTTTGAAACCTTTTCCTATTTCTATTTCTGATGGGTGAATGCACCCACCAGCCATCCAGGATCAACTAGTGGGTCAGACTGTCTCCATCCATGGTAAAAACCTAGGGAAATTAATCAGTGAAAGATTCATTCTGAGTTTTCCTTTAAAGTATCCTATTTAATAGGAACTATTCACATACCAGCTTTTTAAAGTTACGCGCTCCTCCAGCCCGGGGGGTCCCAGGGATCCATGGTAAGACTGGAGGCAAGACTTCCAGACAGAGATGGGGGTAGCCCTGCAGCTTCCCAGCCCCTTTTTACTCCGTCTCACTGGTATTCCTACTGTTTTAAAGCACTATATCATGCTACTTTGTTCAACATCCTGATGTTTCTTGTTTCCTTGGCCCTTGCTTACCCAATAATAAATAACACTGTTCCCAAGATATTTTCGATCCAGATTTTGTCACAGAAATCTATGGCCTCTACAGAAATCTCTCTCCCAGGTCTGCCTCTGGAAATCTGTAGATTTGGAGAGTTTTAGTAGAAGCACTGTGTGGGGCCTGAGAATGGGATGGTATAGCAGATGTACATGCAAGAAAGCTTACAGGATTCTACTTTGTCCTCTGCTGGGATATCAAACTAGCAGCCCATAAACTTGATCCATTATGACAGTCTGTATGTTCCAACTCATCTCTGCTGTTAAATAATGTATATACTTTTAAACTTTCTTTTTCCAGTTTAAAAAAATTCTCTAATTACAAAAACATATTTAAATATATTTTCTCTATGTTGATTAATAATTATTCTATGAAAGTAGACAATTAGAAAATTTCTCGCGTCCAAGGGCTTAATAACCACGTAGCTAAATACCAGTATCCTCCTGATTCATGGATCTGTGCTAGTTTAATCTCTTGTTCTACAGGTTAATACAGGGTATACTTTTCAATTTTGCGACTGTAAAGTCAAGCTGTGCTTCCTACTCAGAAGGTAAGAAATGGCAAAATTATGTTGATTGCCCAACTTTTATTAATCCAGTGCATATGCCAGTGCATAATCTTATAGTATTTTTGTCACAGGACTCCTACCTCATTCATTCCATAGGATGTATTATAATCTGAAGTTCATGATAAGTTATTAAATTCTTTGCTTTGTCCATGTTATTCAAGGTGGCTATGCCTTATAGACTGGATACTCTTCCAACCCTGCTCTGAATGTATAATTAATGACTTCCTCAAAGGCTCTCAAATGATGGGCTTCAGAGTGCACCATCAATTCTTCAAAACACAGCATGACATGAAGGGCTATAATTATGCTAATTTATGGGTGAGGAACTCAGGCAGAAAGAGATGAAGGACAAACACATCCCCTGATTTTGGGTGACAAATCTGAGATTTCTTGCACACTGTTTTTCAATGTGTTTAACATTACCTAGCTCTTCATGTGTTCCAAAGGGTGCTCCCCTACTAGGAGCCTCTCCCTGATGAAAAGTTTATGGTGCTCAGGGAAATAAAAAAAAAAGACAGGTGTTCAGCCAGGGCTCCCAGATAAAAATCCACTCTTTAAAGGTCCAAGGCACTGTGAGCCTAGCACCAGGAAAAGGCTCCCCAGTGTTGGGTTCAGGGCACCCCAGACATTTAGAAAGCAGACATGCACTTGGGAGCCCCAGTTGTATGCCTATTTTTTTATGTTCTCAGGCACCTGTGGAAGAGGCACCTGGAGAGCAGGGATCTCCTGGCTCCCCCAGCTGAAGGTCCCCTGTGATGGCCAGAACCAGAAGGGTTAATAACAAAGAGAAATTTGCTTTTTGAAGGTATCTGAAGTAGCTTTAGGAGCAGTTTCCTGTCTGTCTGAAAGAAAATTTATATATAGCTTTTTATACTTGGCCAAAAACGTGTGCCCAGAGAACACCCTACATAATTACCGGCTTAGATGAGCGATACTTGGCCAATCAGCTGGGGGCGTTGGTAGTGGGCAAAGCCCAGGTAGCCTACAGGGCCTTGTCTCAGAAGGAAGCCCTGGACTACGAAGCTGTTAAAACCGCGATCCTCTACCGGCTAGACAGACCAGCCCTGAACAATATCAGTGGCTCTTTCGAGCTAAGAAAGGGGCGGAAGAGAGGTAGCCCCGGCTGCTGTTACAGCGACTACAAGATCTCTTTAGGAAGTGAGTTAATTTGGCAATGTGTACCCTAGTGATGCTCATGAACAAAGTCATATTGGAGCAATTCTTGAAAGATTTAGAAGAGAGGACACAACGCTGGGTGTGACAGCATTCACTGGGGTCATGTGAGGAGGCACTGGAGTTGGCTGAAGCTTTTGCAGCCTCAGAAGCATACTATCCGCGGGAAAAATGTGGGATGACACCACCAGCCAAGAGAACCAGAATGACGGAAGCCCGGCAACAGGACCCCAGGAGGGGACATGGTGTGTTATTATTGTGGCCCAATGGGGCATTTTGCGTGGGAATGTTCAACCCACGCTTCTGAGAGGTGGCGACCACACAATGCCCCACAGTGGGTGGTCGAAACACCTAAGACAGCTCCACGGGAGTCGATGGATTGTAGTTTTGAAGCAGGGGGAGAGAGCCCAGTATGGGGGTGCCCAGTAGTGAGGGCCTGGGTTGAGGGCTGCCTAGCGTGGGCCTTGTTAGAGTCAGGCTGCACCCAATCACTGGTCAGGGCCACACTTGCAAAAGATCGCCCTGGCTGTCGGGCCGAACCCATGAGGATATCTTGCCTTCATGGGGAGACGCAGAAGATTCGCTGAGCATGGGCGAACCTGTGAGTGATGGAGCATCAGGGGGAGCTATTGGTAGGTCTCGCGCCCCGCTTAGCGTACAACATGCTCCTAGGGCGGGACTGGGCCCCAATATACGACGTCTTGGATCGAGCGCGAGATGTTGAGGCGGCTTGCAGGACATTAAAAACAAAAGAAGGGTGGCTCGGAGACTCAACCAAACAAGAAGGGCCTGGTGAAAGAGACAAAGACACCATTACCAACCTGCAGGATATTGCCAGCCACCAGCAGTTTCAGCGAGCCCAGGAAGAGGATCCCAGGCTACAGGGGCTTTGGACACAGGCCGAAGATGACCTCTGGCAACCAGCTGCGGCCTCAGACCCTGTGACCCACTTTGAGGTAAGGCAATACCTCTTGTACCAGGTTCAGTCTGGCGGGGAGGGCGAGGAACATAGAGTACAACTGGTAGTGCTGCCCTCTTGCCACTGGAAGGCAGTATGGCAACTGGCGCATGCCAGCCCTCTTGGGGACCATATGGGAAGGGATCGGACCACTGACAAAATATCCCGGTGGTTCTTCTGGCCAGGGATGGGAGAGGATGTGGCGCGGCGATGCACAGAGTGTCCCGTATGCCAAAAGGCAAGGGAGGATCGGCCACCTCGGGCCCCACTAAGGCCGATGCCAGTAAATCGACCTACCATTTTTACTGATTGCCATGGATGTTGTTGGGCTGCTGCCTCGCAGCAGAGCCGGTACTAATATATACTTCTGTTCATCGATTATATGACCCGGTACCCTGACGCCATGCCCTTGAGATCCGTGACAGCTCCTCTGACTGAGGAGGAGCTGGTAAAATGGATAGCACGTATGGGTATTCCACACGAGATCCTAACAGATCAAGGGCAGAATTTTATGTCC
>NW_017728949.1:49847994-49859793 GCF_001723895.1 Crocodylus porosus | reverse complement strand
TGTTGGTTGCCCCTAAGCATGCAGTCCCCTGCTGGCCCTTCCTGGATGTGTGCCAGCATAATTTTCTCGAACAGCTTGCCTAGGATCGAGGTAAGACTAACTGGCCTATAGTTTCCCAGGTCCTCCTTCCTCCCTTTTTTGAAGATGGGGACCACTGTTATATTGCCAGTCGGGAGCGGCTGGAACCCAGTGGGAGCCGGGTACCGCACTGACTCTATTATAAGGGGCACTTATTGTCCATAAGTGCTGTAGCTCCTGCAATAGGGGCAGAACGGCCGCAGGGAGCCCAAACTGTAAATTGAGGAACCTGACAAGGTCCCTAACAGAGCTCGTTGGGAGCTAGAGAGGGGTTAGACCCCACGGCATACAGGGAACACAGGAGGTTGTCGGCAGAAGGCTGAAGCCGTCGCTTTATACGCGGAACCCCTGGCCGTAATATTTTGCGTTAATACACATGTTTTCTTTCGGGACAATCTGAGTGGCTGAGCCGGACAGGCAGCCACCACCCAGTGGAACGGGCAAGGGTGTAGGGGTTGCGGAGCCCTCAGCAACACGAGACCTGCAGACATCGAGGAGTCCCCTGACTGGACGACACGTGCCAGAACACCGGAACCAACTCTAATATCAAAGTCGTGGCAGGTGAGGCAAGCGCGGGTGAACGCCCAACACATGGTGAGCGGACCCTTGGTGACCAGTAAGCGACCCTGCCACAGGGAGGCGGTAGAGGTCGAACCTCTTCCCCGACAGACACAAATCCTCCTGGAGGAGTTTAAGAAGGTATTCTTGGATGATCCCAGTTGTGTACGGGATATGTACCACACCATTTATATGCCTGCAGGCGTGATTGTACAAGATCGGTGGTGGCCAATACTGCACCATTTAGCAGGGAAGTGCAGAAGGAGATCAAAAAAATGTTTGCACTCAGCGTCATCAAGCCCTCTCGAAGCCCCTGGAGAAGTTCCCTCGTACCTGTCCCAAAGCCAGATGGGACCTTATGGCTCTGCGTGGATTACTGAAAACTAAATGAAATAGCTGCATTTGATGCTTTCCCCATGCTGCGTGTGACAGAGTTGGTAGAGCGAATCGGAGCAGCTAAATTCATAACAACATTGGATTTAGCCAAGGGGTACTGGCAGATCCCTGTGGGGCCCTGTGACTGCCCCAAAACTGCCTTCAGGACACCCTGGGGCCTACATGAATTTATAAAGATGCCGTACAGACTACACAGGACTGCCACCACCTTCCAACGACTGATGGAGCCCATTCTGGCACTGCATTCAGAATACACAGCAGCATATATCGACGATATCATCATATTCGCTTGATCATGGGAACATCAACAGGCCCTCAGAGCCGTATTAACAGAGTTGAGTGGGGTAGGCTTGACCGCAATCTTCTGCAACTGTGTGGTTGCACAGAAACACACTAAATACCTAGGATTCCTCGTGGGGCAAGGAAACATACGGCCTCTACATGACAAGGTTGAAATCATTCATAACTTTTGGGCCCCACAAACACCCAGACAACTACGATCTTTCCTCAGTCTGGTAAACTATTATCGTAGATTCATCCCCTGATTTTCAGAAATAGCTGCACCACTCTCAGAGGCCCTGAAGGGGCCAAACAGAAGGGGGATCAAGTGGAAGGGGGAAATGTTTCAAAGATTTCAAGTGTTAAAAAGGGTCCTGTGTGAGGACGTGGTCATACATGACACCCCTAATTTTGACAAACCATTCATATTACAGACCGACACCTCTGAAACAGCTATTGGGGCTGTCCTGGTGCAACAGGACACAGGCATGGAGTGACCCGTGGTCTACATGAGCCGGAAACTACTGCCAGCCGAAACAAGGTATGCAACTATTGAAAGGGAGTGCCTTGCAATCCAGTGGGTGGTGGAGCACTTTCGCTATTATCTACTAGGCAGAGAGTTCACACTTGTCACTGATCACACGCCTCTCAAGTGGCTCAACTCAGCCAGAACTGATAATGCACGTATAACAAGATGGGCATTGGCATTACACCCTTTTAAGTTCAGCATAGTGCATCGCTCAGGGAGCGACAATCTAACAGCTGACTTTCTATCCAGATGTGGCGATAACACAAGACAAGGCATCAACCGGCAAGAATGCCCGACCTTACCTATGACCACAGGTAAGGGAGATGCGAACCCAATGAAACCACCCCAAGGCAGCTTATGTGAGGGTTATGTCCCAGGGAGGGACATACAAGGGAAAAAAAACAAAAACTTACCCATGGCAGAAGGCATGGAGCAGCAGGGGTGGAAGGAAAAGCCCGCGCAGCTCATCAGCCGTTTGTTTATACAATTATGGCTGGCTGGTGATGTCAGCTCCAGACACTGAGCAGCAAAAATAAAAATGGCAGCTGACACTGCAGAAAGGGAGGAGAGGAGAGAGAGAGGGAGAAAGAGAGCCCCAGCCAGACCCAGAAAGGGAGGAGACCTTCACCACAGGTCCCACCGAACTCAGCAGACCCAGACCCAGGGACCCCAGACCCGAGAATGGACGCAGGAACAGACCGGATACCCTGCAGGATCCCAGGTGGGAGAGTCAAAGGGCTCAGGGCAAGCAGGGACCCACACCAGAGGGAAGGACCCTGAGAGAAGTCCCTGGGTGGTCGCAATAGAGGCAAGTATCACTGCTGTTTCCAGCTGGGTCAGCAACGGAGCGTGAAGGGCTTCCAGGGCTGACGGAGGGTAAAGAGGGTGCCCTGAGTTAAAATAGTAGGAAAGATACGAGAGGGGCGCAGTTACGTCAAGGGGTATGCTTGAATTTAGGGCTCCTTAGGTGATCAGTTTCTTTTTCTGTTTCCACGCATGAAGGGGTTAAGGAGGGAATGGCCATGTGAGCTACCCCAAGTATCGGGGCCGAGGGGAGAGCCTCAGAGGTTCTTTTTTTTGTTTGTTTCCCTGGGAGAAGGGGCTAGAGAGAAGGAGGAAAAATGGGGAAGGGTCAGAAACGAGAGGACCGACCCCATGTTGGCGATCAGGCATAACGGATGGCTGTCAGGAGGGCGCAACTCCACTGAAGAGGCCAAGGCCAATGGAGAACATTGCATGTGAGGCAGAGTGTGGCTGAGGTGTAGGGGTGGCAGAGCCCTGTGAAATGACCGTCGGGTGAACCGTGGGCCACCGAGTAAACCAAACAACCATCCCCAACCACTGAGGAACCAACAAGCTGTGGCAGGCGAGATCAGGGAGGGCAAGTCGTGGCGGAAACATCTGCTCGGCCCAAAATGTGTGCCCAGAGAATGCCCTATGTCCGTCACCTGGGCGAGGGCTGCTCGAGAGCGGATACTTGAAGCCCAACAGTCACATGGGGCATTTACATGCTCCCGCACCCCAGACTGCACCCACTGAAAAGGCCTCAGACACACAAAGATACTGAGAACACCCAGCTACAATCGAAGAAGTGTGAAACTAGCCTCTCAGTCATTGGTGATGGATTGTGGACTGGCAAGGGAGAACCTGTCAATGTTACTGTGGGACAGGGTACTTACTCAGTTTCCTCCCATATGCCAAAATAAATGTTGTTGCTCGCACTGATGCTACATACGCCACCTGGCAAAAATCATATTTATAAAGCAAATACTTCAAAAAGCAAGGTGTAAGTTGTGTTGGCCAGAACCAGAAGGGTTATTAACAAAGAGAAATCTGCTTTTTGAAAGTATCTGAAGTAGCCTTAGGAGCAGTTTCCTGTTTGTCTGAAAGAAAATTTATATATAGCTTTTTATACTGATTTTCAGACTGCAAAAACTTTAAAAAACGGAACTAAGAATTATAGCCATAGACGTACCTGATTTATGAAATTTTGCTTAAAATCAGTAACAAACTAACAAACGTAATCACAAAATATAATTAGCATAGTAGGTTAAACTTAGGTAGGGACACGTTAATCTCAGACCCCAAAGTGAAGTACTGTGATTTGCTTATTGGGTAAACCCAAGCTTGAGCAGTAACTTACTATAATAATTTCTAACACCTTTTAACCCCATAGGATAACAGCTATAAAGTAACACTATGAATGGGTATATAACCAAAAAATTAGGATAAGATATAAAAGAACAGACACATTTAAGTAACCCTCAGGGAAGGATAGAACAGAAAGGTCATTGCTGTCCCATACCCCCATGGATCTATGAGAGCGAGCACCAGATTCTGACAGAGGGGCCTCCCCCGGTTCTCCCTTGGACAGCTCAGTTCAGAGACATCCGACCGCTGAATCAATTTGACGTGTATCTTCTAACTGAGAGACTATTGATAAGTTGCTAACCAAGTGGGAACTCTTGGTTAATTTCTTTATCTGTTTTATAATCACTGTCAATTTTAATCTGTATTGTTATGTTGTCTGCTTATTAGCTTAAATTTTTTACTAACTGTCATATATGTAAACTATATCTTTTGTTGTTATAAGTAAAATTTATTCTTTTTTTATAAGTAAAACTTGTCATTGCTTTCCTTCCCAACATCACCTCCTCGATCCCAAACGAAAAAGCCCAATGGCTAATAAAGTTGCAGTGCTCAGTCAGTCTGCAACTAAATTAATGTACTCACAGTGCCCAGCTGGCCTATGACAGCCCCACCAAGGCCTGGGACCTCCTGGTCAACCTCCTCCTGGCTCTGGCCAAGCTTGTCATCTAGCTATCCAGGAAGGAGGCTCTGGCCAGGAAGGCTCCCGGTGACCTTGGGACATTTTTCCTTGGTGTCCTTCGCGTGTGTCTCTGGGTGAAGTACCACTGGGCAGTAGCCGCTGGTGAGATCTCCAAGTTTGCGAGCCAGTGGGTGCTGTCCAGGGTGCTCTGCTCGGTGTCCCCCCAGGGAGCACCTGTTTTGGCCCTATGACCCTGCATGTGCACGCCCTGTTTTCTCTTTTGTTGTCCCCCAGAATTTCTTGGTGTTTTTAAGGTGCTGGTCGCCCAACCCAGTGGCAACCCCAGCATGGGGTTTTTAGGCTTTTAACCTTTTAACTGCGAGTGCCGGATGCCAGGAGGATACCCCCGTCCATTTTTTTAGTCTGTTGATGTTTTTAGAGTACCGGTCGCCCAACACAACTCAACACAGCGCAGCAGCGGCCAGCTTTTACTCATCCCCAGCTGGGGAGAGCTACATCTGGACCCCCGCATGGGGTCCAGAGGACTTTGACAATCGCCGGCGGCCATTCTGAAGCAGCCCACAGCTTTTAACGGTCCTAACCGTGATGCCGTGGACATCAAATAGTCCCCCCCTGCCCAACAAATAGCAATCACACAATTGGAATTTGAGGAATTTTTTGCCCAATTCCTTGAATTATGCAACCTGCCATACACACATGGCATGGCTGGTCATACAGTTTGGAGAACGGGGCATAACATTCCTCAGACTCCAATTACGCGTCTGTCTTAATGTTCTGCCAGCAGCCTTACACAGGATTGCTTCATTGCACTGCATTTCCTCCCAGTCCCTACCACTCCAACTCTTTTTGCCCAATCAGTCCCCAGCTCCCCTGTTTCCAGCTCTTCAACTCCAGAAGAGAGAACACACTAGTACCTTCTTATAGCCAGATTGTAGCAAAGCAAATCTTGTATCTGGAGAGAACATAGCTGTGGTAGCTCCAACTTCTTTCTATCAAAGAAGGAAACAGACTGGTTACATGCCACACTGGCTACATATATAAAGGAAATACATAAAAGGAAAGAATCAAAGCAAAGTCTAAAATGTACAATATATGGACATACTATTGTGGTATTTTTCAGAGTTTTTAAGACTGCTCCATTATCAGCACTGATAATCTGCAGGCTGCCATCCACTGTTTTGTGGACGTATTCATTTCCTAAGGGAACAAGAGAGAAACTATAGATCAACACAGAGAAACCATAAAACAAAATGCTTCCCCAACTCCCTTGGGGAACTCAGTGCACCTAAAAAGAAAAGGAGCTCTACCTTATCTTCCAATTCCACCACTGACTTATGAATGGAAAGGTGCACAAGGAAGGACTATGCAGCATCCTACCAAAGGCTGGAGCAGTAGGCATACCCTCGAGTCCCCATAGCAAGCAATGTGCCCTCATATCACAAGCAACACAGGAATTTGCTGGAAGATACAGCTGAACACTGAATCATCAGTCATCCTCATTCTGTTGTCATTACTGGCATCATTCTACAACCACGCAAAAATCATTTAAAACTTTTTTCTTCACATACCAGCTAGTTCCATTCAGGTAAATGCAGCCTGCTGTTCACATGGGTGTCAAATAACAGAGACAGGCAGAAAGAACACTTTATCAGTATTAGATGGATTACCTGAAATCCACTGCAAATTGTATCTTTTGTAGTTATAGCCATCACTCAGATAATCCTCTAAGGTAAATGTTCGTCGTGTGTCAGAGGTACCTCCTAGAATAGAGATGAAGATTTGGATGCAGTTGACCTACCTGCCAAAGATTCATTACTAAATAAATCACAATTTAACTAACAAGTTTGTGGCTACCTAGATGTACAGCATTAATGAAAACAAAACACCTGAGTTTTACTGCAAGTCAAGTCAGCCACAAGTGGGAGGAATCCCTGCTGACCCCATCTAGCAACCTCATGGTAAAAACCACAGGCAAGTCCCAGGGGAATTCTAGAGAGGGTGCATCTATATGTGTACTTTACTGCAGAATAGATTCATCAGTAGGGCTGTGCAAAGCTTCGGATGCCGATTCGATTCAGAGGAGACTCGGTCCGATTCAGCGGCCAAATCTCTGAATCTGAATCAAACTGGGAGACTCATTAAAAGGGTCAAATCGAATCCAAACCCTTCAAATCGATTCAGCGCTGATTCGGAGAGATTCAGAGATTCAGATCAGCCAGGGACAGGCAGACACAGCCAGGTGGCTACAGGTTCTCCCGCAGCTCCTCCAGCTGTGCCTGCCTCTCCCCAGGCAGGGGGAACCACAGCAGAAGCCCCCATGGCTGCCCTGCCTGGCCCCATCCCTCACCCAGCCCCAGCCTCACAGCACTTAAAAGAGAAAAAGAAAAAAAACTGGCTGCAGAGTGGGGAGCAGGGCCTCTGAGGGCTCACAGCAAAGCCCCCATTCACAGCGTGGGGCAGTGGGGAGCAGCAGGGAATTATGCCTGCTGTCTGGCATCCACGTAGCAGCTGCTCCATGGTGCGAGTGCAGCATGCCTCAGCAGGTTGCTGCGCGCTGTTGGGTGTTGGGGCCACTGGGGCTTAGCGGTACTGGGCTCCAGCTGACTGCTGGAGCTACTCCTTGACAGGGCATGGTGACAGTTGCTGTGTGGCTGCCAAGTGTGGGAGGTGGGGGGGAGACTCGATCCCTGCTATCTCCACTGCCCCACGCTGCATGGGGGGGCTCTGCCATGAGCCCCCAGAGGCCCCAGTTGGTGCTGCTGCATCTGGTGAGTGCAGGGCTTTTTTTTCAAGTGCCAGGAGGCTGGGGCCGAATCAGCACCTAAACAGCATCGAATCGCTGATTCTGATTCAGCCAAATTGAATGGGGACAGCGATCCAAATTGGCTGAATCTGAATCCGAATCCAAAACATTCCCTATTCGCACAGGCCTAACTAATTAGCCCTACAGATAAGCATCACAGTCTACACGTTCACTGGTATTAGGGCACAGTAAACTAATTAACTCCACTGTAAGAAAGTAATGTCAGGGACAGTACTGTCTTGCAGAGGAGTAACTAACTGCACTGAAATACATGTGTAGAGACTGACTGGGAGTGTAAATTGTGCCCAGTCAGCCCAGACAGCCAGAGGCCTGCTCTGCCCTGGCTCAAATTGCTGCTGTTCTGGGTGCACATGTTGACACTGACCCCCAGGAGCAGTTAAGTCTGGCTTGAACTGTTCCAGAGTTTATTGCTTCACATTAATTGCACATGTAGATGCACCCAGAGATGGCTATTCTGAACTGGTTGAAAACAAAACCAAGAACACCTTATTGGCAATAAAGACAGGGTCTTAAATTCTCTGCTCCACCCATCCCATGAAGTACGTACACATTTATTAAAAAAAGAGAAAGAGGCAAAACTTACATTCCCTCCACTCTAAACCAATGGAGATTCATTCTACTTTCAGTACTCAGACCATTACTGCTTGATTTAAATTTAAATCAAACTTCCTTGCCACAGTATCGCACAGGGAGTTTGAGACTTTTTCCCACCCAATGCTGAGGACTAGACCAAGTTCTCTCTATTATTTGTAGCATCCATTCATTTTGTGTTTCTGCCACACATTATTCAAGGATTTTCAGGATCAAAGCTTCTTTATTTTCTTGAAATGAAATATTTTCAAATATCTCTCTGAATAAACGGAATACGGAACATAAATATTAGCTTATTCACTCATCCATAAGGTTTCTAGCACTTTCAGTCTCTGGTGTCAAAGGAAGAAATGGACTAGGCTGGAATTTAAACCCAGTGACGTTGCTTGGTAGAATATAGTTTTGCCTCAAAGTTATGAAGATGGGCCCTGAATTACTTTAGCTGTAAGTGCAAAACTGTCACTTGAGTATAAAAGCATGCTAGATTGTAACAACTCTAAAGTTCTATTGCACACAATATTAAATCACATGTTTATATAACACTTGCCATTAAAGTTCATATTACTGAAGACTTTATCATTCACCATCTATATAATTATTAACAAACTTGAGCCTCATAGATGGTGGAAATGAAACACATTAAATAACAGGATCAATAAAACTTGTAAACCAGATGGTGTATTTTTTATTAAATCATTTTTATCAAACTTTTAAGATAAGTTTATGGTGGAAGGTCTGGTTAAATATATACTATCTATAATAAAAGCTAGACTTATCTAATGTATCTTCTCTCCAAATGATTGCTAGGTTTATTGCCACCACAAGATGTAATATTAAAGTTGAACAAAAGGGTTTGAAACTAAGTTCATCCAAAAAGAAAGGTGATTTTTTTTTCTGAAAAGCCTGAAAAAAAACCCTTGGGAGAAAAAGTCTTTCATAAAAGACACAAGTACCCCTCCAATAAGGACTAAAACTTTACCATCAAGTCAGCACTTTCAGGATGATAAGTAACAATGTACATTTTGCAGATTAGTTGCTATCATCATGATTATAGATACTGAGTATCATACAGGTTTTCATTTTATCTATGTAGTCAATAGAACAGAAGGAATGGAGAGAAGACCAAGGTCAGATTATATGAAGACTAGGTCCAAGAGACAGAGCAGAGCAAGGACAAAACTAGGAAAGTAATTAGCAAGTTGTGTCTGAAGTGTACTGGAATCCAGGAAAAGGAAGGGTGCTGAATGGTAGCATTCCTGAAGTCAGCACATAGCACAGGGACATGCAAAACTTGTATTTCTCCCTATCTTTTTTTTCTCTTCAAGGAAAGACGATACCAAAGAAACCCATTTTGGGCTGGCAGTGAGAAGTGATTAAGATACAGATATGAATTTCAACAAGTAAATACTGAAGTGATTATAAATATCAGCAGTGTTTCAAAGACAACAATAAACAAAACTGCAGATGGTTGATGACCCATCATCCAACCTTTGGGTTAAAGCAGGGATCTCCATTTTCCAAGCAACTGGGGACTGCAGGCCGTGTAGGCCACGTACTGTGCCACGTGAGCCTCCTTACACCCACTGCCACACTGTGTAGGTTCCCAATGCGCTCCTCTTTCTCCTGCCACTGCACAGCATGAGCCCTGATGCACCACATGAGCCCTTGACATGCCCTGTGGTCTCAGTGCATGAACATGCTGCACTACACAAGCCCCCTACACATGTGGATGTGTGACTTGCAGTGCCACACAGTGAGCAACTCCCACTGCACCACACCAGCATGAATGGGCTCTATCAGCCCTGTGAGCCATGCTGCTCAGCCCTAGCCCCCATGGGTGAGGCAAGGAAAAAGAAGCTGGAGGAGGGAGGGGGAGCCTGGGAACTCTGGCAGCAGTAGCCAGGAGCAAAGGAGGGAATGGCACTCAGACTAGGAATCTAGGGGCTGCAGTTTAACCCCTCAGGGACCACATGTGGTCCATGGGCCACCACTTGGACAGCCCCAGATTAAGAAATACAACTCAGTTAAAGATAATTACAGCCACCGGAGACCCATTATAAAGAGGACATTTCCACTGTCAACTTCAGAAGTTATGTCATGACCAGGTGCTTTTGCCCACACAAGAAATCAGCAGTGAGATTTTAAAGACAGACAGAAGGAGAAACAAGGATAGAGTTTGGAGGTAGCTGGTAATGGATGGGTGGGACTCTGATGTACAAGACGAACTCCAACCTGAGAAATGAGGTAGGAGTCAAATTTGGAGAGTGTAGTACTAAATAAACCAGCCTTCTGCTCAAGAGATTTGAGAAAGATAAAAGTCACAGATCTCACAAGCTGCACTTGTCTGCAATGGTAAGAAGAAAGATGGAAGGATCCATGATCATAGAAGCAAAAGCCAGCAGCCTTGAAATATGAGATCATATAACCCAGTGATAACCTTTTTAGATTTAGGGCACCTCTCAGGAAAAGCCAGCTCTTAGCTTTCCCTTGTTTCTTGATCACAGAAAAAAATAGAGAAATTCTTCCATTGTAAAGAGCGTGAAAGGCCACAGCAGGTCAGAATGTTCTTGACACTATGGAGTCCTACTTGAAATTTCTGGGTTTATCTTTTGAATCGTGCATTGCTGTTTGCACACCTAACAGTGGTAATATTACACAGCACTCCTTCAAAGGATCTCATGATAACCTGATTGAGAATAACTGATATAAAATAGGGGTGCACCGAGGGAGAATTTTTGGGCTGATACTGATGGCCGAATTTAACAAGCCACATCAGCCGATACCGATCTGATTCTGGTATGCAGTCATACAGTGCAGAAAGTGGCACCTGGCTGGTAAGTCTGTTGTGGGGGAAGGGGTGAGGGGGGAAGGAAGGGGCATGGGGGAGCAGATCAAGGCCCCCACAGTGAGGGAGGGAGTTGGGCTGGGGCTGGAGCAGGCGTTGCACAGCCAGGGCAGGGCACGGGATGGAGCTGCGAGTGGCTTGTCCAGGAGGTGGGGGAGAGCGGGGGTCAGCTCCTGCCGCTGCATGTAGCCTGGGAGGGCACAGGGGGCACGTGCCCCTGGATCTGTGTGCAGGGTAAGGGCAGGCTGCTGGGGCAGTGCCAGGCTCTTCCCAGTAGTGGGGCTGGGGTGGGCTGTACACGGGGCAGACAGCGGCAGTGGCGGTGCTAGGAGGAGGCTATGGGGGGGACTGTAGCCACCTCAAAATTTGCTCAGAAGGTCATTTAATCCAACCCCCTGCACAAAGCAAGATAATCCCCAACTAGATTGTCCCAGCCAAAGCTTTGCTGGCCAGGTTTTGAAAACCCCCAAGGATGGAGCTTCCACTCGAGACCATTGCTCCTTGTTCTGTCATCTGTTACTACTGGTTTCCTGGCAGCAAAAAACAAGAACAATTAGTGCATGGTACCTCTCACAGAGTAAAGACGACGTGAGAAAGAATGGGAAAAAGTGTGTAATGAAAAGAAATTCAGAAAGAGAAAGAATGGCAAAAATCAAACTAGAAAGAGGTGAAATATGTGAAGGGATGTAGAAAAGAAAGAAGAAAAACCATATCTTTCCTCCAGGGAAACATCCTTAATCAAAACTTGTTATGAGTACAATGGTCTTTCAAACCGCTTCTCAAAACTTGGCAGTTCCAATTAATCCATTCAGAAGTGAATATATAGATTTCATAGACATTAGGGCTGGAAGGGACCTCGGGAGATCATCGAGTCCAGCCCCCTATCCAAAGGGCAGGAAGACAGCTGG
>NW_017728949.1:49845741-49847894 GCF_001723895.1 Crocodylus porosus | reverse complement strand
GACTAGGAAGGAGGCTCTGGCCAGGAAGGTGCACAGAGATTGTGGGGGCACTTTCTTCTCACTCATCCACAAACAGCACCAGTGGGCACCAGTGGGTGGTGTCCACCAGCTCCTTGGATGCCTTTGAGGACTGGTGGGTGTAGCCCAGGGGGTCTGCTCAGTCCCTCCTCAGTCACACTTATTTTCACTTTTTGACACTTTTGACCCACAAGACACTCCTATCCTTTTTTTTTCCCATTAGTTGTCCCAAGAATTTAGTTGCCCATTCGTCCATTAGCCCCTGTAAAAAGGGGCTGCTAGTTAGCCATGTGGGCCTTGCCCACAGTAAGTTGATGGACAAAAAGACAGGAGCTTCTGGGGCCACCCCAGTGGCTGAGCCTGTACCCCACCCTCATCCCATGAGCCGCTGGAAACCTCAGCTGGCGAATCCTCCATGAAGCCATTGCCACAGGCACGTACGTGGCAAGTTTCACAGGCACTCCAGTCTCCTGCCCCTTCTGTGGTCAGGGGAAGACCCTGGTGTACATGACACAAGTATGCCAGGCTACATCCCCTCCACCTCCACCACCACCTCCAGAACCTCCTCCTTAAGTTCTAGATGAACTTTACCCCTCACCTTTTTATTTTTGGACAGCCAATCTGAAGCCCCGTCAAGTCCCGGAACCTCCTGTTAACCTCTTCTTGGCCCTGGCCCAGTGGGCTCTGTATGTGACCAGGAAGGAGGCTCTGGCTGGGAAGATGCCTGTAGACTGCAGGGCCACTTTCCTCTCACTGGTCTGCTCACGTTTCCACCCGGAGCACCACCGGGCGGCATCCACCAGCTCCTTAGATATCTCTGAGGACCAGTGGGTATGGCCCAAAGAGCTCTGCTCAGTGTCCCCCTGAGGAACACTCATTTTCATGTTTTGACCCTTTGACCCCCACATCACTCCTGGCCTGTTTTTTGCTGTTGTTGTCTCAACAGTTCTGCTGTGTTATTCATCCATTAGCCCCATACAGTAGGGACTGCTAATTATCCAGGTACACCTTAGGGCCCCTGGTACTTGGATCGCACAAATAGACAGGAGCTTTTGGGGCCCGGCCAATTGGTATATGGGGACACTACCCCTTGGCTAGCTGGACTGCTGAAGCAGCCCAGAGAGTTCCCTGCACCCTCTACCCACGGCAGCAGTCTGGCAGTGGGAGCTGCTGCCTGGCTGTGACCTGCTTCCACCTGCAACAGCTTGTGGCCCCAAGGCTGCATGCCTGCCAGACCCAGATGGGGACTGCATGGCCGCAGCAGAGTGCCTGCACCTCTGGGGCAGCTGTGGGCTGTGATTGCACAGCTGGCCTTTATACAACACTGCTGCCATGCGTGGGGCCTCCTTGCCATCTGGACAGCTATCACCCAGAAGGTGTTCTCAGTGTGGTGGCCTGCTTTGCACTGTCAAAGCATGTCCTCCTGGTCTCAAATGGCCAAGAGGTCAGCTACCTCCAGCTGGGTCCTGTGTGCCAGTCCTGAGCAGGGTCCTCTCCCTGGGTCCTGTCACTTGCCTCACTACCAGGAATTCTGGTGTTCCCTATTTGAAAACTGCAAAATCTCTGAAAAAATGCCCAAATTCACTCTTTAAAATACCCCAAAATCCATGTTCTTCCGCAATTAAAACAAAAGACCACTAGAGACAGAGAGACAGAGAGAGAAAGAGAGCGAGAGAGAGCGAGAAGGGCAATGTTTTACTGATATATTTACAATTTTAAAGCAATCTGGAAGCCTACCAGTGACTCTATCATCATAATAAAATAACTTCTAAATATCTATATGTTTTGATGTTTGCTTTTGGTTTCCCTAGTTATCATAGAACAATTAGAACTCCCCCTGACCCCTTCACTAACTAGGATGTGGGGACAGCTGCCCCTGCAGCCACAGCTCCTGCCAGCAGGTCTTAATCCATCTGGCAGCTGGGCATGATGGATGTGTGATGGGGGGAAGGGGGGATGTGGGTGGGAAGTGGTGTGAGGGTATGTGGGGGTGTGTGTGTGGGGAGACGTGGATTGTGAGGGGACTGTGGGGGGTGGGTTGCTCAGGAGGGGTGGGTCCTCTGCCCCCCTCCTACAGGGCACAGCCCCCCTGCACACCATATGGACCGCCTCCCCCTGCAGAGCCCATAGCCCCC
>NW_017728949.1:49843751-49845325 GCF_001723895.1 Crocodylus porosus | reverse complement strand
GAGGGGCAACACAGAGATGCTCTGGCCCAGACGCCAGAACATCTCTGGAGATCCAAGCCCCAGCTTGCCTCAGGGCACAGTGGGGAGCTGTGCCCTGCACCACTTTTTCCCGGGGTGTTTTTATTTGATACATGGAAACCAAGGTATCAAATTTTGAGCCTGCGCTGCAAGTATGCAGCACAGGGAACATTTTTTCATTCTCAGCGTGACTTTTGTGGCATATCAAACTGGTTTGAGATGCCACAAGAAACGCATATGCACCCATCTAGATGCATTCAAGAAGTCCATTTACCAGATCCAAATTGTATTGCTGTATATGAAACAAAATGAATGTTAAGAAATGTATGGAAGGGAGAAGGGGGAAAAATAATGAACTAAAAGAAAAGCAAGAAAAACTAAAAGCTATGTAAAGCTATTATCTATTCTCATCCCCTGACATTAATATAACCACATGGACTAAAAAAGTTAAAAAGGTGATCTTTACGAGAATTAACTTTGGTTCACTTAATCAGTTATGAGACTTAACCTTTTTTTATATCTGTCTTACCCACCCCGCTTTCATCCAAGGACTCCATTTTCAGGGGTGGCTTGGGGGAGCTATAGCCACCCCAAAATTTACCTTAGTCCCCCCGTAGTCACCACCACCCCTGTCCAAGCCCCTCAACTCCTGCCCAGGCAGCTGCTGCCTGCCCTGCACAGCTGAGCCTGTCCTGCTCCCACCCGCAGCCCACAGAGGTGTGGTGTCTTAAGTGGGCATTGTTAAAAAAACATATAAGTATGTTTGACCACGAGATGTATAGCACAGCCCCCCCCCCCTAATTTTCTGTCTAGTCCACCCCAGTTCCACCCCACTGGGAAGAGGCTTGTGCCGTCCCTCTCCATTTTGCTACTTTTATTCACATTGCACAGTAATTACTTGGGCAGAAACTCTTGAACTCAATCAGAGTATTCAGCTGAGTAAGCAGTACTGAGCTCAGAATAGGGTGGGTGATGCAGTCAAACAATCAGTAACTAAGTGCTTGGGGTTAGACAGAACATTTGCACCACCTATATTATCTCAATTCATTGCTGATAACTACCAATATCAGCAATCATTTTTGTTCAAAGTTCAAAAACACTGTACAGATATTGAAGTCTTACCAGACATGATTTTCGTTTTAATTGAATGTAAAAGTAGAAGGAAGCCCTTTCCCTTTCCCTGTTCAGAGAGCAATCAGAACCACATAACTGAGCTTTGAACAAGTATTTTAGGGAAGTGCTACATCCTTTTCTTTCACTCTCCCAGGAACTTGCCAACAGGCCTTGTCTGCTTCAACACTAGGGGTTGATAAGCACGTAGTACAAGAAGTGCTGTATGTTACTATTGTGCGTCAATGGCAAAACAGGAAATAAATACATAAAAATAAAACAGACAAAGCTAATATTGCAGTGCTAACCTCCAGGTATCAAAATGAGCATTCCTTCACAGTAATAAATGGCCATACTGCAATTGTTGCACATATATATATGATCAGGGGGCAGCAGGGAAGGCCTTATGAGGAGAGGCTGCAGGACCTGAACCTGTTCAGCCTCCA
>NW_017728949.1:49840111-49843406 GCF_001723895.1 Crocodylus porosus | reverse complement strand
CTTGTTGAAATAAACATGGACATTTTAGGTGCACTGAAGTGAATTAACCCGTTATGTTGACCAGGACAACAATCAATAGTTAACCAAGAAATCTACACACTTTCTAAAATTACGAGGACTGCATGCATGCTGTTTTTGGTATTTGTCTTAAATCCAAATTATTTCAAATTAAAACAGAAACTGACTGTAGAACACCACTTTGTACACAGCTGACTGCTCTGCAAGTAAAACTTTTTTTTCTAGTCTCTTCTTTTAGTGGCATTAAAAATAAACACACAAACACAACACCATTTTTTTAACTGAGACATATAGTATGATGTTGCCAGCAAGATTAGGGATTAATAAAAGTCGCTACGTTCCAGGGTCCTTATCAGCTTTAAAAACAGAATGCTCTAAGCAACTCTTACACATCCATGGAAAAACTCGACTCCCAAAAACAATGCTGGCTAACTGTGTTGATGATGAGTGTGTGCCTGAAGAACCACCCCCAGACAAGCTTAGCACATGTGTCACTTCATGTTACATTCTTCCAGGGTGCTTCTTACAGCAAAGTCTCATGTTAACCCATGTTCCAAAATCCTCCCATGTACACATTCCTGACAACTCACCGAAACCTTCCCCGTGCTCCTCTTCCCTACCCCCACAACTACTTGAAAACTTTAGGCTCCTACACATGTGCAAGGAGAATGTTTCAACAGGCTGTAATTACAGTGCATCAGAGCAGAGTCAATTAACCGAGTCTGCTAGAGCGTTGTAATTACCGCACTCCAGCAGACCCCAGCATCACATGTATCAGATTCCTCACACTGAAAAACAGCAGCGGTCCACATTAAACTAAAGCTTGTTTGATGAGCTTTAGTTCAAAGTGCCCTGCCACCATTTTTCAGCACGGGGACGCTGATACGTGTGACACTCTGGGTGCTTTAATTAGTTTGACACTTGAAAGTGTGCTAATTAAAGCAAATTTCGCTTTTAACATCTGCTTATCATGAGGCAGGCAGGAAACCCCACCCCAAAAATCCACCAACCCACTCACCCTTGTATCCCCTTCCAAAAAACTACTGAACTAGTCATAGGATAGGACTATATACAAGATCCAGACAGTATAAACCATAATTTCTATTAATATCTAACTATTACTGATGATTAGCATGCATTGCAAACTATCTTTACTACCATGTCTTTAGTTTAAATGATCTTTAGTGGTTCTCAACCTTTTAAGACTCAAGGCAGCCCTCAGAAAATGCTTTCACTCTTAGGTTTCACTCATTTTTTGTCCTGTTGCAAAGAACTCAGAAGGACCACAGCAGGGTCTGAATGCTTTTCTGAATTATTTTGTGACTCACGTTTGCACTTAACAGTGCTTGCATTGCTTGGTGCCCCGCAGCAACCTCGAAAGGATCCCAAGGCAATCCAGCATGCCGTGGCACCTTGGCTGAGAATCGCTGTTCTCAGATGTGGAAAACCCCAAACCTCAGTGCACACGGCAGAGATTACTTCGAGTACGCTGTAACAATTAGCTGTCAGGATCTGGAATACTTGCTCAAGATGCTTACAGGAGAAAATGAGGCTTCTAAATTTCTGTTCTAAATATCAGTGGGAACTCTGCGTTTCTCTCAGGTTTATTCCAATCCCACACTGTTGTAATGCAGCAGAATGTAGCATAAAATTCTACACTTGCAACACTGTCCAACTGCTAATCATGACAAAGTAAAACAAAAAATATGATCTGTAATTGTGCTATATTGCTAGTTTCTCACCTGCTAAATGTGGATTTAATGTTGTTTCAGATTACCATCCAAGACTACAACCTCCCACTGGAAAACCCCTTAATCAACCCAAAGTGATCAGAGTCCAAAAGTCAGTCTCCGCTAGCGCATTCTGCCCTCATACTGGCTGATTTCTGCAAAAGTGCTGCCTATTTCATACCATACAATTATGTAAAACTGTTTTGTTCTCAACATTCCTTAATTTCTTCTCCTCTCCTACAACATGCCATATAAAACTGACAGACTAGATTTTTACTGTTGTGTCTACAATTTTCAGCCCCAATAAGAAAACAAAGTTGCCAGAGTGACATATTTTGATTGCACTTTGGGGAAAATTGATTATACTTTTGGGATCCTTTGGGAATGGAGGTGGGGTTTATTTTTAATTTAAGAAAAAATCTAGTGACATCTTCAAAAGTGAGCTGCCTTCAGAAATCTTGGAGTACTACACCTAACCACCTTGCTTGCTGGAGTCTAAAGATTTGGCAAGACCTTTGCTGACATGAGTGAAAGCTCTGGACAAGTATTTCCCCGAAGCTCTGACATTCTGCCTGCTCCATTATCTTCAAAGGATCAAGTGCTGCCAACTTACTGTTTGTCAGTAAAGCTATGGGGACGGCTATGGCAGTAACGATCACGGCAACAGCAAGCAACCCCAGGAGGCACTTCCCTATGGGCTGCAAAGCACAAAGTGAAGTTAAAAGTGCTGAGTGTGTGTTAATGTGACAAGTGTGTGTTCATGTGTGTGCGTGTCATTGCTAGGGTGTGTGTATACATGCATGTGTCATTACTTGGGGGGGGTGACTCAGTGCCGGGGTTGTGCGTGTCAGTGGGGGGGGGGTGCATGTGTGTGTCAGCACTGGGGGGATGTGCACATGCCTGTGCGTACACCAGTGCAGAGGGGTGTGCATATGTCAGTTTCGGGAGATGTATGTGTGCGTGTCAGTGCTGGGGGGTGTGCACGTGTGTGTGTCAGCACTGGATGGCCATGTGTGCATGCATGTGTGTGTGCCAGTGCTGGGGGTGTGTGCATGTCAGTTCTGGGGGATGTGTGTGTGCGTGCACACACGCTGGGGGGTGAACATGCCTGCGTGCATCAGTGTTGGGTGGTATGCACGTGTGTGTGTGTTGGTGCTGGGGGACCATGTGTGCATGCATGTAAGTGTGCCAGTGCTGGGGGTGAGTGCATGTGTGTGTGTCAGTTCTGGGGTGTGTGTGTGTGCGCGTGCAAGCTGGGGGTGGGCATGCGTGTCAGCGCTGGGTGGCATGCACACGTGTGTGCCAGTTGTGGGAGGGCATGTGTGCATGCATGTATGTGTGCCAGTGCTGAGGGGTGTGCACGTGCATGTGTTAGTTCCGGGGTAGGTGCGCGTGTCAGTGCTGAGGGGCGTGCACGCGTGTGTCAGCCCCGGGGGTGCTCGTGCCAGGCTGGGCTGGGACCGGGCACTGCCCTCCAGCCAGCGCCCAGCGCGGGGGTGAAGCCGCGCGGAGCCCCCGCCTCCTCCCTCCCCGCAGGCGGCGCGGGG
>NW_017728949.1:49831764-49840011 GCF_001723895.1 Crocodylus porosus | reverse complement strand
CCTGTGGGTGCGGAGCCCGCCGCCCCGGGGTCCTGCCTCCGGAGCCCGTGGGCAGCTGTGTGCCCAGGGCTGCGGTTGTCCCGGCACCGGCCGCCGCCGGCTGGCGCTCGCAGCTTGCCGGAGGCGGCACGGCCAGCTCCGCGCTGCGCTGGCAGCTGAGCCCTGTGGCCCCTTCAGCAGGGGTGCGGAGCCAGGCAGAGCCGCAGCGCCTGGCAGTGCCCGCGGGCAGGGGCAGCTGCTGGTCGCTGCTGGACGGGGAGGCAGGAGCGGGGCAGCATCAGCAGTCCCGGAGCGCCCAGTCCTGCAAAGACGTGGGCAGGCGGTTAACTTGAAGCAAAGTAAATACAGTAGACCCGGATTTTTGGGGGGGGAAGGGGAGAGGATGGCTCACCACTCCTTCAGTTCCTGCCAGTTGGCTAAATTAAGGATAAGCAGCTCAGCTGATTGCTGCAGCTTTTACTTCAAAGGGTGCTAGTTCTCTACTCAGCTGGAGCATCACAGCAATCCCAGGCAGCCGTTTGCTGTGGCTGTATCATGCTCTAGCAAGTTGACAAACCCCATCTTTGTAAAGCTAACCCTGCAATCAATTTATAGTTCTGCTATACTTCAATTGACTTTCCTGGCAGTGCTCCCTTGAATAAAGCTAAACAGGATGTTGGATTAGAACTAGAACAGAAAGGGGAAATAGGAGTCAAGTTCTTCAGAAACAGGGAAAATAAAATCAAAACCATGTTGTTGGAAAAAAATATGGCTTCTGTAATGCATTGGCCTCAAACCCTGGAAAAAAGTTCCCAGTATTTATTGCACAAGTGTGATCTAGATATCACTTCTAAGAAAAAGTCATGACCAAAAAAAATTGGCAGTGATTCACTGGAGAAAATATAGCAGTGATTCACTTGCACACACTGCTCTTTTGTTATCATGCAATCCGCCTTTACACTGGTGTAAACAAGGAGTACCTACTGCTTTCCACCAATGTAACTTGTATGAATTTGGTATAGAATTGTTCCAGAAATGTCAGGACTAACTAGTTCAATGTGCGCACATCAACCCAAGACATTTAGTGTGGCGTAGACTAATAAGTTCTACAGTAAATGTCTCACATCTGCGCACACGACCACTGACCACAAACACATAGGGGGTGCACGCGAGTGGAAATGCCAGCTGCAAAACTGGAAATGCTGGCAGAAGTGCAATTCCGGTTTTGCCACTGGTGATTTAGGGCTTGGCGATCGGCCGCTAGGGGACCCAGTCAATGATCTGGTGTCCCCCTCTAGACTCGCGACCCTAGTAGTGCACAGGAAACTAATAAATTCTGCAGCAGGGCAGTACTTGTAAATACAAGTACTAGCCTAGTGTGGAGTTTTTTACTCCGCAGCAGTGCACATGTAGATGCTGGTGGCTAGCTGGGGCATGAGGGTGCTTCGGTGCTGGGGCTGCCTGCCAGCTACCCCTGCACTGCAGCACCCTCGTACCCCAGCCAGCCCCTCCGCAGCACATTAAACTAGGTCGGAGCAGCTCTGAGCTGGCAGGCTGAACCCAGGGGCCCCTGCCAGCCAGGGCTGCTCCAGCCTGGACACATGTTCAAATGTGGCACCAGGGGAAGGAGTAGTGGTGAGGGCAATAAATTCCGATTTCACCTTAATAGCATGTGTAGGCTCACCCGGTAAGTGGCTATCCTAGGTAATATCGTGTCTGCCTACAGTAAATGGCTGCCTGGCATTTCTGCCAACCAATGGTGAGGTACTGTAATAGTATTAACTGTGAGAAGCTATCCTGGAATACCTAGTTGTCCATTTATTCAGGACACTGATATAACTTATACTGATGGAAAAAATCAATGAAAATTATATTAAATGTGTCACATGTCCAGGGCTCCTGAAAAATAATCTGCCAATCAAAAAAACAGTTTCATGAAATCTAAAAAGGATTAATCACTATTTAGAAATCTATGGGCTTTGATAACAGAGACAGGTTTTAACTTAAGTTTGAATCCAGAGTATATCCAAGTCCAGAATTCAAAAAGACAGAATTTGAGAACTTGATCTCTGGTTCAGGGTCAGGCCTTTCTGTTCCTTGTTCAAAGCATTTGGCACATCCCAGCTAATCACATCTCAAGCACAGAATTGGACCAAAGGAGGTATGTGACCCAGTAAGCACTGGGTGGAGATCATTGTTTGACGTAAGGGCCATTATCTGTGGCCAACAGTAAAATGGCAACTATCTGAGAAAGAAGTTGCTACTGCTTTGTTCTTGTCATGAAACATTTTACAAATATTTAAGGCTTTATCTACCCATTGAAGTTAGTATGCACTAACCTACAGCACAACTTTATAGTTCACCAGCTATTGTATAACGTCTGTCACTGAGGAAACTATTAATATGCACCATTGGTGACTCTTTGGCTGCATACAGATGTTCATTTCTACCAGGAGCTGGAATATATATGTATCCCAGCCCTATGGCTGGGGAGTTACACAGGTGACATCTCCAGCCTGCGGGCCCTAGAGGGATGCTCCCTGGGCCACCTCTGTCTTGGAGAATCCTATTACTTGACAGCCTGCCCTCTCCCTTGCTTGGGAACTGGGCAAACTGTGCTTTTCAGTTGCTTGGTGTGCAATGCTGGGTGCTTTAAAACTGGAGGTACAGAGAAGGAAGGGCAGGGACAGCTTCCCTAACCCTGGCTTCTGGCTTTTCAGCTTTTAAATCATTGCATGTCCCACCCAGCTGAGTGTGCCATTTAAATCCCAGGGGGTAAAATGAGGTGTGGATAGCTTCCCTGACCCAGGTTCCCAGTACTCCCTGGGCTTTGCAGTCCTCATCCCTGCTGCCCAGCTAGGTGATAAGGGCAGCTTTTGAAACCCAGGGACTGAGAACCAAGACTGGGGACAGCCTCCCTGTGGCTGGAAAGGAGAAGCTGGAGGGAATCAACAAAGCCCCCAGCCTCTTCTAGCTCAGGACTGCCCAATTTAAGGAAAAGGCAGGGAGCAGGAAAGCAGTATAGCAAAACCCACACACCCACCCTTCGAACTGGGGACACGCAGTGTATCAAGAGCCAGCAAGGAGCAGATAATGGCTGCTCCTTCACTTCCTTCCCACTTTACAGGAGGGGTGGAAACAACTGCACTCCTTGTGCCTTCCCCAGACCAGGGTGACCCTGATCTCTGAAAGACATGAGAACCTTTTCCAGAAGGATTTAAGTTGCAGGGAAGTAAGTGTACAAGCATTCATTTTCCTGGGATAAAAATCTCCTTGAACCACTTCTACTTGGCAGGAGTGGGGTTATTTTTCTTCCAGAACCTCTATTTTTGGTGCAGGAGAAACATTATGAACACTTGCACACTTGTGGTTTCTACTGTAATGCATGCAGCGCAGTCGCCAGTGTGCCGTGAACTTGTGCTTACTGTATTCAAGCTTCTAATTATAGACAGTCCCAAATTCTCCAGAGCCCTATAGAAAACTGTTTTACTGCCTTTGAAGATGGATAAACTGGAATTAGTGAAGGCAAAGTTATAATAGATAAGTTGATTCCCAAGTCACTAGATAACATTGCCTCTCCAGAAACAAAACAAAAAACAGAACAGGTGGTGTAAGTTATCAGCAACTTCTCCTATTCTCAGCTCTCTGCATGAGAAAGGCATTTGTCCCATTGTTCCATTCTGCCCTCTGGTTCTGACTCATCTTGCCTACTGTGGTTCAAGAGGCCGCTGAAGAGTTCTGTCCTCTTTCTTGTGACTAAGAGCCATAGAGTACAACAGAAAATTTAAACTATAAATCAGTCTTGTGACAGTACACAGAACTATCAGCTGCTTTTCATAACCAATATCTGCTGTATTTACTTGAACAGAAGACAACCTTATAATAATTTAGATTCTATATATGGAAAATGTATAAAGGTTATAATTTTTTAGGTATACATTCTAATTTTTGGAGGTTTGCCTTGAGTTTGTGCTCCCCCCCCACCCGCCCTTACATCTGGCAGATCCATCAGCCCTTTGCTCTTTGCTTTCTCCAAATGTTTTCCCCTGGTACTTCCTTCCCCCTCCCCCTACTGTCAGATCCTGCTCTCTCTGAGCATATGGAAATAAGAAGCAAATTTGAAAACAATAACCTTGAAATTAAACATGGCTGTAATAATTTGCATATTGTACCTACAGGTTTAAGTTCACCCAGTACTGATGCATGTTACCTTTATTTTTTTACTGCTGCAAGCTTTATCATGGGGGTTTAATGATTTATGATCTGTTTAGTGAGATTTCCTTATATGCAATTGTAAGATGAGGGGGTTTCTCCCCCATGGCAATTCGGGGGGAAAACTTCATTTTATAGTTGAGTAAATATGATAGTTTAGTAATATTGAGACATTTTCCAGTACCAGTCATTTATCAGTTTGGATACTAGAAGGCTCAGATGCACAAAGCTGTTTAGGTGCCTCATTCCTATTTATGTTCCTAACTCCCATGTAGAAACTTAAATAGGAGTGAAGTGCTGAAATATCTTTGATGATCTCAGTTAAACTGTTTAGTTTGATATATCATGTGCTCCCTCTCATAAACTTTACCATGTCATCCTTAGTTAGGCTTATGGGACTAAATTTTGATCTCAGGTACAACTTGGAGTCCAAAAGGACAGGACATAGCATCCACCTATTTCTATGATGGGAGGAAAAAATAAATATAAACCACACCCACCCATTCTGCATATCACAAGCTCTGTATAGCCGATCAGTGTACACACCTAGAATTCACTGGTAATTTTAGATCTTTTGAATTTGTCTCCTGATAATATGAAGATTGCAAAGTTGTATTACCCAGGACTATTTCTTGTGTTAAATTTCCTTCACATCATTGTTTTTATTTTGCTTGCCATACATCAGAGATATAATAAATTAATAATATGATGCTAACGTTTAACAGAAGTTCTTTTGATAGTAATTTACTACCTGTCTGTATGACAATGGCCTTTAACATACCTACATTTTGGACTGTGTGAATATAACTAATTATTCTTTAGCTTAAGTATTGCAACACATACTGCATCCTGTTAAAAGATGCAAAAATGATACAAACTGAAGTGTGGTAAGTTTGAAAGTAGAAGATAACCATGAACAGTTTAATGGGCAAAACTGAGGAAGAAGGATTTACATAAGGCATCAGGGAATGTTTCTAACTGTAGAAGTTGTTAAGCATTGGAAGAGATCACCTAATTAATTTAGGGTAGATTAGACAAATATCTGTCAGGAATGGTTTGAGATCCTGTTTTGGAACAGGGGTATGGACTACATAGTTTCTCAACCTGTGCGGGTACCCCAACACTCTCTCTCTCTCATGCCCTCTTTTTGTCTCTCTCTCTTTATTGCCTCTTCCTCCTCTCAACACTGTGGCAAAAAAATTGATGTGCTGCGCATTGCACGGCACTTTAAATTCTCCAGTAATAATTTGATGTGCTGCACTTTGCGTGGCACTGGGTTCAGCCCTCCTGGCTTTGGCCAACATCATCTCTGGCCCAGGTAGTACTTGAGTTGTGCACCCATGGTGTAAAAGGTTGCAACCCTACCCACACCACATCAGACATCTGTCATATCACGGCCTTATATACACAGCCCTTCTTCCAAATTATGGCACACATTAGTCTGTAAATATAAAATCCCCTGGAAAATTGAGTGTTGGGGTAATTATTACAATTTTCAGAAGTTAGGGGATACTGTCTACTTAAAAGGCTGAGCAACACTGGACTAGATGACCTGTTAGGGTTCTCCCCCCTCTACGCCCATTTTCTATGATTTCTATTAGTACATAGCCAGGATATGCAAGCTGGCTAAAAAGAGAGAGAGGCCAAAGAGCCTAAAGTCTATAAAATCAGGGCTGTACAATGTGGCTCATGGCTGCTTATAGCCATGAGCCACACCAGCAGGGACCACATACCCCATGGCCCATGCCAGTGGGTGTCATGGGCCCTCAGGCTTCATGCCACCTGGGCACTCCCACACCTGCCCTGCTGCAGCACACTACTCAGCCCAACTTGACCTCATGTTCTCTGCACCCCACCACTGCAACAAACCTGTACGGCCCCCACCCACTGCACAGCCCCAGCCTGAGCTCCCTGTGCTGTGCAACCCTGTGCAGCTCTGCTCTCTGGGGCAGGCCCAAAATCCAGAAAACAGGAGAGAGGGGGAGCCCTGAGGTGGCAGGAAAGCATTGGCTTGGCAGCATCCCAGAAGTCACAATTTAATCCCTCATAGGCATGTGGCCAGGGCCGGCCAGTCCTATCCTGCAAAACCTGGACTAAAGGGCCCCCTGCATCTGGCCGCTTGTCAACACCCCTCTCCCCCCCTGCCACTGACACCACCACTGCTGGCTTCACATCTGGCTGCTTGCCACCCCTCCTGCCACTGCTGCCAGCTTCTTCAGCTGCTTGCCACACCCCGCCCCGCTGCTGCCGGCTTCTTCATATTGGGGGCCCCAGAACTATTTATTGCAGGGGGCCCCAAAAAATTGTGGGCTGGCTCTGCATGTGGCCCACAGGCTACCAGTTGGACAGCTTTGCTATAAGTTATATGGATAAAAGGAAGGGGAAAATATTTAAAAATCATATACTTAAGGCAACCCATATATTAAATGAAAGGAAAATATGCAGGCAGAGACACTTTCTACACAAAGTATAGAATGAGTTCATAATGAACTCTAAGGAAAATAGGAGACAAGTCATAATAAAAGTTTTTTTAACAGTCCATGGTATACATCCCACACATGTTTCTTCCTGGCCAAAGGAATAGTTATGGGTCTTCCAGATACCTCTGTGTGCTAATGCTTGGTAAATGTGGACTTTGATAGCAGCTGCTTATAGTCTTATATTTTTGACCACAAGCATTTGCTCTAGTCATGTCATGGGATAATGACACTGAAAATATCTGTTCTTTATTAGCAGCATTAGGACAAGAAAAAAAGGCTGTGTGTGAAGATCAACAAGATAAGGCAAATTCCCCATCTTTCCATATATGCCTAGCTCTGGCTACAATTTTGAATACTCCCACTCCTCTCCCCATTTTTGAAATACTTTTTAAATCTAGTTAGCCAAAAATTTCAAGATGCAATTACCATAGTGTCTAGGCCTAATTTCAGCTTTGAACTAGCTCTTCCATCTACCTCATCTTTGATAATTTCCCTCGTTAATGATTTTTTCTGCATGCCCATCACTTCTGACTGCTAATGTTAAATGTGATGTTGTGTGCACTTCTCTCCAGATAGTTAGGTTTGGCAAATGATCACATGGAATTTATTGGGGCCAATGTGACTGACAAAGATTGCCTTACAAATAACATCTTATCAAAGTTTGATAGTCTTGGCAAATCATTTTCAGCAGCTGATTCATCCTTCTTTTACACAATATGGGCTTGTCCTGTTTTTATATGGGTTGTTTTTTTTTGGCAGTAATAATCAAGAATTGACATCTATTTTTTAGTTAAAATTGTAACTTTGTGTTCTTTCAGTTCCAAATTCTCAAAAGGTAGTTACAGGAGTGTAGGTTGTAGCTGTGTTGGTCTAAGGACATAGGCAGAAAAGGTTCTTTGGGTGAATCCGATTTCTTTTATTAGACCAACTTAAATAGAAATTGTTGGAAAACAATTTTTAAGCAAGCTTTTGGGTTCAAAAACCCTTCGTCAGGCTGAGGAAGTTTCAGCAGTTGGTGTGTGCTCTTCTTGGATGGAATGAAAAGTAAAGAAGCCAGAGGCTGGTCTGGGCTGGTCTGCATACAAGATAGGCAGCCAGTGAAGACGTAGATTGAGGAGTTTACTACTATTACTACACCCCACAACAAAGCCATCAGCATTCCTGGATCTTACAACTGCACCTCCAGAAATGCAATACATCTCATGCACTGAATGCCCTGATGGAAAATACGTAGGAGAAACCAAACAACAACTGTGCACCAGAATGAATGCACACTGGGAATCAATCAAAGACAGGAATACCCAGTTACCTGTGGGGGCACATTTCTCACAAGAAAACCACTCTCTCTCCAATCTCTCAGTCCTCATCCTCAAAGGAAACTTACACAACACTTCTCAGAAATGAACCTATGAACTCCACTACATCAGCCTCCTGGATACTAAAAATCATGGACTAAATATAGACATTGGATTTATGACACATTATAACCTGCCTGACATCCTCACTTCTCCACTATTCATCCCTCTTCTCTTCCCACCCACACCCAGCCTGTCTCTCACCCATTGCCTCCTCAATC
>NW_017728949.1:49823814-49829965 GCF_001723895.1 Crocodylus porosus | reverse complement strand
CAAGGTGGAGAACCTTGTATTTTTCAGTGTTAAACACCATCAGGTTCTCATCCACCCATTTGCTGCAGATCAGCCTGGATGCTTTCCAGGTCAGCCTGGATCACCCGCCTGTCTTCTGGCGTGGATGCTTTGCCCCAAAATTTGGTGTCATCGGCGAACTTAGGAAGTCCACTTCTGACTCCAATGTCCACATCATTAATGAAGATGTTGAACAATATGAGTCCAAGGACAGAGCCTTGGGTTCTCTACCTTGTTTCCAGGATTTGAACCAAGGGAGGACTTTCCTTTCTCCTTTTTGTGTAGTATAGCTATGTATACTTGTATGCTTGTAATAATACATGCAATAGTAGAAGCAGTTCACAAACAGGAACTAAAATCCCATTTTCAAGTTGCTCAAAGGGGAATTCTTCTCCAAATACTTAGAGGAACTAGCAGATGTTATGCCTCCTTCATACGTTGCTAGCCTGAAATAAACTAAAGAATATGCTCCAAAATGTTTGCTTAAATAGTTAATCTTTCTAGAAAAGATTTGGGTAAGTTAAGTGGAAAAATAAGGCATTATGGAGATACTGAACAAGAAAAAGAACAAGAAACTATTATTTGAGAAAAAGTTTATATTATCTGCACATAATAATTGGTTCTAGGTTGGTCATAGGAGACGTGATATGCAAGTGACCATGCATTATAGACGTCAATTTCAGCTGTATTGCCAAAAGAAAAAAAGCAGGCAAAGTGTTTTTAGAACTGTAGAAGTGTCAATACTAGATTAATGCATGCCCTGCAATACCAATGAACTAAAGGAATAGGACTCTAAATAATAGCAAGCAAATGGCAAAGTCGCAAAGTCTACTTGTCATAAATGAGAAAAGAAGTGATACACTAATGAATTTTTCATAAAATGTCCCAGTTTTCTTTTCTGTTGGACTAGATCCCATTTCATTATATCCTACTTGCTCCCATCCCATCTATCTTTTAAAAAGCAATCAAGTTTATTCTCTGTCATTAGCTGCTATGATTCAGGGCCAATTTATATCAATTTCAGTTTCAACATAAAAGTTGAAACTCATCTCAGTTACACAGTTTATTTGGGAGGGTATGGGGTGAAGAAATGTTAACTGGAAATTAAAAAAAACCCATCCAAATCATTCTTCCCCCATTATTGCCCCCAAAGAACAATGGCTCAACCATGTTTAGTAGCTGCTACTAGTCAGTTCTTTCAGTATACATATCTTTGTGGGTTTTTTTAAAAATAAATTGCATTTCTTTTGTGGCTGAAGGCACCTTGTGTCAGGCCTCACAAGACACGCAAGTATTTTCTTCTTTACAAAATGAAGTAACAGAACACAAATGATCACTAGTGAACAACTTCCTGCTGATCTGGCTAAGAGATTCTGGAATATATACTCAGTTGTATGTATTTTTGCTTGGAAAGGACAGGAAAAAAATCAGACCTATTTACAAAACATTCAGGATCATAATCAAAATAAATTAAATTAAATACAATTATACAAAAAAGTTTTGTTTTGAAATAATGGTAAAAACAATGGAGCCAAGTAATAGGAGTGTGCATAGTTCTGTGTATGGTAAAAATACACAAAAAGAAGCAACTCATTTAATTAAGAATGGTATAATTAGTCCTCAACACAAACAAGGAGCATTGGCCTGGCATAGACCTCCATTTTATTCCATTGAAGACAAACATCATAGTCTGACTTGTCTGTGGCTGAAGAAGCTAGTGTTGCTATACAAGAGCATCATTGCACTGACAGATCTAAGAGTACTTACGGGTTTAATGATTCATCATCTAAAGGCAGTGTGGCACTTCTTGATGGTCACTGTAATCCCATCTCTTCCATTGTCCTGTTAATGCAGTTCCCCTTCAAAAGGCTGTCTCCCAGTATACCAGAGTAAGACAGGTATTATCTATTGGCTCATCTCTGTTTAGTCCATGGGGAACTTTCAGCCTAACTGTCCCCAGTTAGGGAGCTATCCTTAGTCCCATCTAATAGTCCTCTGGGGGTCTCAATCATCACCCGCATGTTCAAGAGTCCCATTTGTTCCCAGTCTCCCTTTGTAATGGTCTTCCATCAACTATAGCACCTGCCATCTACGCACCCTCAGTAGCTTCCTTCCACCCATTCAACCGCTTCCCAAGCCTTAATTCCAAATGGAACAAGGAGACACAATTAATTGCAGTTGGGGTGATCTTCTCCAAGCCTCCCCCAGGCTCCTCCCTTGGCTTCTGAGCACTGGCCCTCCTAGACCTATTCAGAGTTCACTTCATCTCCCATACTGCTTCTTGGCTTTGTCTAAGGAGTGTTTTCTGCTTGTATAGTTTCAGTCAGTCTCCAGTTCCCAGCATTGCTTCACTCAACTCCCAGCACAGAGCTCCTGCCTCCAGCTCTGCCCATGTCAGACTGCCCTCCTCTGCCTCTGGTGCTGAGTTTACAGTCCCACAGCCTATCTCTTGTGGCTTCTCAAAATCTTGTCTGAAAGTCCAGGCCCTCACTTTCTCCATAACAGGGCAGAGTCCTCTGTTACGCACCTACGGGGGTAGATCTGAGGGGTGCACTGATGCACCCCACCCCCTTTGATTCTTAGTCTACCCAAGGTTTAAAACCAACTGTCTGGCAGTGGCAGTAGCATTTTCAGACAGGTACTGCAGAGGGTGGTAAATTGACTTCATGGCTCAGTATAATCTACTAAATACCTTCCAAACTCTTCATTCCACAGCTGTTAACAACCTTTTCTTCTTTTTGATGTTTTTGATGTTCCACCAATAGGCTATCGTTTGCTCTGCAATTCTGCTGTCTGTTAGCTGCTCCTGGTAATGAAGCTCCTATTTTACAGCCCTGCAGATTGTTTTTAACTCATTCCAATAAAAGTTATTTTTGTTTTTGTTTCAATCTTAAACTTCATAAAACAACTCTAGGCCCCTAGCATGTTAGTAAAGCTTCTGTTTTATTTTTTTAACCGGATAAAAACATGTGTTGTTTTATGTGTGATGGTGCACCTCACCATCCGCACCCCCCTTTTCAAAATTCTAGATCTACCCATGCACACCTACATATCTTCCTAGATCTGGGCGTCTGTCTGCAAAGGATAAAAACTCATAGAAGTCTCTGAAGATGCTAGGGGAGTGCACAAAGAAACAATAACTTCTACAGGAGAACAGCACAGACTCATCCCAGCACCATCCCATCTGCTAGGAAGTCAATTAAGATGTGGGACTATATATACCCTTTTCTACCAAGGTATACTTCCTAGTCACACTTTTCTTTTGGGCTCACAGAACATAAGTAACATTCCCTCATATGAACTCCCCTACAGCTAAGAGCCCAATGTAAAGTAAATAACTAAGAGTTGCTGAGAATTGAGAGTTGGCATAAAAACCTATGATTTTACAGTAACTTGAGAACAGTCTTTGCTCCCAAACTGCTCTACAAATAAAGCAACATGTAGAGGAAAAATCACTTCCCCTTTTTGGTTTTGATACTACTAATGATAAAGACAAGGGTAGAACGTAAAGATGATATCTTCCCCTTACTGGATTGCTGTTGCAGTTCCTGCCTTTGATCAGCTCCATTCACATGCTCATAGCTAACCATGATCTGCTACAAACACTATTCTTTATAAAGCAGAGGATCTGTAATTCTCCCTCAATGTGTGATATCATTCATGACATTGTATGCTTTAGATACTATGAACACTCAGCGGTTTCCTTCTCCTTTCATTCCATATAGGTTTGTGCTGTGATTTCAAAAAATTCTGAAAAAAGTATGTAGAACAAAAAGGAGCAATATTAATTTTTCTCCTTGTTGAAACTCATGCCCAAATTAGATTCTTTTGGCCTACTTTTAGGGAAGAGTTTATTCAAAGCTGTTATAAAATGCATCCTGTTCCTATAAATGTTGGGCAAAAATGCCTGTGAAATGTATGGATCCTGATTCCCAATCCCAAATGCCCTTCAGTTAACAGACAAGATAGTCTGGTGACTAAGGCTGTTGATTGGGGCTCAGGAAATCTGGACTGAATTTTTAGCTCCATCATAAACTTTCTGGATGACTGAACAAGCCATTTAAATATTCCTCTGTTTCTCCATACATGCCATCTGTCAAATGGGAGTTACAGTTTTCTTTAACTGACAGAGATATCATGAGTTGCCTTAACTGACAGAGAAATCATGAGGTGACAAGCATCAGAGAAAAGTTTATTTATAACTAAAGTGTATGTGATGCGCATTAAGGAATATTAACTTCTTGGATGTTAGCATTCTGGACATAAACGGTTTTGAAGACAAGTGGTTCCTGCTATTCTTCTCCAAATCCATAAAAAAAAAGAACAGATTATTTCCCTCGCTCCACCCTTGCCTAAAACAAAATGGAGCTACTTTATTGCTGCTGGTTTGCTGAGGCCTACAGTATATTGAGCAAGCCCATTGTAAACAACATTGCAAGGGACTAGTATGAGTATAAAACTGCTATGTAACAAAAAAAAAAATATAACGACTTAGCTGTAGAGTCAATAGCTAAAATGCTATTTAGTCCATAATTACTACATGGATGCAGACATGGAGAGTTGACCAATCATTTCTTGAGTTCTGGAATGACGTGGAATCAAGCCGTTCTGCAGAAGTGAGGTTATTCTAACAATATGTACATGCACACTCATTTTCTCTACCAGTGGCATCACAGAAGAAAGAAAGTATTTTTTTTAAATAACTGTATTGAATATGTCCTGTTTTGAAAGCATTGAATGTCAGGAAAGCTATATATTTCTGTAAAAAAGATGTTCCAAATGCCAGTTTAGAAAAAGCTGATTCTGAAACTGCAGGATGATAGTTCCTGCAGCACTTGGTGCAGAGAACTGGGCATTCAGAAAAGAAGTATAAGTTGTTACTCTTTTTGAACAGAGCAAAACATTTGGAGCCTTGCAGGTTGATAATGCATCTCTAATGCAATTCTGGTCATTTACAAGAATGTATAAAGTCCTGTTTTCTTGAGCATGAATCACAATGAAACAGTTTCCTTGTCCACAGCTCCAAGCCTCTTTCAGCTGTGAAAGAGCTAACCCCAGAACTCTTTTGGTCTTTTCACTCACACATGTATCCCCTGGGCCAAAACAGCCTCCAGCTGATGCCTCTGTGCCCAACTTATTCAAATTTCTGAGTGGACTCACATGCCCATTTCTTTTGAATAGAGACATGGAACTGTATTTTGGTTTTGGAGATGGCTGTTATTTCAGGTACCTGCTTCCACAGAAGAGCTCAACTGTTGTAAATAAAGGACAGCAATTAAACCTACCAATTTTCATGATTCAACATGTGACAATGCTGTAGAACAACTAGTGTTTAAGACATTCAGGGATTCCGACTAAAAAATTCCCATATTGCCTGCCTGCTATAATGACAATTGCTTAGTGCAAAATGTGTTTCATTCAGCAACCAATCAAGCAGTTTTATGTAACTGTATTTGTATCAAGCAATGATTTAAGTAAAGGTATGAGGAGTGTGCTTATCACTAATATTCCTCCAACACCTTTGTAAGTGAACAGAATGTTGTGTATACTTCTCACAGCTGCTATCTGAGCCCTTATGCTTTCCCTAAGCCCCCTGTAATCACCCCCTTTGAGACACTTCACTTGTCCCCCTCATCTGCATTGTATAGAACAGAGACAGGCACAATGTGGTCTGGGGGCCGGATGTGGCCCTCCAGGCCACTCTATCCAGCCAACAGAGCTCCTAAAAATTTAGAAAATTAATATTTATCTGCTCCTGGCTGCTGTCATGTGGCCCTTGATGGCTTGCCAAAACTCAGTAAGCGGCCCTCTGCCCAAAATAATTGCCCACCCCGGTATAGAAGCTATTAACGCTCTTTACAAATGAATCCTTCCCCACTTGTCTGCTCTTATATTTTACAGTGCCTTCTACTTCACCAGTGACAATTTCCATCACCCAGTTGTTCACCTTTCGTATTCCTTCTTCTATGAATGTCTCTCTTAACTAACTCAGAAAACCAATGGCTAGTCCATATTTCATCCGCCATGATGCTTACAGTCAACTCCCTGAAGGTGGTGGTAAGACAAGTGTAAATCAGAGATTCTGGATTGAATTGGTATTCATTGTTTATATATGTCTATATAGATGGACTTT
>NW_017728949.1:49821648-49823359 GCF_001723895.1 Crocodylus porosus | reverse complement strand
GCCTAGTGCAGTGGGTCTTTGGTACTTAATGGGATTTCTGGATGCTATAGTAAAACAAACAACAACAATATCTGTTGCTTCTTGCAAAGATATTGGACTGACATCATATTTTTGATGCAGCAAGTTTTAAGGCTTCTATTGAATGGCACAGCAAGTTCCACTAGACACCTTCCCACTCTCAGAACATCTTTATCAAAACATGGTAATGCCAGACACTTGAAATTATTGCAGTTCTAACAAGTGGGAGGAGGAGGCTTTTGATCACTCATGGCAGTAGCAGTTCCACAATGGCACCTTCACAAAGGCTGTTTCAGCATTACACCAGGTATAACAGTTAGAGCAACCTGCTTTGGACAACTATGAGTTTAAGAGTGTTTACACCATGCAGACCAATGGGCAAATCTCTGATGTATAAGGGCAACAGGGTAAGTGATCACAGTGGTTTTTCTCTTTTACTGTCAAGGTGATTTTGTTCTCACTGCAGTTGCAAAACCTAGTCATGTGTTTCATACCATACGTACCTAGCTGCTCTTATGAGTTGCATAAGCACCTCAAGAATTAATGGATTGCCACAAAGTATTATTTGAAGAAAAGGGAGTGCATAGGTTCATTCTCTCCATGAACAATGCTTGTGTGCAAAGTAGGGAGCATAGAGAAGGACCAGTTAAACTAACAGAGGTTTTCTAAGGAAGAAGTGAATAAAGTAGACTGTACACAAAACTTTCCATAACCATTGAAGACTGCCCTATTTAGCTCCAGTTGTTATCAAAGAATGAAGAGGTGATGTAGCGGAACTTGCATTAGAAATGGAATATGTAGCACTATGTACTTTTCAAAGACATCTGCTCTCCAACATTGAATCAAAAAAAGCATAAAAACCAATCTGTGATAATGAATAACGTTTGCAGAGTCCTGTTCCAACCCTTTAGAAATCAACATTTGTTTCCACAATTTCTTTTTCAACCAAATTCTTACAACCCCAATTTTAGAAGCAACTGAAACAATTTAATGAAAATGGTCCCCAAGAAACCATTATGAAACAGAATGGTATATTTATGCATAGTGTGATAAGTAAAGATCTCAGTGACCTTTCAGTTCCTTATATGAAAGCAACCTTTGATTAAATTCAAAAGCACAGGTGTGTAAAAAAGTCAACAAAAAAGAAGCTTGAAAAAATTTATTTAAGGCTATCATTTAATATCCTAAAAGCTTAGCCTTTTTATAACAAAGGTTTAAAGAGAGAAGTTTACTCCTCAGACACTTGTGACAGCCAGCCCCTTACTAATAATGCAGGTAATTGATGATTGGAATCATTTGTATGTAGAAGTCAACTTCATAGAAAAATAATTTTATCACTAAATGTAAACAGAGTTATTTTGGCCCTAAATTAATGGAACATATAAAGACTTGGAACATTTGCATTCATAAGTCTGTTATTTTGTGTGTCCTGTTGACAATAGATGTTTCCATATATAATCTTTGGTAAACACTACACTATAGTAAAATTCAATTTCTGGTATGCAAGGTGGCATGGCTTTAGGATACACCCCATATAATTGACAGAACACATATTTCAGAATCTCCTAGTAGCGGCAATTGATGCACTGAAGAACATCTTGATTTTATATATATATATATATATATATATATATAAAAATTCCATACTTCTACTGGTATTCTTCCAAAAGGTCCCTGGAAAAAGAAGAAAAAA
>NW_017728949.1:49747734-49821548 GCF_001723895.1 Crocodylus porosus | reverse complement strand
TCCATACTTCTACTGGTATTCTTCCAAAAGGTCCCTGGAAAAAGAAGAAAAAACACTTAGGATCTGTTATGGTTCTTAGAAGTTTTATGAAGTGTATGTGGAACACATCTCCTAGCTATGACAATTATTTCTAAAACTAAAGCTTTAAAAAGGTTTCTAATAGCCATTCTTCTTTAAACATTTGTTGCCATGTCACGCTATACAAAATAGACAAATATAAAATGTCACATTTTAATTATTACTTTCAAGCTTTTGTTTGACAAAGTATTATAGTTAAGACTTATCGCTTGCTAGCTTACATCTCTCAAAGTGTTTAGTGACCTGGAGTGTTTACATTTCTATGTAACATGAGTAAAAGGGGCTTGATTTTTTAGCGCATAGATGCTGCAGTGTGCTTTAAGTGTGTATCAAGTTGAGCAATTTCTTGTCTTTAAATCTTAAAAACACTGTGAGCTGAGTTAGAAACTTTTGTTTTCCCATTTTATGACTGGGAAAATGAAGCACGGAGTGAAACTAGCTTGGTTTCAACCACAGGGAGAGGTAGGAGGTATGATTAAAATACAGGAGTTCCTGGCTTCCAGGGCAATCTTTTAGACTGTGTTCTCTAAGTCTGTTCAGCATATTTTTAATAATATTTCTGACGTTATAATTTCCTGGTAGTTTAAAATTTCTTTGATCAATAATTTAAATAAATGATATATTAAAACGTAAAAATATCAAAATTCAAGAACCTTTGGGTAACTTTTGTGTTAATCAGCCACTTTAAGAACTCTTTGGCAGCCATGTCATCAAGGATTTTGTTGATATCACTGGTGAAAGTGCCGTCTGCATGTCTTCTGCCCATTTCTTGAGCTTGAAGAGCTTCTTCTGGGAAACTTCAAAGGGGAGAAATTGTCAAAAGAAACCCCAGAAAAATAAGCACAATTCTTCCAGGGTCCCATTTTACATTGCTTACACACTCAGTATTCCCACTGGTTGGAAGAAATGCAAAACTGAGCCCAGAGTTGGAAAAGGTCTATGTGACATTCTCCCTACCAGTTTCTTATAACTTTTTATACGTAAGCCAAAATTCCTCACTTTCCATTTTTTGAAAAAAAGCCAGATATACATGAAACTGCAGATTCCTAAAACAATGTTACCCACAGATAAAACTATGACAAAACAAAATCCATCGCAGACAAATTAGGGTTCATTACTTATGAAAACACTATTGCTACTACATTGTAGCCAACTGTTTTATGCATGTAATTAGTTGTTATTGGATCTCATACATCCTAGGTTTATAGCTCCTGAAATGTTTACTGCATGAAAATGAGCTATTAGCTGCCTCAAGTAGGCTTGATGGTTTTGTTGTGAATTAACAGTTATCAGATTACAATGTGTCTTCCTGTGTGATTATGGGCTGTATACAAACATATAGATTCTAGCCCCTGGTTTTGTTCATTTTGTACCATTGGAAAGCTATTCTAAGATAACCAGAGACTTCCCTGAGAGCTTTCTCCTCCCAAAAAGCACTGAGACTTTTTGTTGGACTGGAGCCAGGTGTGCTGATGCTGGAGAGTATGGTGTTTGGGGACCTCTGGCAGCAAGTGGCCTCCTTGGGGATCCTTCCAACTGGCATAATTTAGAGTGGCCACTAGATTGTTCTAAGATATACCAGAGGTCAATTTGATCTTCAATAACACCAGCATTGATAATAAGAAAAGTGGGTTACAGGTTTCTGAGCTGAGTACATCTTGACCAAATTGCTAATTATCATCTCTTATCTACAGGTGACAGAATACATTGTCCCCGCTGATGAAAGCCATTAATTATCCATGACAGCAAAATGACAGGAAATCTGAATGCCAGTATAACTTGCCACCATTCTCTTCTTCATAAGTGATCTGACTCATTTATCTCTATCTTTCAGGGAACTGTCAGTCCTTTCAGAATTACTTTTTCTGTTAGCTCTTGCTATACTACAACACACAATCTTATCTTACAGGTTATATTTTATTATTATCATTGTTTATTATTTTTTATATAGTGCCAGAGATGTACATGCTAATTTACAGCTGGTAAAATATAACCAGAAGGTGACATGAAATCCCTGCCCCAAAGAGCTTACAGTCTAAAGACACAAATAAGTTCAGAACACGTGGCACTTGGGAGTGGCCTGAGGGCTTGGTTACTGCTAAACTGAGCAGAACAGATAGAGATTTGAAATATGAGGTGACAGAGTGTCCTAGAAAGATCAAATGGGAGGCTTTTTCAAGGATAAGGTTATCATGAAAAAAGGCATGAAGTCAGGAATGGACTGATGAAGTTAGCAGGAAATGGAAAGCCTGGGATGAGTGTACAGAGCAGGACAGGAAGTAGGAGGGAACAGGGAGGAAAACCTTGAACCATTTCAGAAGGAGAAAAAGGATCAAAAAAGAAAATATCAGGATGGCAGGAAACTAAAGTTATTTTGAAGCAGCATGCGGGAGAGATTGGAGAACAAAGTAGTAAACGAATGGGAGAGCAGAAAGAATGAGTTACCAGGGCCCAGATAGGAACTTTGGTGAGAGGGAATAAGAGGAAAAGTCAAACCTTGGAAATATTGCAGAAGAAAATGTAAAAGAGGGCTCTGAGAGCCAAGGGGAAAGAGTAGAGAGGAATCTAAGATCATACCAAGGTTGGTCTTCTTAGTGACTGTTGGAGTAGGGGTACTGCTAACAGGGATATGGGAGCAGAAAAGGGCAGCTTTTTAGAGGAAAGTCTGGTTTGGATTTCGAAACATTGACCTTGGAATATAACTTGACCTTTACAAAAGTAACAGCACAGTGAACTCTTAAACAGCTTCATTTTAATCTGTAGTTGGACTGAATCATTTAAAATGACTGGCTCATACCTACAATGCAATTTAAATTACAAAATAAACTGAACTACACAGACACTAATCAAAAATACATTATGGAACTATTAGGCTTGATTTCTAACCTAAAAAGCTAGACAGCATTTAATGATAGGAATGGATTCTTACTCTCTTCTTCCTCGTCCATTCACTAACCAAGCAATGAACTCCTTGGCAGCTTGACCTTCCAAATATGAGGTAATGTCACTGGTGTAGGTGCCCTCAGCATGTCTCTCAAATTCAGCATGACGCTTGGCAAGTCCATTGCTGAAAAAAGAGCAGTTTTCTTGGGATCTGGATCTTAGTAACACATTATCAATTCTTTCCTTGGCTTCCTTATGTCTTATGATAGAGCTGCTCAACTGGCAGCCTGCAGCTGCATGTAGCTCTCTAGGGGTTAGCCTGTTGGCCCCTCGGCTCTGGGTCCAGGCTCAACTCTCCTCACCACTCGAGACACTGCTGCTACAGCTGATGTCTCTGGGCTGTAGAGACATCCACAATGTCATTGTGGCATTTTGGAGTATTATTCTCTGGATATATTAGCTCCTCCCCCTTCCTTTCCAGCTTCTGCATCCTACCCCACCTCTGGAGATGGTGTGTCACAGTGCAGCCCACAGGGCTGAGGGAACCTGTGAACAGGGACCCTGCAGGGACCCAGAAACCTTACATGGTACAGGAGCACTGGCACAGTGCAGCAGGGGGGTCATGTGGTGTAGCAGTGTGCAGGGCATTGTGGGTGCTGGCATAGTGCAGTGGGGGAATGCCCACTGTTGCATGGAGTGGCACGTGGCCTGGGGGAGCAGGGAGCCCTCAGAGCATGTAACTGGGAAGCTTGCTTCCTGCCCTGCCTGGCCACTCAGAAGTTGGACAGCCCTGTCTAATGAGCAAGAGTTTTTCTCATTTTTATATCAATATTTTTATTCTATTACTCATAATTACACTATCTTTTACCACCCTCAGTAATTCCAGTCCATCTATTTTGATCGTTTGTAGCCAGACTTAAGAGATGTGATGCCTTTTGCTTTCAGGCCCCCCCCCAGCCATTTTTAATGGCTCCTCCATTTTCCTTGATGTTTTGCCCTTTCATTTGCAGTCAAAATCAATCACACTGATCTTTTCTGAAGAAATACTGCATTGTGGAATTTTGGAGTATTATTCTCCAGATATATTAGCTCACATTTGTTTTTTGCATCTCTTATTTTCTGCCTATGTTTCAAGTCTTTGTAGACTTCCTATTAATATTCTGTCATCTTGGGATTTCACTATTCCTCCCAATTTGGTACCATCTGCACTTTTTATTGGCATGTTAGCTAGGGCTGGTTGGAACATTTTTGACAAAATGTTATTTGCATCAAAATATTCTGTTTCATTGAAGCTGAAATATTTCACAGAGGTATAGTGATTTTGACAAAGTTTTCATTGGAAAGGTCTCTGAGACCTGGGGTGGGCTCTCTGGTCATTTTTTATAATAGAGAGAAAAGTATATGAATGAAACCCCTGACTTTTAACAGAAAACCAGAATTTTTGACACAATTTCATTTACAAAAATATTTAAAGGTGTGCTTTGTTTCAGTGTGGAAGAAAAACAAATGTGAAAAGCTTTAAGTTATCACAAGATAGAGTTGTTGTCCTCCAGTTAGTGACTGTGACACCTATTTCCTCTTGTAGAATGAACAATTTACAAAAAATTAGACCTAACACAGATTCCCATCTCACTACCTTGTCAAATATTAATGCCCTTTCCTTACTATCTTGTATTCAGTTGATGCATCATTTCTAATCTCTGTTAGGATCTAGTCTTTTTAAGAATATAAGAAGTTCCATACTGGGTCAGACTGGTGGCCCATCGAGCCCAGCACCCTGTCTCTGACAGTGTCCATAGTATGTGTACAGGGCATGTTTATTTGTATCCATTGCTTGTTGTAGCCTCCCTTGTATCAATCAGCAATTTTTTTCTACCTACATGGATTTTTCCTTTTTTTACCTTATACTCTGTATTTATCCATTTATTACAATTTCCTTTCCTGAAATCTAGTACCCTTGAACTGCTGTATCCTGGAAGCCATTTCTGAAACCAAGTAACTCATGATTCCAAACTTCCCTTTCATAACAACAGTCTCAATAATTTCTTCTTTGACTTAAAAAGTAGGATGGCTTCTTCAGTGCTAGACTCTGTATTATTTTGGTTATAATTGTGAAGCTGGAAGGAATTATATTAGACTATGTTTTTTATTAACTCTCCCATGAGTAAACATGTCCAGTGCTTTGAAGTACCTTGACAGCTGGTCCAGGAATTTTTCATTCTCTCTCTGCTCCTGTCCTTGTTGTCTGTAGCAGAAACCCACAGTCATTAGATTACTAATATTACATAAGGAAACTTGCAGTATTCATAACACGATAGAATTCTTCTGAATATTATTTACATGTCACTACAAGCATCCATGACTATTGGGTAAGTATAAACAATTTTAGGGTGTTGATACTTAGTTTAGTATAGGCTCTCAAAATTATTAGTTCTATGCAACTGTAGTCTTGTATGTTCACTGCCCCACAGTAAAATAACCATATTAGCAAAACATAGATTGTAATATCATAAATAAACATTTAACTTTATCATCTGTATAACACAGGCTGTATAATTTTATCGAATTACTGGCACTGGGGCCAATAACTTATGCTTGACTAAAACATATTTTTCATAGTATCGGTATTTATGTGGCATTGTTAAGGTACCCAGTATCCAACAGAGTTTAATTCTAGATATAGTTTCTATAATGAGACTGCAATATCAGAGTACCTACAGATGAAAAAAAAGTATTAGGTTTTCATCACCTCGATCCTCAAGGATATTTAGGCATTGATTCTCATTTACTCCAAGATGTTTAAACACTTCTAAGGATCTAGACTTGAGTCCCACAAGGGAAGTGTACAGTCTCCTGATAGATGGTATCTCAGATAATATACTGATACTGTGCTTGATTTAGTCAACAGTCTGATGACTGTTTTCAGTCAAACACTTCTGCTGTTTCAAACAATGACCTTCCACATATGGTTAATCTCTTTGAACATATTCATAGCATGTTTAAACTATCCTTGAGATCTTCTCTGGTTTGCATGCAATTAATCGAAAAGTAAAATAGACCGTGTCTTGTAATGTGAAGCTGAAACCCAGTAAACTGATTTCTGACTTGTACTAGACTTTGGGCTGCTTTTTCTAGATGATGATTAATAACAGCATGACCAATATGCTTACCCATTTCTTTTAGTGCTCATTAACCATTGCACAAAATCCTGAGCTCGTCTAGTGTCCAAGTACTTGCTGTAATCACTGGTGAACGTGCCTTGTGAATGACGCTTCACTTCATTCAGCTGTCTAGATTCATCTAGTGGTTCAGACTGGGAAGCTTTGAATGATCTATGAATAGTTTGTAACACATTAATCCGCACTGAGTAGGTGCATCGACTCTTCTTTAAAAGTATAACCCCACCTTCTAACAGAATAAGACCAAAAATCTGTTGATATATGACCACGACTGGCTAGGTTATGAAATAAGTTTAAAGGACCTGGGATAAGGTTATGGAAAGGATAGATGGTAGAAAGGGGAGTTCTGGCTCCCCAGTCAGGGTGTGCAAGGTGGAGTTGTTTACAGTCACCAGGTAGGAGTGCAAAATGTACGTTGTCTGGTTTTCTAATGCTTCTGGGCTCTGCTGGTCACCACACAGGGCCAAGAAGAAATATTCCCCTCTCCTATTACTACTGGAACTAGAGGGGTGTGGAAGGGAGGAGAGGGAAGTTTGCATTCCTATGAACTGTTGGACGTTGGTCACACTCAAGGCTGGAGATTTTAACAGAGGTCTGCGGATCCTCTTTGCCTTTGTCTGTAGCGGGGGATGTGGTTCACGTCCCTTGATCGCTTAAGCATAGTTTAACAAACTGTTTCCTGTCATTGAAGTGGCAGAACATTGCAGGGGGCTGAAGGTACTGTCAATACCTGTGACAGACATCATGTCTAACAGTTATGTGTGAAAGTTGTTCCTAACGTTTTTTAAAACATGTTAGACAAATACTTGTCTGGAATTGTTTAGATAGGAATGATCCTGACTTGAGAAGGGTGTGGTACTAGATAACAACCTCTAGTCTTTTCTAGCTCTACTTTTCTATGATTTTATGATCTGCTGTCTGACAAAGTATAACATAAGTATGAAGTCCCCTTACACAGTAGAAAAAGACTACTGTTCAAAATACCAAGCAATTTGTATTCTATTATTTGCAGTAGAGATACCTCTCTCTGATCCTTTGTTAGAGCCAATATAATGTAATGGTGTAATGGCATAATAAAGTTTTTCTTAAATTACAGAATATTTTGCCTGAAGTTACTGGTATAAAAAAACTAGATTATTGTATTTGTGGTGGTGATTGAAAAGTTGAGTTTGACGTATTTACCTTGATTTTTCTTCTGTGTCTTGAAGGGGATTTTGCCAGCTGCCTTGGACTATCATTAAAAGCAACCCAGCCACAAAATAAACACTTTTCATTTTCATTGCCTGTCACAAGAGATAGGGGAAAGAAAGAAACACAATCACCTTGACATCAGAGTCAATATATGAAAGGGAAAACCCTCTTAGTTCTGTACTGAATTCACATCGAATGAAACTGAATATACATGGGTATAAAATGAATAGAGCTTTGGACTGAGACTCAGAGGACCTAGGATCTATTCTGGGCCACTAACCTGTTGGATGACCTTGGACAAGTCTCTTATATCTTCAAGTTTGTCACCTGTAAAATGAGGGCGTTGAGCACCTGAGACGCACAGATAAATTGTGCTGCATAAAAGCTAGGGTTTATAACATTGTTTCAGTGTGCTGTAGTATGAAAACTGAGGTCACTTTCAGGTGTTCTTTTTTAATTTTCTGCATCTCTTGACTAAAGAAATCAAAGCAGACTCCCATCAGGCAGTGTAGTGTCACATTGACCACTCTTCTCAGTCTGACTCAACATATTTTTCTCCATTCTTTACTCTTTCTGTCATCTAAATCAACAGTCACCTGCCCAAAGGTCTCTAGGATAAAGCAGGAACATTTTAAATCAGGTAACATTTAAGAAAATTACATATGGAAATCCATGATGCAGAATTTCTGGTGTCTTTGATGCAATGATATACCTATAACCGTGCTCACACTGCCTTTTTATTCCATCTTTTGAATCATCTTGTCACTTCCATGGTACAATTTTGAAAAAAACTAAATACCAGAATACAGAGCAGGGGACTTCTGCACATCATGAGATGAATTTGCACAGATTGATAATCTATTCAATTCTAGGATTTAGTGATTCTAATATTTAGTAATTTTATGTATTTGTATTAATTGAGATACACCTATTGAGCACTGGAGGAGGAACATATCCAGTCAAGGCTGCAATTCCTATGCACAATGGGCTAAGTACCAATTTCAGAATACATCTATGTATATTGTTTATGGAGACATGTTTTTTTCCCTGCATCATGGGATAACATGTAACTAGAAATGAAAGATACTAGAATGGATGGAAGTCTTGGAAACAACATATCCAGTGACTTAATTAAAACCTATAGAAGTTTAAGCATTAGGTAGTTCATGGGTAGCTGACCAGTATGCTCCAAACCAGGCTTCTTTGTTTGATACTTAATGTCTGTGTAAAGTATTTAGACCACCACAAAAGAAGTTTTCATTTCCAAAGAAACACATCTCTAATGTATACATAAAACAATGATAGCAGATAAGTACTACACACAGTTTGCACACACATTAACAGCACAAAGTTGTAATGTGGTTTAGACATCCCAAACATAATGAAATTGGACTTGAGAATATCTTGGGGCAGATGATCAGCAAGTGTAAATTGTCATAACTTCATTGCCTTCCATAGACCTATGACAATTTACAGCAGGTAAGGATTTTCTTCCTAGTAGTTACTACTTGAGTGTTTCCAGGCCCTCCAGAAATACACAGGCAGAACATGACTTTAGTACTGCTGTCGCTAGGTGAGGCCTAATTCTTAATGGGATATTAACAATATCATATTGTGGTATTGCAACATCAACAGCAATTCATTTAAATGGTGTCTTAGTCATTACCATGAAAATAGACTTGAGGACCTTATTTTTTTTTCCACACTGGATCAGACCACTGAGCCATGAAATCTGTTATCCTATCTCCAGCAATTGCCAATACCTAATGGTCAAAAGTTCCTCTTGTTCAATGAGATACAGAAGAAGCAGTTCCTTCCCAATCTCTGTAATGATTAGTTTATGCCCTGATTATCCCATCTCATTCTATTGTTTGTGTGGTAGCTGCAAATGATATAATGGTCAATGATACAATGGCCTTTTATATCCCCTTTAAATCCTCTTTAACTCTCTATTCATGTTCCTACTCAGAACTCTACTTCTGTGGTGCAACACTGACCTCCAATGTTTATCAAAAAAAATGCATTCATTTCACATTTCTTATGTTTAAAGACATCAGGATATATCCAGCAGTCTATAAACACAAAGTTTTTATGGTACATCTACATTGCAGTCACAGTGACAGCAGGGTAGAAATAACTGAGTCAGCTTTAAACGAGGTGGCTTTCCTACTAGTAGCATGCTAACCATGGCAGAACAGAGCTCAGGACAGGTTAACTATCCTTCCTTTCAAGCAAGCCTTGCAACCTGCCCTGAGCTTCATATTGCCTCAACTGAACAATTGAGCTGGCTAGCTTGGGCATCTGCACTGACTTGCAGTGGTCAACTTTAAAGTCACTAGAACTGGCATGAGTGAAATAGTTTGGTCACTAAACCAAAATTTCCTTAAATAATATCAATAAGCAAAGCTGATCTTATATAAACAGTTAATACATATAACTATGAAGGACCTGATTCCAAACCTCTTGAGTAGAAAGGTTCTGACTGATTCAAGAGGGGCTTGGAACTGACCCCAGTTTTCTGAGAATTACATGCAGGTTTAGTATTATGGATTGGAGCAGAATCACTGACTTCAGTAAAACATAAGCACATGCTTAAAATTAAATACATGAATCAGGACCTTATACTATATTGGCAAAGGACATTTGGTGAGATTAATAAAAAGAAAGGAAGTTATATGCAAGTATTTGAAAAGATTAAGACTCTTCAGTTTAAAAGACTGCCCTTCAGAGAAACAAGCATTTTTGAAAAATGCACAACCATTAAACTTTTGTGCATGGACAATTGTAATGTTTGCATTGCTTTAAGTGTCTTAAGAGCGCTATAAAAAGTGAGCAGATATGCACAATACACAGGGCTAAGGAACCTCCCTCACCCCCTGATTGTACTATGGATGAAACTGAGATGAAAAGCTCTGAAATGCTTTGCAGTGAAGTGCTTCAGGTTATACATGTTCTCCCCACTTACATATTTTTTGTTGCAAGATACATTTTTATTTGTATATTCTTCAATGTATATTATTGTTAACAACAATAGGTATTTGTTTTCTATAAATCAACAAAACTCGTATTAACTAGAAAATTGTTCTTGTTTTATTCTGGAATAGATGAACATCAATAAAAAAATTAGCAGCATGAGAATATTTGTATAGATCTGTTAACTGATCCATACAATATATGTAATCCATCTAAATACAGTTAAAAAAAAATGAAACAGTTTCCACAGCGCATGGGAAACCTAGTTCTTGACTTGATTTGAGAGGCTTAGATTAACTGTGGAAACAGCAAAAAGCTTGCAGCCAAATTTCTGAGTTCCAGCCAAACTCAAAGTAATATCTAATTCCTCTTTTGATAAAAGATTAGAAAGTACCGTTCAAATCATTCTTTTCTTGCCATATTGAAATGTATTAGATAAATAGAGGCTGACAAAATTAGATGCATAAACATTACCAAATTATCTGACAGGATGTTTTTAATGAGATTCTGAGCTGCCAGAGGAAATGTCAATAATTCGTATTTATTAAGTCTTGATCAAAATGTTTGAGGCTGTGAACTGGCTCATGCAGCATTCATTTTGCATCTAGAATTGGGAAACAATATTTTTTTCCTAATGACCTGGCTTTTTGCTAGTATTCCTAACATATTTTACTACAGATTTCTGCAGTGCCCTGTGTATGGAAGTTGTACATGGATATATTGTACTAAATCTTGCTAAAGGCCTGATTCATTCATAGTGTAAAAACGCACTCAGAGAATTAAATCAGTGGTGACAAGTGAGAAATTTTCCCATTTGAAAATTAAAGTGTGAATAGGAATATATTTCTATGTGTAGGAGACTTGTAGATAGGAGACGCAATTAATTAATAATCTACTACCACTTTTATGTACATGTCATTTACATATAAATGCTATCAAACTTTTCCATATGGCTTCTTACAGTGAAATGAAAATCATAAGTTTTCAATGAAATTATACCAGTTGCTCCATTACTTTCTTACATGGGAGGTTTTTATAGACCTGTATTGATTTTGTATCTGGTAATTTGTACAGGACTTTTAGGAATTATCTACAAGGGTTGAATCTGTGATTAAAGTCAATCTGGTACACTCTCTCTAAATTATATTAAATAAACAAATATAATGAATAGAACATTGACTACATATATAATAAAATATATTACAAATACTAACATAATAAATAAATGATATTTAAGAATGGGAATAGACAACAACATTAGCAGTTAATAACCTCAGTGTTTATGTCCATATGGCTAATAGTTAAATTTTTACAACAATGCATTTCTTCTGTGATTCCATGTTTAATTTCCATCTTTTCCATCATTTAGAAGTTGACTTATCTCTGGATTGCCCTCTCTTTAACTAGTTGTCTTCTAAACTAAACTGATGCAAATATCAATTCTATAATTCCAAACCTTGAAGAATAATAAAAGATTAACATGTCAAAAGATCCTGCACTTACTTTATAAATTTGAGGATACACGTGCACTCAATCCAGTGAACAAATCTAGAAAGCTAGTATGAATCTTACCTTCGGATACTTCGAAGAAATACGCAGCGATTGGAGAAAGAGTAGCTACTCTTTCTTCTGAAACTTTGGGAAGCCTTGAGGATTCTGAGAGCTGTTTGCTGCCTCTGTTGCACAGCCTTATATATACTGTTCAGCTCTAGTAAGCATTATGAGAGTGCATCACTGCTGACAGTTTCTTTGTCCAACCTAAAAAAGTAATCATGATATTTGCCATTCTTTACATTTGACAATTTTTACAAGCAATTTCACATACTCATTCTGCTTACTTTATGACATCAATGCTGAGATAGGTCCTAATGGAGAGACAAAAGGAGGGAAGTGTCAATGCCAAAAGGAGTAAATATCAGTCATGAGGACATTTGAGATGCATGGATAAATAAAGGTGATGGAGATCAACACAGCATTTTCTTTAAATTCCAGTTTGCCTAACTAACGTTTTAAGTATCTTGGTCCTATTGGTGTTAATGGTAAAACTCCCACTGACTTCAATAGTATCTAAACTTTAGCCATCAATTTTGAATTAAATTTTATAAACAGCAGCAATTATGAAGACAACAGCACACAAGCCTTGCACAACTAGAGAAGGGGAAGAGCTAAAAAACTCCACAAATCCTACTAGAGATCCTCATGTTCCAATATAAACAACTTCAGGAAGTAGTATAGAGATGGGCACATGTGCCAAGCTCTAAAACAGTTGGTCTAATAGAAATATTGGGCTTCAAATCCAATTACCTCAATGTATAATGTAGAAACTTTGTCCATTAATGTATGAGACTATATGCTAAATATATGAATTGTATGCCAAATGATTACTGCAAAATGAGGTCTACATCATGTCCTTGAGATTTGCTCAAATATCCCACATCCCTAGAAATTAGTTTGACGTGATTAGACAAGCCTATACTGCACTGTTCTTTATGATTGTCCTTAACAGATTTTGAGGGATAGCTGACTGGGGCATTACCCAGCTCTGGCAGAGCAGCTTTGCCAAGGAGGTAAGTAGGAAATGCCCTGATGATTAGAGATCGTCCAGAAGCAAAAAGCTTCTTAGTGGACGGCCCTCGATTGTGAATAACTCCAGGGGAATCTGCCAGTGTTTATTCTCTTCCAAGATGATAATGTGGGATCTCCAAAAGGAGATCCCTATGGAGATTTTGTCATCTGGTTTTTCCCAACAGTGCGAACACTAATTATCTGGAACCACCTATTTAGGCTATATGTACAAATTGTAATAGTGCATAAGAAAACAGAAGGCGCTTATTATATTTTTAAGTGAGCAGATGATTCAAATCAGAAATTAAACATTAAGGCCCAGATGATCACTGAATTCAGAGGTGTGGTAATGGTAATAAAGGGAAGAATATGGAACCGTTGGGAGTCAGTGATTCTATGCACCAGTCCAGGCCCCAGCATGAATTGGAGCAAGCCAAGGGCTAATCTGTCATCCTCCCATCCATCCAGATCAAATGGCAGCAGAGAGGTCTATTTCAACAGGGTAACTCCCCAGGCAGGACCAAGCACTTGTAGAACTTTAGTATTACAATGGAGTCAGAATGGGAACCAAACTCCAGCCTAATAACTTGAAGGCATACATGCAGCAGAAAAACAATACAAAAAGCGACATTGGACTGTGAGAATTACCAGGCAGGACTTCTGCAGTTCCCAAACAGGACAGCAGATGGTGTTCAGTGGGCCTTTTATCAGGTTCTTGCACCACTGTGGCATAGATAGGATCTTCTGCTGAGCTACTGCTACTGACAGTACATTACTACATACTGGGTGTGTCTATATGTGCTATTAGTGCACATGAATAATCTCTGGACCTTGTTGTTTTGGAGTTTTTTGCTCCTGGGTGTGCCATTTGAACATGCACCCTGGAGCAAATAACTCCAAAGCAATTAGCTCCAGAATTTATTTACAGGCAGCATGTAGAGCCCAGACAGAGCAGCCCCAGGTGGCAGGGGGCCCCAGCATTGCTCTGACCAGGCTCAATATGCTACAGAAGGGCTGGCTGAGGCACAGGGGTGCTCTAGTGTGGAGCTAGACAGCAGGCAGTCCCAGCACTGAAGCACTCTTGTACCCTAGCCAGCCAGTCAGCATCTACACGTATGCTGCTTATGCTGGGGCATAAGGGTGCTTCACTGTGGGCGCTGCTTGCCAGCTAGCCCCACACTGGAGGATCCTTGTGCGCCAGCCAGCCCCTCCACAGCATGTTGAGCTGGGCTGGAGCAGCCCTGGGCTGGCAAGCTGAACCCCAGGGTCCCCTGCCAGTCAGAGTTGCTCTGACCCACCACAACATGCTGTGGTTCCAGGAGCACATGTAGACCCAGCACTCGAGTTTATTGTTCCACATTAATATGTATGTGCAGTCGTGCCCACTGGGTACATCTATACATGCCACTAAAGCAATGTAATAAACTCCAGCATAGTTTGTACAGGAGTCCAGCTGCTCCCAGGTACAGTGTCTGCATGTGCGCCCAGGACTGAAGCAGTTTGAGCCAGGGTAGAACAACCCCAAGCAGCAGAGGAGCTGACTGGGGCATGAGGGTGTTAAAATATGAGGCTGAGACTGAGTTTTATTTTACCTCATCAAAGATACTCTAAGTCATGTCTCTAGGAACTTGATAGTTCTTTCCTTCTGTTTTTTTAGTCCTTTTTATCCTATGGTGTAGAAATAAACATCAGAATTATGATTTCAGTTCTTTCTGAAGTATGAGACAGAACACCCAACCAGGCAACTTATAATATAGTTTAGTTAGGTCAGCATCTATTATTGATCTTCTAACCACAGGTGTGCCTTAAATGCTATGCAGCATGAATGAAAGCACAACATGCAGCAACTTCTGTGCTTACTAAAACTGTATGCAATATAGGAATTGTATACTAAACATTAATACATATCTATACTGGATACATGCCAAAGAGATAAGAAGACAGTGCAGCAATTTCCAAGCACCAAATTATATTAATTAAATTGCCATTTGCTCATACCCCACAGTTTATAAATTATTATAGACAATGTGAGATGCCTACTGACAAAAGTCAGTGGCCATCTCTTTCCCCTCTACTGTGGACTGGGATATGAAATTACTTTATTCAATACATTTAAGATATGAAACTTGCAGCTGACCTGCATTTGCCATCTGCTCCAAATCTGGAGGCCTTCCTACGTGATGTGTGGGCACAACAGGAGCCTGTGCATTGGTCTGATTGATTTGAAAGGCACAGGGCTTCTTCATGATTTGTTGCACTGTCCTCTGTGGGACCTGGTGGTGGTCACTGTAAGAGACAGAATAAATGAGTCATGGGTCTGTGAAGAAATGACAAAAGGAAATACCTGCACCATGGGTACCAAATATAATCCCAGCTAAGGTGTCATGGGTGAGATATTTACAGAAACACTGGGCCCTGCGCTCTGTACTAAAGCTGTGTTAAGAGGAGGGTTTTACCTTCAGTAAGTATCATGTCTATGCTGCAAGCCTTTTGAAGTCACTGGAGATGCATCAATTCACACAAGCAGCACGGTTGGCCCAGTGTATATGAACAGTATTAGATTTTGAGAAGACAACATTTATAATTAAAAGTAATGCCAATACTCCTAGCAAGTGCTGTAAATCATTCAGATTAAAAAACAAAGCAATCAAATGACTACATAAAATGTAGTAAACATCTGTGCCTTGTAATTGGAACTGACTGGCAAACTGGGAAATATTGAATGTGATCTGAAGTTGACTTCCTCTCTGAGTCAGTTCATTACAAACGTGAACAATGTTCCCCCAGTCTGGGGAACGCACAGGGGAAGCTGCTGCTCGACTCCTCCCAATCATGGAGGTATCAAGCCAAAGTGTACAGGTGTTCATTCTAGCGAGAGAAATTCTCTCACATGGGAGATCTTCCAAGGGTCAACCTGGAAGATCTTTCTCCCAGACGGGGTAAGTTTCATCTGAAAGAAATGGAATGAATGCTTATATGTTCCTTGTTTCTACCAAGAGAGTGGCAATTCTAATGCCTATACATGGCCTATGTCTCCAGATTTATATCTTAGTTTAGTGGAGTGAGGAAGTATCATATTTTCTTGCATACAACATACCCCCAAATAAATCATGTGCCTTTTTTTGGAAGGCATAATGTAGAAAGAAAAAGATTTTCCCTGTTATGGCTGACTGTGTGACAAAGTAAATCATCTTGGGAACATAGAGTGAACAGAAAGTTCCTAGTGCCAGCTGCCTCACCCAAATTGTCTCCTGGGATGTTGCATTTCCTGAATGCTATTTTTTCAAGGAGGACTTGCTCTTTGTCATAGAATGCTAGCTTCCAGACCCTTGCAAGGGCAATAAGTATGGCCATTTGTAAACGAAACAAGGGGCATGTGTGCACAACACTTTAAACAGGCTAACTGCTTTTGCACCACTTTAATGGCGTCAATGTTGTTGGACATAAAACCAACACGCAGGTTCAGCAAACCAGGGTTTATTGCATAGTAATGGGCAACTGAGTCAGACTATTTAGTAGCATACTATACACTTGTCATGCACACTATTCTCAATAAGTCACCTATCTGTGGCTCTTGGAGTCACACTGTGATGGCCAGTCACAGGCTTCTTTAAGGTGACGTCCAGTCGAGAGGGGGCACCGGCTCTCTCTCTCTCTCTCGACATGCAGGTAGGTTGGTGTTGATGGTCAGGGCGCTGGTTAGGTTGGCTTTTCACTGCCTTTTTATTTCTTTTTGGGGCAGATTTTGACCAAAGCCTGGAAACTTCTGGGGGCTTCTTCACAAATCACCATTCACCTTTTCACATATGTTTATTTTGGATTCTGTCACCAGTACCGTGTTGTCTTTCACATTCCAGTCTCTTTTTCAGTTCTATTTTGTACCATCTCCACATTCCTAAGACCCCTGTATCTTATCTTGTTACTTACTATAGCTGGTTCGTACCAGCCTTCATTCAACTATTATTCCCACATCATTCACAGCACTCAGACTTACACAGATTCACTTGCTGCTTTTTCAGAAAACGGTTGACACAGTTAAGATGGCTACTTAGCATAAGTGAATGGCTTGCTTAGCATAAGCATTCATAAGCAAAATCATAGTATAAGTATAACATAAGCAAAGTCATAGCATAAGTATAACATATTTTAAACAATAATGGCATAAATATAACATGTTCTAAAACATATTCCAACAGTGTTTGTACACCTCAGCGGTGTATTGATCATTAATTCCAGCCGCTGTAGGAAATTCGGTGGCATACTGCACATTAAATGACTTGGGGCACAGCAAACTAAAACTCCTCCAAGGGGGAAGGCAGGCTCTGGCCAAGAAAAGCGGTGAGCCTGAACTCTCCCCCACCCCGCCAAGCCTGCTTGCCTGCCTGAGCTGCACGGGGGCCTGGTGCTTCCCTCCATGGCTGCAGTGCCCCCTGGGACCGCCTGAGCTGGGTGCCTGTGAGTGGGGCAGGGGCAGGGAGGCACTGCAGGGGCAGTGGGGCTGCTGGGGCAGGGGAGCACTGCTGCTGCAGAGGGCAGCATCAGCCCCGCTACAGCCCGGGGACCGCTCCACCTGCTGGCAGCTTGCCCTCCTCTGCCTGCTGCTGAAGCAGCAGGTAAATGTGGGGTGTGTGCATGACACAGAGGGTTGAAAGGGCCCTAAATTGGGCATCAATTTAGGGCCCCTGTTTCATCTACACACACTCAAGAGTGTTAGTTCTTTACTGTCTGTAGTTCCTTATATAAGTTCCTGTAAATAAAATATTATCATAAAGCCTCATCAAAATACTACCAACACTCAGCCAATAGCTGTAGCTGTGAGTGGTAACACATACTCCATGGTTTTGGCAGCCATCTTGGCAGATGCATGGCATGCACTATGTCACCAGGCTTGCTTCTTATCCAGCAAAGAAAACATCTTCCTTGCTTAAATGTGAACTTTGGAGGACAGGAGTGATTTTGGGGGGAGAAAATACGGTGTGTCCTATTTAGGTTGAGCTTTTTTTATTTCTTTTCCATCTATACAGCCAGTCCATTAAAAGATATCACAAAGAACCTTTGCCACTCATACATTTCCTGGCCCATCACAGCTACAGCACTCTGTATAAGGACTCCTCCTTCAGGAAATCTATAAAACACCTTTAGAAGACAGGCCTGGAAACAAAAATTCAGAATTTTACTGGACAGTAAACATATACAATGATTTCAAGTCTCATTATAATTTAGCCGGTTTTCTTCTAACCTCTGTGTACTCCACAACCCGTTTTCCTTTTGAATAGTCTTGTTCTTCTACATAATTAGGTTATCTGTTCAAGTACACTTTTCATTTTGAAGTTAGTTCTGGTAACTTCTCTTTGTTTCTAGTTTATACCCTTTCTCAACTCCTGTAAGTCCCTGTTTTCTTTTTTATATGGAGTTAAACACAAGCCATTGTTTTATATGTTATTTAGTTTGAGCTGTATTGGTTTCTTTCCCAAGCCTGAGAATGGGCACTTTGTGCCCAGAAGCTTGTCTGACATTTCTCCCACATATACAGTTGATTCGATAAAAGATCTCACAACACGCGCCCCCCCCCCCCACCAAAAACAGAGCCAAATGTTCTTTGCACCATGTTCAGGGCTAAAGTCCAGGAGTCTCAGAAACTTGCTCCTTTGTGGGCCTCTGTATTTAGATGCCCAACTTGACAAGTCTTGTTTTTTCAAAAGGGAGGGGCTTAGCAGTTTCTGAAAATCAGCCATCTTTAAACCGGCTCAAGGTAGAAACCCAAAAAACAGAAATATCCAGATTCACTACCCCCTTTTGAAAATCTTGGCATAACGTTCACCTTTCTTGACCCCTCTTTGCTTTGTGCTTGTCTGTGCTTGAGTGCACAAACAACACAGCACATCTTGTAGTGCATTAGCTATTCACCTCACTGGGATAGTTTTTAATCCATCTTTTAAACACATTTTTATTAAATTTAGTTTCAACTTGGGACAGGACAAGACATTTTGACTTGAAGTGATTTGAAGCCATATTATAATGCTGTTCTTAAACACTGTGGACCAGATTTAGGAGACAAACACATCATCTCATACAGAGTATTCAAGCTAACAGACATTGTGAATGAGAATAGAGTTCTGTAATCGTTCTGTTGGGTACTAGGCTTATTTCCAAGGGATGGAGGCCTGGATACTTCTGCAATACTTAGAAACATTTTTACCTGCTGCCAGTTCAGATTGCCTATGAAGATGGAGCCAGAGGCAAATCCATAGCCCCAGGGACTTTTAAAAGTCCCTAAATCAGGTGAAAATCCCTTCCCTACTTCCCCTTCTCCTTCATGCTCAGAGGCATGTGCCCTCCCCTTCCTCCTTATCTTACCACTGATTCTTTCTCTGCAGTCCTGGGAAGCAAGGGAAGCATCAGAGCCATTTCTGCCACCTCTGTTTTCCCCGCTGTGCCAAGATGGGGAAAGGCCAGGGCCAGAAGCCAGCAGCTGGGCTCAGCTTGGGACAGGAACAGCAACATCAGGGATAGGTGGGTAAGTGTCCTTTCCTCACACTTGCTGGGGGAGAGTAGGGGTGGAAAGGAGAGGTGGGGAATGGGAAGGAAGGGGGAACTACTTTCTTGCTACACTGCTGCTGTTGTCCCCAGCAGAGACCAGCCTATGCACAGCCCGGTTTGCTTTGGAGCTTCCCTATGCTCCCAGGACAGCAGAGAAACAGCAGCAACAGGCAGGGAATGGAGAAGAAAGGGAGGGTAGGGCATATATCTCTGAGCATGAGCAGGAAAGGATGGGGAATTTTCACCTACTTGAGGGACTTTAAAGAAGTCCCTGGAGCATCCTATGGAGCAATCTGCCCATGCTAGGTGGTAAAAGGATGCTAGAAGCAGGTGGTGCTACCATCCATGGTGTGAGTTGCTGCTCCTGCTCCCCACTTTGGGAAATCCTGAGTCTTCCCATGCATGTTTCAGAGTATTTCTAGCACTTGTATGAGCTGAAGTTCTTTTCCCTACTATGGCACAATATGTGACTATTTTATTTAACATATGAATAGTGGATAGAGCATATAAGAAAAGCATTTCTTTTCCAAGTGTCTATTCCCCATATTTCCTCCCACAGGGCAAGGTTAACAGCTAGCAAGGGTTGTGCTCCATTTCCCCAGAAGATAAACAAGGACTACAGAAGATTAAAAATAATCCCCAGATAACATATCCACTTGGCAATAAAACACCTCTACTCATATGCCTGCATTCCTTAAAGTGCTCTGGACAGGGCCATAACACCTATTGCTTCTGTCTTTAAACCCTATACAGGTTGACAGTGATGCACTGGGTCAGCTTCATTTAACTGGAAATAGTCACAATATCTGTTTTGATGCAAGAGGCCAGATTTTTAAAGGTTTTGGGGGTATTTAAAGATGCAGATTCAAGCCCAAAGTGCATAATTTCCTAACTGCCATTGAAATCAATGAGAATAAGTTGCTTTCCAAATCTAGTGGGATTTTCCACAAGAATCTAACACTATATGATTTTGAAGGAACTTAGCAGTCTATATAGTTTTTGGAAATTACACTATCCTATTTACATCTATGTGCCTAAATACCTTTCAAAATCTTGCCCAAGGAGCCTGATTCTGCACTCCATTAGTTTCTTCGTTGTTGTACCAGTTTAACAGAGTGAAGAATTAGTGTTAATAATTTCAAGTGAATCTTATTGCTCATTTGTAAAATCTTTGCGTTATTGAGAACACTGTTGTCACAGAGAAAGCCATATACTCACCATTTAATTAGCCCCATTTTATATTTGCTTATTTTAATGTTAACTTTCTCAGAGCTGTAATTTTTTCATTTAACAATTAGAACAGCTGAATTTTAATTACACCACCAACAAAAAGCTTATTAACATCACTTAATTGGCAGTGTTTCCAAAAACTCTTAACTAATTGAATATTTTCTGAAGACTTCCCATCAAAGTACAATTTAACCATTACAAACAGCTTGGTAACTACATTTACATAAAGATGTGTCTGAAGAATATTTTTGTGTGTGCAAAAATCAGATTTGCTATTGCCATTAAAGAAAAACAAGGGAAACTGTACATAGAAAGTTACTTCTACCTTTGAATTCCTTTGGATTAACCTTGTGGTATTATTTGGCCATTTGATTTCCCACAAAGGCTAGGGACAGACATTACACATGGACTGCTTTAAGTGATCAGAAACTAGTTTAAACCTGTTACATAACAGGTGTTCAGTGCACATAAAACAGTTTGAAAATGGCTTAAACCAGTTTGAGATAAACTTGGTTGAATGCACTATCAGACTTAACTGATTTGAGTCAAACCAGTTTATGCAATGTCTGTCCTGGATCCCTTGCTGGTTTAAGATAAACCAGACACCACCAGCATCCCCCAGAAGAGCCTGGCCCCTTCCCTCTGCTCCCTTGCTGGAGCTCTGGCAGAGACTGCAGGTACAGCAGGGTCTGCCTGGCTTTTCCCTGCCCTATCCCCCCACTCCCACATCGCTACTCAAGCAGGAACACCCCTATTCCTCCCTCCCTTCCATCTCCCACAGCACAGACCCCAGCCCCACAGACCCTAGGCACATGGTATGCAACTTAATGCTGAGAGGTTTCTGTGTGTGCATGTCTCCAATTTCACTGGGACAGGCAGACAGAACAATGACTGCTTAGGGATTTTTGGAACTAATCAATGGGTCAGTTGCTGTTTAAGAAGAGTTTCAACTAACAGAGAGAAGCTATTAAAAACGCTGTTATCAGTTCCTTGCTAGTGTTACTTGTCTATCAGTTTGCTGCAGACAGTATAAAGAAGCAGGGAGGGAGATTGAAAAGCTCTGTATCATCACCAGATGCATGCACTGCACACCCCTCTTTGCCTCACAGTGCTAGCAGGAGTCTGGGGTCTGGCAACACTCCCGCCCCTTGAGCAGACAGTGGGGAAAAGCCTGGGATGGTGCAGGCAGACCTCCCTAATCAGAGGTCCTGCCAGGGCCTGATCATGACCCCTGCCAGCTCAGCACTCTGGAAGGGAAGGCTGCTCTAATGCCCTCCAGCTTCTAGCCTGAGTCATTGCAGGCACATGTGTGAATTTCCTCAGAGAATATCTGTCTGATTACAAATCAATTCAGGCTCAGGCTTCTTGAATGTCTGTCCCTAGCCAAAGAAATTGAAATCAACCTCTATCTAAGGAGATTAGTAAGAAGTTTTTTCTGTAATAGCCTGTTTCTGGGTATCTCACACCTTTTTCTGAAGCCTTTGGTGCTGGCTACTATCCAAGAGAGGGTACTATGCAAGATGGAGCACTGGTCTGGTGCAGTACAGTAATTAATTGAGATCCTAAGAAGTCTGAGATAACATTTTCTACTTTATATTGGCCTCATAGTAAATCATAGCAGACTCGTCTAAATGTGATATTAATTGGACACAATAAAGTCCTGCACAGTTTGCACTGGAATTTATTGCTCCCAGGTGCAGTATTTACATGTGCACCCAGGACTGTAGCATGTTAGGCTGAGGTGGTGCAGCCCTAGCTGGCAGGGAGCCCATGGGGTCAGCCTGCCAGTTCAGGGCTGCTCTACCCCAGCTCAATATGCTAGGAAGGGGTTGGCTGGGGCATGAGAGTGCTACAGGGCTCACCAGCAGGCAGCCCGACACCATAGCACCCTCATGCCCAGCAGCCCTGGTCACTGTCTACATGTGCGCTGCAGTGGGGTAAATAACTCTGTTGTATAATAGTACTTGTGTTGGGCAGTACTATCCTACAGCACCGTTAATTAGTTTACTCTGGCCTAATAACAGCATTCTTGTAGACTGTGATTTACTGCTTTACTGCAGAGTTATTAGAGTAACTCTGCAGTAAGTGTCTCATGTCAATGCACCTCTTGTCTATTTTCCCATGTTACACAAGGACTGATTTCACTTCTTATGGATGAATGCCTAGTCTACGGTAGAATATCTCCAGTAGTAGTGATTCACAACCACTCTTGGCATCTCTTTTTTCATACTGTCTTTAATTATGGCTGTTATTTATTTACATTGTGGTAGTGCCTGGGCACCCCAAGCATGGGCAAGAAGCCCACTGCAGTAGGCATTGTACAGAAAAAATCCAGTCTTTTATTTTAAGAATTTCCTCCAGTAATTCCAAATTCACTGATTTGCAAGATTAATAGATATCTGTCAGCTTACAACATCCCAGGCATGTCTACACATGCCATTAATTTAATTACTTACTGTGAAGTAAACCTACCCAGAGCACATCTACATATGCTCCCTCCTGGAAGCAGATTTGCTCCCAATGGGAGCAGCCTGGTACAGGGCTCCTTATACTCTGCTCTGCCTTCTGAAGCAGTAGCCAAGGGGAGCTCCAAGTTCTTCCTGGGTGCTAGCCCAGGGGTTGGCAGGGAACATGGGGCAGTCCCCATGCACATGGGGGCATGAGAGTTCTGCTGGCTGCAGCAGCAGCTATCTCCTGGCCGTATACACTTCAGGAGGGATCCTGATGTGAAGCGGGGTCAGGAGGCAGCTGATGTTGCAGGTCTCTCCCACTCTGTACACATTGGGGACAAGCCCTGTGCACAGCGGGGTTTCCTTTGCACAATCCAGGGCTGGCTGGGAACTATTCTGAAGCAGTTCCCAGGCAGTTCCCAGCCAGCCTTAGGCTGCATGGTAAGAACTCTCCATGTGCAGCTAGAGCTGGCTGGAACCTGCCTCAGAATGGGGCAGTTCCTGGCCAGCTCCAAGCTGTGGGGAGATCTCTTCATGAAGCCGAGCTGGCTGGGACCTGGCCCAGAACGGGACAGTTTCTGGCCACCTCTGGGCTGTGCAGAGAAGCAGGGAGCTCCCCATTCCCAGTACTGCTCAGTTTCCAGCTCTTGTGGGGAGCCAGGAGCTGAGCAGCATTGGGATGCAGTGTGGAGGGTTGAGGACAGAGAGCTACCCCGTTTCGGCACTGTTTGGCTTCCAGTTTCTGGGGGAAGCTGGGAGCTGAGTAGTGCTAGAACTGGAGGAGTACCCCATCTGCTGTGACCCCCTAGTGTAGGAGCTGACCAGCAACAAATTTGCTCCCAGCCAGCATCTACACATGTGCTACTGTGCAGTATCTACTGTGCAGTTGGTTTACTGCCTGTATTTATGGGTATTAACTAACTGCCCAGTAGACTAATGTACTGTACATTAAATGTGCACACATGTAGATGGTGACATGTTACTGTACAGTATATAAGTCTACTGCACAATAAAGCATCCCCCATAGACACCCCACTTTGCTTACATTTAGATACTTACATCACCCTTCTTGCTTCCTTTTTGTCAATCTGAGCATGCCCAGTTCATTTTCCTTTGGCTTAAAGATTTCATTTTTCATAACTTTCCTCACTTTTATTCAGTTGCTTTCTGAATATCCAACTCTGAAACCTTGAAATGCCACACTCCAAGGGAAGACAAGGTTGAATGGTTATAAACTACTACAAGACCATTTCAGGCTGGACATAAGGAAGAATTTCTTTACTGAAGAATTTCCAAGGTCTGGAACAGCCTGCCATCAGAGGTGGCTCAAGTATCTACATTGAACACCTTCAAGAGAAAATTGGATGCTTATCTTGTTGGGATCCTATGACCCCAGCTGACTTCCTGCCCTTCGGGCGGGGGGCTGGACTCAATGATCTTCCGAGGTCCCTTCCAGCCCTAACATCTATGAAATCTATGAAATCTAGTCTGTGCTCATAAGGGTTCCATGCAAGTCACTATCCCCCAGTCATGGACAGTAAATCAAGTCTTAAAAGCAGAGCCTATAAAACTTTTAGGCCCACCCCGTACTGCTGCTTTAGAAGTATTGAGTTCAGTGAAGTTATTCTGGTGCAAAGGCAGAGTCATGCAGTGGTGAGTCATGATGCTGTCTCACAGGGCCTTGTTCTACTAAAAATATTTTAAATGATTTAAGAATATCTGAAAAAAGCAATAAACATCTAAATATTTTTACACTATCTTTCAGTTTGTAGGTGAATGGCACTTGAGTTTTAATTTAAAGCACTGATGTTCTGATTTGGGATTTGAAGGAGGCTGTTGTGGCTAATAACTTCTGAATAAGGGAGGCAAATATGGTTGTAATAAAAGAATTACAAATACAGAGTCACCTATACTGAGCCTATACTTGAGTTTCAAAAATTAGAAAACAAAAATAATTTTTTCATGCATGGCTGAATGTTTACATTTTAGTCCAGACCAAATCTAGGAGCTCAGTGATACTAACTTGGTCCATGGTAGAAAGCACTTAGACATTCAGGAGAAACCCTCTCTTTCACAAATCATTTTAAACTTATTTTCAAAGTAACTACAGTTTAATTTGGACACACATACAAGTTTCAGGCTGATTGTCCAAGCTGTAACTCCAAACCTTGTGAGGATCGCACCTTGATGGGTTCTGCCCCAGATCTGTGCTTCCAGGACATTAATTAATCACACTGCTTTCTTGTCCTTGTCCACATCACTGAGCAACCATATTCATCTGGCTTTACAAGTTTTTTTCCTAAATGAGCTCCTTTTTCTTCATCATAAACCAGAATCTGGAACTTGATTTGTATGCAACATGAGAATAAAAGTACATCATATTTTAAATTTTGATTTTATTTTTTCAAGCAAACAGGTGTTAATTGCGCCAAAACATGTATTAGCATTTCTGCTAATATACAGTAGTAATTATGGATGTAAAGGCAAAAATAAAATCTTAATCCTTAATTATTAATCCACCTTTACAATAGATTTAATCTTGCCAGAGTTGCAACTGCATTCTTTCAAGGCACCCTATGCTCCTAGCAATATTCAGGATCCCTTATGCTGAACACTCAGGTTACTCCAGAAGAGAGAAACACTGTTTGATGAAGTGGGTCATGTGGGTATAGAGATGTTTCCTTGAAAGGCCAGGTATTGCATGGTTCTGATCAGTGTACCACTGAAAAAGAATAACAAAAATTACTTGATTGCTCAGTCCTATTATAACTAAGCAATCTCACAGCAGGTCTTTATTAGCATAAGATGTTAGATGCTTCACAAAAACAAATAGATAGATTTTGCTAAATCTTTTCCCATTTTGTTATATATTTTTGAGGCATTTCCATTTTATTCATCTGACTGAACAAAGTTTCTAAATCATCTTTAAGTCAGAGTCAATGTCCCATAACTGCCAAGTTAGTTGCATCAAGTCAGGCAAAAAACTGCAGACTTCCAGATGTCCCCAGGGAAGTGACTCTGACATGTGCTGCATGATCTTAGCAACTGGGTCACTGACAAGACAGACTTATGTCTTTTATGTAAAAAATATGCATTTTTTAAAGCCAGATCCTTCTCTCTCTTGTATAGTTGCAAGAGAACCAGCATAATTCTGATGGGCACATGAGGAATTCAGGATATTTGGAGCCTACTCAAGGATTCATATTCTTTTGTAAACCAATAAACCATAGCTCTGCAGGAGTTCCTGTAGTCTCATGTGTTTGAGACCTCATGGACTCAGAAAATGGGGAAGAAGCAGAACAGGAAAGGACAGGGATCAGGTTCAAGCACTTGTCATTGAGCAAATACAGTGGGTGTTAGGCCAGGGACAAAGGGCATAGCAGCAGTAGAGCCTGGCATAGATTAAGTGGGTGCATCTACACATGCTATTAGGGTGCAGCAATAAAGTCTGATGCATATTGCATGAGGGTTTATTGCTCCCCGGTGCCACGTTTGAACATATATCTGGGACAGCAGCACATTGAGCTAGATCAGGGCAGCCCCAGCTGCCAGAGGGCCTCAGGGTCAGCCTGCCAACCTGGGGTTGCTCCAACCTGGTTCAACATGCTGTAGGGGGCCTGGCTGAGCCATGAGGGTATTCCAGTGCAGGGCTAGCTGCAAGGCAGCCCCAATTCTGAAGCACCCTAGTACTCCAGCCAACCCAGTCATTGAGTATGCATATGCTGTCGAAGACTAAAAAATTCCACAGTAAGATTGTACTTATATTTACAAGTACTAACCTGCAGCAGAGTTAATTAGCTTACTCCACCCTAATAGCACTGTGTGTGTAGATGCCAAGACATTTACTGCAGAGCTAGTTAGATAAATCCATAGTAAATGTCTCCTGTAAATGTACCTATTGTTTTGTTCTTTCTGCATTATGTTCTTCATTCATCCTTTTCAACTTTGCATCTATTCTACTCCTCTCTCTGCCCCTGCCACCCTACTCAGAATACCCAAATAACCTATTTGTTTCTACTGCAGACATAGTGCTTAGATGTTTCATCTTTTTTCCCTGGTCATTCTTCCCTTGCCTGTGATTGACATGATCAGCCCCTGTGGTGGCACCTCTAGCTTCTGAAGGCAGCTCCTCTTTTATTATATAGTGACAGACCTAGGAAGAGGCATATATACTGGTTTCTCATTCTATTTTTCCAGGGCTCCAAACTACTCTTTGCAAATAAGAGACTGACCATGTGCAGAAGCAGCTGGAAGGACAAAATAGAACGCAACATGTTTGGCAGCTAGTTTTCTGTAAGCACTGAAAAATGATACCTACATCAGTGTTTGGAACTCACTGGGTTAAACTGAGCTGTTAAAAATGTCACCAAATGTTAGATAAACTGCTTAACAGAATTATCAAGTAGATAAATAAGAAAATAGGAAAAAGGAAAATAGTCTGATGTTATCTACCATTGCCTGGAAATCCACCTGTGCGTCAACCAGAGCTTTAGCAATCTGTGCTGAGTTCTGAAAATGCACGTTATCTGGAAAAAAGGGGAAAAAACAAACAAGGAAGAGAGTGGCTGTTAAAACCTAGTAAGTATCAGAAAATAAAAAGTCCTGGTACATTAAGTTGAGTTCATCAGTTGTTGAGTGATATGGCTGACATTACTAACAATGAGTAAGCATTTCTTAATATACGGGATGGAAATGTACCAACCCTCTAAGTACTGACCCTAATTAAAGGCACAGAATGATACTTAATGTTTCTCAAACAAAGTGTTTCTGGCTCAGTACTTGTACTGCCTTTGTGAACCTCACCATCTGCTGTTCCATGGATGAGGAGATATTCCACATTTTGGAAATTCTTTGCTCTCACCATCACAGTTGAATTCTGTTAATAAAAAAAATGAGCAATTCAGCAGTTGCAATTTAGAGCACTTAGTGTTACAGGTAAAAGGCTTCATTGCCTAGTATAACACTAATCAAATCATCATATAAACTGTAGTGATTTTTTATGTCTGGGATTGTAAGGTGGACATACTCAGTGTCCTCTTCCAAATGTCAGTTCACATAAATCTTATGCCCCTACTTTGTCTCACACTGAGGCCATGCCACTCACCTACCCCAAAGTGTTCTACCAGAGCAGATCGGGATGAAGAGTTTCTGCTATTTGGGCTGAGTATTAAAGGCTTGATCCAAAGCTCACTGAAATCGCTGATTTCTGTGGGGTTTTCATCAGGCTGAATAGGGTGTCAGAGCTGACCGAGGTTTAGTGATTGAGGGGAATGGTGATTCTTATTGGGATGGAGGACAGAAGAGGTAATATGCCTTTCCAAGATGTTCAAGTCATTATTACCACAGATTCAGTTTGCATGAAGCAGCTTGCATACCATGCTAAGAAAATAAACATTAACATTAATCTTTCAGCATCTTTCTGGTAAGTTTTCCCTGATTTGGTTTGGTGGAATTATCAGAACTGACACCCTTTGCCCTATAGGGAAAATATGCACCATTTAGTACAGAATATTTAGGACTATTAAATATAGAAAAAAAAGAGTGACTATAGGTAGGTTAATTCCAAAATAATCTTTTACCATCCCAGGTAGCTGATTTACCCTACCCTCTCTTTTGTGCCAATGTGGTTCAAGTTCAAGAAGAATCAACACAAGAAAATAATTCTTACTCTGTAGTGTTCAAGATTATCTGATGGAAGCCCCATAAATCTCTCTGTGTAGATAGATGCTGTAAAAAATAGAGTACAATATATATGATATTTTAAATACTGCACATTTCAATTACTTCAGTTGTGCAAAATAAATTATAAATTATTAGATCTCTTCCCTCTCTCCCATTAGCCTCACAATACAGGATGGCAGAAACATAATCACTTATGAAAATGAATAAATGCTGCAAGTTTACCTGGTCCTAAATAGACCTGAGTATAATGGGCAGCTAATGCATGTGGAATGCTATTTCTTGAATCAGACTAGGGACAGACATTCAAAAAACCTGAGCCTGAATTGATTCAATCTTTGCAGGTTAGTCTAATCTGGCTAGGCTAAACCTGTTTTGTAACCGGACAGACATCCTAGAAATGCAGGCACATGTCTGCAGTGGCTTAGGCTAGAAGCCAGGGGGCACTAGAGCAGCCCTCCCTTCCTTCCACAGGGCTGAGCTGAGGGGGGCATGGCCAGGCACAGGGCACTCTGATTATTTCCCCACCCCCCACAAACTGCCCAGCAGGGAATGTGTCTCACCCCCCACTCAGTGTTTATCAACTCATTAAGAAAACAAAGCCTCTCTCCATTAACTAATGGAACTCTTCTTAAACAGCTTTTTTAAGGAAGGAAATTAAGCTACCTGTTGATTAGCTCCAAAAAACTGTAAGGCAAAGAGAAGTGGGGAAAAAATCCTGTTTAGCAGGGAGAAGCCAGGCAGGTGCTCTGTGTCTGCAAGTCTCTGCCAGAGCTCTGGCCGGGGGGGGGGTGGTGCTCTGCCCTGCCCTGCCCTGCCCTGCCCTGCCCTGCCCTGCCCTGCCCTGCCCAGCCCAGACAGCATGCCAGGATGTGGGGGGTGCCTGGCTTACATCTTAAACCACCAAGGGGTCTCGGGCAGACATTGCATGAACTGGTTTGACCCAAATCAGTTAAGTCTGAGACTGTATTCAATCAGATTTATCTCAAACCAGTTTCAGCCATTTTCAGACTGGTTTATGTACACCGAATATCTGTGCACTGCTCTGTTACAGGTTTAAACCAGGTTCTGATCACCTAAACCAGTTTATGTGTAATTTCTGTCCCTAGCCTCAGTGTCAAAGCTAAGAAGTGGCAGTTCACCTAGAATAGCTGCTTCTACAGACAAAGTCCCTCAACTGAAACTGCTTTACCCTGCAGTGTAAAACTGGGAATCAGCAGTTCAATTTATCAACTGGGGGGAAGCTGTCTGCAAGCCAGACCACAAGGAGTTTTCCTGTAACCAATACCATGAAGTAGAAGTATAGGCAGGGCACTGTTGAATTCCATTCTGTTCCCCCCCCACCACAACAACAGCTGTGGGGGACAGGAGATGGGACAAGTATAAAGCTGTGTATATGATGCCCAGTTCTCTGACCATATTTCATATACCAGGATGCAAAAGGAGTTGGAGTAAGGATTAATTTTACCAGGTTTCCTAAAAATTTGCTAAAGCTCTTTCCAGATATGAGGGAAAAGCAACTACACAATTACTCAATATTTCCCTCTTAGAAAAAAAAGGCTAGAAATTCCTTATGAGGTCACTTTTTTCACTTTAGCCAGATCTTAGAGGATATAGCTTGTGGACAGTTAATCAAGCACTGTCAAAATGTCTAGCAAAAAAGCATGCTCATCTAATGTGTGTCTTGCTAATAAAAGACAAGCAGTTGGGCTCCTACAGCTGAACCATCCCTGAGCCAGACACATTTCTGACTTCATCAAGAAGAACCATGGATATCTGTGAAACCCCATGCAGCAGCACCACTTTCCAATGGCTTTTCTTAGAAAGGGATAAGAAAGCATAATCAGCAACAATGGGTCAAGCTGGGGTATCCTGCTTTTTCAATCTATAATGTCCCCACAATACCAAGTGGGGATTTGCACTTTGCACCACTTAAGTTTTATCATCAAGGTAGATTAGCTTTACAGTGTTAAAGCTCCACTCTGCTCCAGAATTAAAGCTCTTTGGACTTTCCAGGACTTATTTCCTGGGTTTTACTGAAGCTGGTATGAAGGAAAACAAACATCAATGTCAAATGAATGCATCCTTTTTAATCATCATGGTAGTTTTATTAACAATACTTTATGCTGCCGTTGCACTGCTTTACCACTGAGGACAGAGGAACACATATCCTAAACTGGCAAATACAGATCTTTTCTCCATTTTCATTTCAGCTCTTTTAAGTCAACTCTCAAATTATAAAAACTATTCAAGTATGAAGTTTCTAAATGTCATCTAGTCAAGTATTTTCTTTTTTAATTGAAACATAGAGTGACTATAAAATGTGTTGTCATCTAGTGTCAAACATAATAATATTGGGATTATACTTAAAATCTTTTTTCTTAATGATTGGCATCCTTCTGATTTAGAGCAAAATTCTTCCATCTGTTATACCACTGCAAGTCCACCGAGGTTAAAGTGCTCGAGTGGGGGAATTAGCTTGTTGTCATCAAAGGGACAAGGGGAAGCAGAAAACTACTTTAACCAAGGAGTCTGCCTGAGTATAATTTCCATTTCCAGCTGATCAATTGTGCTTCAGAGATGTTATTAACAATTTCCAGGAAATGGAGAGAGAGATCTTTGAAAAAAAGTTTATGGCTGTGATTCTATGCTGAGCATTCAGAAAAGGCTTTTGATATAACTTTGACAGCACTGGGGGCCTTCCTAATTTATCACTGCCTCCCATTTTTGTTATATGGGTTGTTAGTAGTGTCTGGTTGAAAGTGCTGCATGGTGCAGTCTTGCCCCTGCCACTCCTCTCTCACCTTTACTCCTAGCATTGTCTCTATGTGAGGCCTTGTGACTAATTTATGCAGCGTTTGCTTTGGAGTCATTCTCCCCTATGTGGACCAAGGCCTTTTAGGTCTTGTTTTATATCTCTGGCTCATTTACCCTCTTCTGGTATGGAGGCAAAAGAACTACAGAAGAAGTGATAGCTCCATCTAAGACTCCAATCCCTTGAAGCTGTTTGAGGACTATAAATGCTCACAACTGTTCTTTTGCACAAATAATTTAAAAATATCTTTCTGCCTGAGTTCTGGGAATAATTTCTCACAAGAAAATAAAATCTGAAAAACATTGAGGTCAATGCAAAAGACAGAATCTGCAGGTAGAATATTCTCCCAATATCCTTTTACAAATTATTCCTGTTTAACTTGCAAAACATAACACATACAAGAGATGCATGTACTAGAAGATGGAAGGTGAAACTTTCCATTTAACCAAAATGTCTTCTCCCAGCCAGAATTTTTATGCAGACAAATGCACATTATATTAATTTCCTGGAAGTATTTATTCTTTGCTCCTGAAAAAACAGAGTACCAGATTCTCATTTACAAAGAAGCTCTTTTACACCATGCTTGCAGTGTGAAGGGGTTGTAAAATGAATATATTTACATGACATTTTCACCTTTAGTGAGATCCCTTGACACTGTCACTGAGGTGTAAAATTTCCTCAATATAAATGAGTGCCCAAACTGCAGATGGTACATATAACACAACATGAAGTTCAGCTGGTACCTAAGGAAATAAGGAAGTAACTGAGAATCCTGTGTGGAGGCTCCCCTAGGAAAACGGCATAAAACATTTCTCATTCCAGATGTGACTGAGTACATCTCTTTTCAACCACTTTTCAGAAATAGCTTGATGAGCTGTAAGGATAAGTGAGTCCTATCAGGGATAATTTAGCAATAACCATTGAAGGATGACTCTATCAAAGGCAAGGAAATCACCTCAGTTGCCCTTTCAATTTAGTAGCAGAGTTTTAACAACAAGAGTTTGCAGGAAGCCCCCATGCAGCACCCACTGAATGTATATAGTTGTTCAAGAGGGCTTTACAGATGCACAAGTGAGATTAACTAACAAGCTTTCTGCCAACTCACAATATTTGTTTAAATCAGCTTGTTGCAGCTATCCGCAGCAGGGAGAAGATGAAATGGAGCCTTGCAGAGTTTTTATTTCCAGGTGATGGCAATTTCTTTAAGTTGGCAAACTCTTGCCATGACTTCATGTAGAAAGTCATTAAATAGTATGTCTTGTTTTCCAAGACAGTGCTTATTAAATGTTTCCATACCGTAATATTCCCAGCTGGAGACAGGAGCCACTGCTATTCCACATTTAAATACTCCACTGCCAGATCCAAGTGCCAGTGAAGTTACATATCCACCATATGACTAGAGAGAAATCACAGGGAGGTTAATATTCTGTAGCGAAGTCTCACTTTGCTCTGTGAATGCAAGTAATAAAACATTACATCCAAAATAATTATTTGCTTTGACAGCACAGGGAAGGAGGGAAGCAGTAAGAGGTGTACCAATTGAGTCTAGTAAAAGAAATATTTTGCTTCTTTTTGCTGCCTACTTTATTGCTGCATCCAGGACTCTGGTTTGGGTCAGCCCCAGGTTTCCTCTCTTTTACTGAACTACTTAGATTCTCTTAAAAATTGCCATATCAAATTAGGCACAACCAAGTGGCTATACACCAAAAGGCTGTGGATGTTCGCTTCCTCGCAGGCCACGGTACTGCTTCAGGGGAAGGTAAAGCTTTCATTGAAGGTCTTCACAGTTTGTTACTTCCCTCCAGCTTGGAGCAAAGGAGTCTTTTTTTCAGGCTATGGTCTGGTTCTATGTCTACAACATGGTGTTTCAATTAACTGCCTTTCTAAAGCAACAGAAAAGAGACTACAGAATGGTTCCAGACTGCGGACACTAAAGGTCCAAAAAGTAAGCTTTACTTAGTGCTGAATCCAAAGAAATGAGAATGAAACCTCAATATCAAATACCTTTGTTTAGCGACAGATCCAGGGGCATGTGGTGGTGCGGTCACATTCCCCTTCTGCTGAAACCACTGTCCTTGGCTCACCTGGCTGCAGAGGGAGCCCCACAGCCACTCCTGCCCTACTCCAGCTGCAGGCTGCAGTTGTGCAGGGTGCTAGGTTTGCCTGAGAACAGCAGCAGTAGTGGGACAGTTTCCTCTTTCTGCACCTGCTGCTTCCCTAATGTGATCCCTACTGGCTGGGAGCAAGTGCTGGAAGGAGGAAACTGTATCCTGCCACTGCCATTGTCCTTGGCTAATGCAGGTGCTGGAGCAGCCCCAGATCCCCTCCTTCCCCACTCCAGCCTGGGGCTGTAAGGAACAGCTGTATGAGGTGCTGAGCTCTGCTGGGATCATTGGTGGTAGAGTGCAGGTTCCTCCTTCCTGAGCCTTTTCCCATCCAGCAGGGGACACTGGAGAGAAAGAGACAACCAGGCACGAAGCAGACTTGAGGGAGGAACCTATGTGCTGCCGCCTTGGTCGCCAGCTGAGCCCAGCACCCCACGCAGCTGCTGACTGTAGCCCTGGCAGGATCAGGGCAGAAGCAGCTCTGGGGTTCCACCTATACCCCGGTCAGTCAGAGACAGAAACAGTGGTGGCAAAATGGGTGTCCCCCTTCAAGTCCCCTGCTCCCCTGCCAGCACAGGGGTTTGCCCTTCCAGCCACAGGGGATGGGGTGTGCCGCACCCTCTTTAGGAAATCCTGAATCTGCCTATGCCTTTGCTCACTGAACTCACCCTCATAACGGAACATGCACTTGTCATCTCCAATAATTACATCTTTTCCTGTTCCTAAAACCCTTTTTCTCTTCTAAACAGCTGAGGTGAAGCTGCCAGAAAACTAGGCGGAACAATTACTACCTCCCACTGGCTGGTGGTTCCTGGCCTGACTCTCAGGCTGGGAACCAGCAGGGAGAATTAGTTCATAGATGGAGATAAGGCCAAGGGAAGAACAAGCCTGAGCTCAGCATGGCTCTGTGCAAGCAGGTAGGGCTGACTGCTGAGAAAAGGTAGACAGGAGTGTGAAACATTCAGTTTTTTTGGTTGTGGGGAACCTTATGTGTGTTTTCTACTGGGGTCCATATTTCTGGAGCAGGGAGACAACATGGAGATGGAGAGGGAGATGGAGGTAGGAGCCATGGGACTTGTGTAGAAATTAGAGGATAAATGTTTGCAACCTCTATTTTCAAGGGATTAAGGGAAATTTAATCCCTGCTCAAACAAACCACCACCAAACAACCCCCGAATATTTGAAACTGCGAATGCTGAACCCACGAATAACGAGGGTTTCCTGTAAAGTTTATTGGCAATAACGCTTCTATCAGGATAGACAGGAAGGACGCATCTTCCAATTCTATGAAAATATATTAGACCAAGAAGGGTTTTGGGGGGGGAGAAGAAACAGAAAATGACAATTTCCCCTGTAAAAATGAAGACTAGCAGCCTGTGAAATAGTGCCATCATTTTAATAACATGCCTACTGATTGGATACATTGTATCTGACTTGTCGAACATCACAGCTTTCCCAGAAACATATTTTATTAACCTATCAATGGGAGTTTCAGTTGATTTCACCCTAATGTATTCCATCTGTCTTAGAACTGTTTACTGATGCTTACCAGGGTAACTAAAATACTAGTTAGCATTAACTTCATATGTATTTTTAATAGTTTTGTTCATGTGTCTTCTCATATCAGCTACCTGACATTGTTACACTGAATCTGAATCTTCTAAAATCTATTCTGCAATGTCTTTCTGGGTAAGCTGCTTACAGGAAAACTGAGGCAAGGAAATCAAAAGAAAAACATACAGTTGCAGACCAGAACAATTCTCTTGGTTAAAAGACAGTTGGGTAAAGAGTTGGAATAGAAACTCTTTCTGAAAGATGATAAAAAAATGAGCATCTATAAACAGCAAACTACCGAAAAGAATTATTTAATCTGTGGCTAATATCCCAGTTTGTCCAATAAACTCTTCTAGCTACTGATGTCTATTACTTTGTTGGGACAATATTTATTGTTTTCTCTTAAAGCTCTGCTTTCTACACATGACTAAAATTAGCAAGAAGAGGAAAGAAAAAATGATTGTAGTGGCTTCTTCCTGTTCTATTTGGAACAGATTATGCTGTGGAAGACTGGACATAGATACTCACAAATAGCTCTTTTTCCAGTATGAGTCAGATTAGAAAAATACAACCATTTAAAAATAAAGACTACAGTGTGTAAGATTTCTATCACTACTTTGTTTACACTGGCAACAAAATGGTTTGAATAATGGTTCTTGTGAACTTCACTAACTCCACTTGCTGGTCTCCAAGTTGAGACAGGAAAACTTAAAGAAATAAGACCTTCTCCAGAAGGTTTAAGTTCATTCTTACCTTATCCTATTTGGTTCACCCATCTCTCTGGGGATGTGCAGCTTTCAGCTCATTTCAATGGAAAGAATGGATTCTAATTTGAAAAAGAGGGCTTCCCCTCTGCCCCCATAAAGTTCATTCTAATGGACTATTTCAAACCAGACAAAATAAAGAAGAATGGAATGAATGTTACGAGTCTTGCCAAGGTCAGTGGTTTCAGACCAGAAGGTTCTGCTCGTTTTTTAAATTTCAGATAATAATTAAGTTCCTGCCCCTTGAATTTTGATGTCAGCATCAGGTTCAAATGAACTGCTGAATTAACAGAGAAGCCAACCTAAACATTTGAGTGTCAATTGGCTTCAACCAAAAACTGCATTTTGGTTGATAGCTATTCAAAATTCAGGCCAGGTCTATCAAAGAGCTTGAAATTCTCAGAGAACCTGGCCCAAATGTGGGATTTATAATACAAATCAGAGTCCAGGGCAGCAGTCTGCTTTACCATAGCTGCAAATTTTAGGCTTCTAATGAGATAAATAGTTCATTTTACAATGATACCCAAAATGGAGAAGCAGCTTTCAAGGGACTGTGTGACAGCAAAGGAAGACTTTTAGAAAACACTAAAACGATTAAGAAAAAAATAAGAAATATCAAAAACAGCAGCAATGACTTACCCAGCCCCATATTGCTATTCTTTTTTCATCAACAAAACCCATTTCTATAAATTTCCTGTTGTAAAGAAAAAGCACAATTATAAATGCCTTATTTTTCCTAGGCAGGATTATTTATCTAGCATTTTGCTAATAAACACAAGTCAAACTTCTTGTATTCTTTCTGAACACGTCAGATTATCACACAGATGTACCTCTAAGAACACTGCGTCTGACTTCTACAAGGAAACAAACAAGAAATTCATGAATTTTAGGGGCCAAAAGGACCGCAATGTCATTCAGGCAGATATCATGAAAGAAAGAAATGCCACACAGTTCAGTCTCCTTGCTCCCTTTTTTCAAGTCTAAACAGGGGAGATCAGAGTTCTACCCCCTGCAATACTTAAGGACCAGCAAAAGTACTGATCACAGAGTGGAGTGGTAACCAAACAAGAGAAGCTCAATAAACACTGATATCCACCTTAATCTCAGATTGCCTCCATTTGGTCTCTAATTTAAAATCACCATGTGATATAAATGATAGTGTGACATGATATTCACAAATACAGGAAAGGAGCTAACAAGATGCACATATGCCCAAACCTGGATCTCCTGCTGTTGTAATTTTACCCGTTTCCTAATGCTAGGCTTTGCTGTGTTGTTATGGACACATAGGCCTTATCCTGCAAGGTGCTCAGCATATCTGAACCTCTCAGGAGGTATTTTGCAGCTTTGGGCCATAGGATTAAAGACTCCTTGTGGCAAAGACTTGTCTTCTTTAAAAAAATTGCATGTAAAGCATCATGTACATTCCTGACACTGAAATTAAAATATCAGGGATAACATCTCCAAAATAGGTGCATGGTAAAGAATTTAGAGAAAATGAAAAAGCAGATGTTTATTTAGGTGCTCAACTGTTAGGCAAGTTGAAGAAAAAAAACAGAATTAATAGTGTCAAGTTTTGTGCCACTGCACTTCTTCATAACTCTGGAAACATTTTGAGAAAGGAAAGATGGGTTTATGCACAGGGATATTTATCTTATGAAGCCACTTAGAAAAGTAGCCAAATAATAATATGGGTGAATTATCAGTGTACAGTGTAGCAGACAATGTGATACAACAGTGAACAAATGTCAGGGAGCGTAAAGACAACACAATAAGATCACTTGCTTTCAGCTAAATTCATGCTCCAGATTAGAGGTAAGCATAGTGAGATAGACAACAAATAGGGCCAGATTCACCCCAGGCTCTCCTCCAGGCCAGCAATACTCAAAAAGGTGTGGTATGAACTGGGAGGGACATGGCTAGATATGGGCTGACACAATATGCCCTGATTCATCAGGGCCCTGCAGCAGTTTTAACCATTTTAAAGATCCTCTCTCAGGGAGGGGCTCCTCACTGGAGTACCTATGGTTTAATAATAGACTAAGTGACATTCACATAATTAAAGGCAACATTGATTCAGATGCTGATGGTAAACTGAGGAATGTTTGCACATTAAATCTGTGATGATTTCAGCCATTCCTTTACAGGCTGCCAGAGCAAACTGCACCTACAGAATCATCTTTGTCTCACTTTGTCTCTGACAGGTGGCTTTTTACTACTTTAATGTCTCAGTGACACTTTAGGGCAATAAAAAGTAAGTTATAACTTTTATGATTACTATAAAGCAAATGATGTTGTTGTTTCAGGAAAGGAAAACAAGTGATGTGTGACACATAGAAGCCTGAAAAGATAAAAAAGGCTGTTTTGGTTCAGTCACCACTGAAGATGATAACAGTAACACAGTACTTAATGCAATACCAGCTAAAGAGGAAATGGAGGTCAGTAAGCAGAAACAGGAAAGAGGAGATAAAAAGAGTACCCAGAAAATGTGCTCAAGCATACAGAGAAAAACTATAGGAGTCAAGACTCCTGGGTTCTGTTCCTGGCTGGGCTATTCAGAGCCAGTTTTTTCACTTGGGTGTGCCTAGTTTCACTGTACCAAGAAACCTATCTAGATCAAATTAAGTTTCCTCTCATGTCACACAGTTCCCTACATCCATGTCTACTTCAATTCTAAATGCCTGCCTTAGAAATTATCTTGTTCCCCTGAAAATGTTAGATGGGGCTTCTTTTCTGATACTTTTAACTCTTCCTTCCTTCCAGAGAATCCAGAGTGATATTTCCCTGTTGACATTCCCTTTCAAATGTTTGTGTAGAGTTGTGTAGGAAATGAAGAAGTTTTGAACTCCTGCTGGCTTCAAACATTTTTGTATCATTTCTTGGTACTTCACAATGGCAATAAAGATGGTCTTATGGCTCTTATGACTCTTTAGAGATCCAAAGATGGTGGTTAAGCTCTATCACAGACCACGAGGCAAGGTTTTTTGTGGATGATATTTTTTATTGGACCAAGAGCTGGAAGGTATACAAACCTCTTTTCAGGTTTGAAGTACCCTCCCTCAGGGTACCTTTCCTTCATATGGCCCACCTATACGGGTAGTGCACCAAAAAATATTACCTACAAAAATCCTTGCCTTTCACATTTTCCTGGACTATCATGGCTATAGCATCACTCCAACTCCATCTGATCTTGAGCAAGTAAACTGATTTCTTATCTCAGTTTTCCCCACCTGTAAAAATGGGCAACATATTGATTTACCTCACAACACTAATGAAAGGCTTTCTGCATAACTCTTCAAGTGATCTTAAACCCTAGAACTGAAGCCACAGCAGTATTCTTATAAAACTGAACTAGTGGTAGTGAAAAGTACTCTATATGATGATCTTTACTTCCCATGAAGCGATGCGTCCAGGGACACCCATGTAACCACATGAATGTCAGGTATGACTCTAATTTTTTATGCCTATGGCCAGTCTAGATGAGTGTGGACATGCAGTATGTCGCGCAGCAGACCTGTCTGTGGTGCTACACACTGCACATGCAAGTGTTCCCCATGCTGCTACCTTGCAGCATGGGGGGGTGGGGGGCGGTTGACCCCAGGAGTTCCTGGGCTAAAAATACCCCACACTGAAAAAATGGGGATAGTGCATGTGGCAACAGGGCACTCCACCCAAAACCAGAGCCTGGCTGGCCAGAGCCACACCCCAGCTGTCGGCCAAGCTTCCTGCCATGACTACAGTCCCAGGAGACCCCCAGGGTCCCAGGTAAGGCTGCTGGAGCCACCACAGTTGCTGGCCACAGCCTCCCCTGTCCCACCTGGGGTAATTTGCCATGCGCCAGAGTGCACGTGACATGGGTATTCCCTGAGGATAAGTAGCAGCGACACAATTTACACCCTGGGAAACAAACATCCATGCTCATTAGGACATACCTTATGAGTCTTAACTATTATCCCAACTACCAGAAATCCCAACAGAGTGGTGCTAGAAAGACTGTGATGTACTTACTACTCTGTCTCTAGTATGTCTGACTTGGTGGTGCTCAACAAGCAAAAAGGCATAGGATCCTGGTACTCACTTCACTGCTGAGATTTGATCTTCAACTTCATAGAGTCCTAGTCTTCGATACACTGCATATAACATCTTGTCACCTTGAAAAGCTGTCCCTCGGCCATCCACAACAACAGCTATGATCCCCTCTTTGCTTACAAGATAGGTTATCCAGCTAACACTAAATGTGAGCCTTACATCCTGACTGCAAGGGCCTCCATACCTAAAGAAAATAGTTAAAGATTCTCAGATTCATATTTTATAGATGAACTTTCTAGGTTGAAACAAAACTTTTATCAAATACAAGACATAAATAATATTCTAACTAAGGGCTGCATCTAAAAAGGAAATTTTTTGAGTCCATAGTCCTAATGAGCAGCCTAACAATATCTTGAGAGGGGAAATGTCTGGAATATTGTACATCTACCTCACATTTCTCCACATTTGTTTTTGTATGAGGTAGAACAAGTTTATTGTGTTTGGAAAGGAGAAGCAGGTAGATCTTCACCTTGATGTTGCTGTGAGATTTCACTAGCTACAATCCATTGCTAATAATACAGAGCTACTGTATTTATTCAATTAGAAGACAAAACTTTCCCCACCATTTAGCATGGGGAAAAAAGCCCCTCACCTTAAAACAAAGCATAAGGTAGCAGGCAGCTGCTGTGTCCCAAGCCCAGGTCAGAGCCAAAGCCAGGGCCAGAGCAGGGGCTGGGGCCGGGGCCAGCCTCCAGTGCCTCCCCCCATGCTGCTTCTTCCTCTCTCCCCCTCTGCTGCACTCCTCCAACCTTTGCTCCATGCCACCAGGCTCTGTCCTTGCTGCAGCCTGGCCCTATGGCAGCAGTACCAACTCCGCACTGCTGTTACAGGTCCAAACTGGTGCCATGCTCCATACCCAAGGCTGGGCAACGGTGGGGGTGTGGAAGGGCAGGTGGTGGGGGAAGAGATTTTGGGGGGGGGTGAAGATGGGAGGATGGGGCAGGGACCTGAGACTGAGGCGTCAAAAGTTGTGTGAAGGGGATGAGGGAGAGGAACAGGACAAAGGGGGAATTAGGGCAGCCTGAAGCTGCAGGGAGTGGTGGGGAACAGGCAGCAGAGGGCAAACTGCCTGCCTCTCTCACTGCCTGCCTCACCACCTCCACACTGCCTGTCCCAGTACTGCTTGCCCCCCTTCCACTGCCTGCCCTACCATATGGCCCTCTACTGTCCCACCCCCCCACCTGGCACAATAGTGGCCCCCTCATCATCTCTTCCCCCACCAGCTGCGGGGATGAGTTTAAGATGATCCTCTAATAATTAGATTCAATATATGGAAAATTATAATCAATTTATATATTTTCTATGGATAGAATTCAATTATTGGGGGGACATCTTACATTCAGGGTTGTCTTGTATTCTGGTAAATATGGTAGATTTAGTCATCTGTTTCAGTCCAGAATGAGGGGCATCATATGGCAGCACTGTTTCTGGAGGAACTTCGTTAAGGCATTAAACCTCACAGCCACGCTTCCTCCCTGCTCATCAGACCAGTAATGGAGGGCACAAAACCAAGCCTCCCATTTTCCCCTTTCTGCCCCTTTCTTTCCTACTTGATTACATGGAGGAAGGTAGCCAGACTCTACTTTCCCCTGCAACACCTGGAGCCACATTCTGTATGAGCAATCCAGTCTGGAAGCAAGACAGTACGAGGAGTTTGCCTTCCCTGTACACTTGAGTAAAGGCAAGGTACAATCTAGGAAAATATTTATCATTTTGCTTAAATATACAAGATTGAGTCATACCATACTTTCTTATGTTATAAGCGTGAAACCCTGTATACTATTTTGGACAACAAAAAATAAATGATAATGGTATGGAATAAATGGAAGAAGCAATGGAACTAACAACCACAAATGATTACATTCCCTAAATCAGAGGACTGGTGTGTTTTACCTTTCTTTTGTATGCTAATGCATGTTTCTGTGAACTGTATGTGAACTGTAATAACAAATGCCCTTTCTGACAATCAGGCTGTTAAAAACAACAAAATAAAAATAAAAGCTTACATACACCTGAATTAGCAGAGGATACTTCTTAGATCTATCAAACTCTGGGGGTAAAAGCATCTTGTACCACAGAGCTAAAAAAAAAAGATGAGTTACAAATATATCATTAGTGGTTATGATGATTCTGGTATGCATACTTCATTATCTGTGAGAACAGCATCTCAAATGAGTCAGTGAGAAACATGATGTTTGTGAATTCTGAGTAAAGAATAAATTCAACATTTTTTTCCTGATTTGACTGCTTTAAACAATCTTAAAGTAATGAAGTGTGCAGGGTTTTTTTTCTTTAAATTGATCAACATACAATTATTGCACAGAATATCAGGGCCCAATTTCTTCCGATATCTGGGAAAAATGAAATCAGGAAAAAAACTCATATCTCAGTGGGATATATAAATTCAGGAAACTTTAAATTGATTCATTACTATAGAAGAATGTTATTAAAATTATAAGTGATAACTTCAAAATACAAAGCCTACCTTTCAAGGTATTAAACTAAGTATTACTGCATGGATGACAGTTTCAGTATCACTTTTTACAGTTATCACAGTGTACTCTTTTTCTTTTTTTGTGTGATATTGAAGGATTTTGAAGTCACATACAGCTGCAGCCTTTTGCATCTTTGCAGTAAGGATATATTTTATAGACGGTAGAAGCAGAATATTATTTTGGTAAGTTGCCTATAGTGAATTAGTGTCAGAGGCTAGGGACAGATATTCAAAAAGCTGAGACTGAACTAATTCAACCTTTGCAGATTAGTCTAACCTGCCTAGGCTGAACTGGTTTGTAACAGGACAAACTTCCCTTCTGGTCTGAGGCAATGCAGGTACATGCCTGCAGTTGCTCAGGCCAGGCACTGGGGGACACTGGAAAGCACCCTCCGCTGTAGGGAAGGTGTGCTGGGGCAGCGTGGCCTGTCCGGACTGAACTAGCCAGAGAGAGGTTTAATTCCTCCCTCTTTATCCCAGTGGCAGGGACCCCAGCCAGGTCTCCCACCTCCCTGCTCCTACAGCAGTGGGGCACCATGGCCCCTGAGGCAGAGGGGGCAGGGAGGAGAGCCCCCAACCAGCACCAGGGTCTGCCTGCCATTGCCCCCGCGCTCCCTGCCCTGGAATAGGCCCCCTGCTGTCCCCTCCGCTAGATGACAGAGGGAGGAAGAATCAACCCCCACCCCAAGGGGCCCTGCTGGCCAGCATCTGGCCATGGCCCTGCCCTGCCACTGCAGCAGGAGGGAGCAGGGCCCTTGTTTGGGGCAGAAGTCCGTCATAATGTGGGGGAACACAAGCCCCTTCCTGGCAGGGGTGCTGTGCTGCAGGGCCGGCAGAGCTGCAGTGGGCTGCATGTGGCAGCACCAGGGTCCGGAGCAGGCCAGAGCCCTGCAAGCCCCCCACAGCACTGCTGCGCTCTGCAGAGCGGCCCCCGCGGGGAAGAGATTTATGTTCCGGGAAGCCATGACAGGCTGCCTATCACTGTCACTCGCCGCTTGGCACTCGAGCTGTAAGTGGAGGCAAGGCCAGGTCCCCGCTGCTTGGTCTGTGCTCAGGGCAAGCCCCCTCCCAGCAAAAGGAGGCTTATTCAGCCATTGGCCCTGAGCACAGGCTAAGCAGTGGCTGCAGCCAGGCCAGGCTAACCCCACTCTGGTGCCACCAGCCAGCAGCTGAACACGACCCCCCTCTTGCCAGGAGAGGGCTTGACCCAAGCACAGAGAGGCTACTGGCACTACAGTGGGGTCTGTCCGGCCTGGCTGCTGCCACTCTGTGCTCGGGGCCAGCCTCCTCCTGGCAGGAGGGGACTTATTCTGGCACTGGCCCTGAGCACAAGCTAAGCAGCAGCTGCAGCTGGGATCGGCAGGCCCCACTGTGGTGCCAGCGGCCTCTCTGAATAAGCCCCCACCTGCTGGGAGGCAGCTGGCCCCGAGCACAGAGCTGTGGCTGGGCTGGACAGAACCCACTGCAGTGCCAGCGACTTCTCTGTGCTCAGGTCAAGCACCCTCTGGGCAGGAGGGGGTTTATTCAGTTGCTGGTTGCTGGCACTGCAGCAGGGTCTGCTCAGCTTGGCTGCAGCAGCCACTTGGCCTCTGCTTGGGGCCAGTGGCTGACTAAGCCCCCACTTGCCAGGATGGGGCTTGCTCTGAGCATATACCAGGTGGTGGGGGGCAGGCCCTGCCCCTGCCTGGCAGCTGGAGTGGCAAGCAGTGCGTGACCATGACAGGTAGCAACCCGTCACAGCTTCTCGGAGTGCAAGCCTCTTCCTGGTGGTGGCTGCTCTACAAGGCTGACAGAGGTGTTGTGGAGCGTGGCAGTGCTGCAGGGGGCTTATAGGGCTCTGGCCTGCTCCAGACCCCGGTGCTGTTGCGCACAGGCCACTGCAGCTCTGCTGGCCTTGAAGCACAGCTCCTGCGCCAGGAAGGGGCTCATGCTCCCCCACATTATGATACGGGCTTCTGCCCCTAACAAGGGCCCTTGCTCCCTCCCACTGCAGCAACAGCGTGGGAGCATGGCCAGGCAGGGCCCCTGGGGCAGGTAACAGGGAGTGCAGCAGTGAGGGTGGGCAGACCCAGCTGCCAGTGTGGGTAGAGGGGAGACTAATTTTCCTTTCTGCCCACCTCTTCCTCAGGGGCCATGATGCCCCACTGCTGCAGCAGTGAGCGGGGAGTGCTCAGCAGACCCAGCTCGGGTCCCTGCAGGTAGGATAGAGAGGGGGGACTAAAAACCCTTCCTGGCTAGACCCCTGTCCCTGTCTGTTCCTGCTTTAGCTGGGGAGCAGAGAGGAGCCCTGGCTGGGCTGGAGCACAGAGCCCAACCCAGAGGGGATACAGGGGGTCTCTGGTTTTACTTAAACCAGCAAGCAGTCTGGGACAGACATTGCATAAACAGGTTTGAGCCAAATCAGTTAAGCCTAGTACTACATTTGATCAGGTTTATCTCAAACCAATTTCAGCCATTTTGAAACTGGTTTATGTGTACTGAATGTCTGTTCTGTTCCAGGTTTAAACGAGTTTCTGATCACTTATACCAGTTTATGTGTAATGTCTGTCCCTAGCCAGAATGAGGAACAGCAACTTACAAGTTTTGATTCCAAATCTCTTGCATGCACACTTAGACACTACTTTCTCCAATAAAATATGTATAAAAATAATAATATAAAAGAAAATGTAGAATTCTTACTTATTCCATCCACTTCAAGTTTATTAATTTCCTCTTTTGGCATTTTGATATTTACCAACTCAGACTGTAATTCTGAATTGTCTTCCATGATTCTCAGCTCTGAGTAAAAGACATTTCCATATTAGCAATCAATGTGCTGTTAACTCATCTCTGTTAATTAAGACACCGTCATTTTGTTTGTGACTAAACTAAACCAAACCAGAAGATGATAAAAACTCATACAAATAAAATAATGAGTTTAAGTAAATGAAATGGGCTTTAACTAGCAAATATATCTTGGGACAGATGCACAGTTGAATCCTAAAACCAGTGTTTCATCTAGCAGCCCCTGGCTTATAGTGGCTCTATGTGCTCTATGTCACTTGCAAAGCACAGGTGGGTATCTAACTCCCAAGGGACCTATTGCTGCTCTAGGCTGTCAGCTCTGCTACATCTGTCACTCAGCTACCATAGTGGGAAACTGGGAGAGAGTGCACGCTGTATTGTGTGTGGCAGAGATACAGAGGTAGGGATTATCTTCATTCTGTAGGACACAGCTTCTTCTAGTCCTCTATAGGGCCTGACAGGGGAGGCTGAGGAGCCATTGTGCATTATTACCATTTTAGTTCAACCAGGAAAGAAATGTTCAGAATCAACATAGTGCAGTTCTTTCCCCTCTATTAGAAGCCTTACGTAACACAGCACTACCTCATTGCCAGCTGAGTCACATTAGGCTGAAGGAGTCAGGTGTGTGGGCATAACCATTTTTCTATGATCCATGAGCATAACCAATGCCATCCCAGCACTATATCATTCGAAACATGGCTGTGAAGGCCTATAGAGCTGGTCTAGATTACGTTGTGGAACAAAGTCACTTGGCTAACTTCTTGATCACTTGGCAGGATTACTATCCAAGATGGTGGGCTTGTCTACACATGCATTAATGCGCTTTTCCTAATGTTAATTAAATTTAGTACCTCCAGTGTGAGGTACTAAATTAATATGCATTAGGCTGCGCTAATGTGCAGCAGCATAAGTGCATGTTTTTTAGGTGATGCTCAATGCACAAGTAGTCTATTTTACTGTACATTAACATAATACCACATTTTTATGTGCTTCTTTAATGTACAGTAAAAAAGGCTACTGTGCATTAAAGCACATGTGTAGTGCCCACTGCATTTGATGGCATAGGCGGATTAATGAACAGGCAAGCTGGGCAGCTCAGCTCTCATGGGGGGAGTGGGCCTCCAATTTTGTGCTTGCCCAGGGCCCCCGTACATGTTAATCCACCTCTATTTGAAGGTGACCAGTCAGGCTACCTTCACTGAAAAAGGTTGGCTTCCTGTCTGTGGTGGTGGCACAGATTATTGGATTATGGTAGTTTCCCTATTTGAGGAACTAATAGTTCAAGTTTCGTTCCTTTGCCTCTTACAACTTTTTCTATGGCAACTTTTTCTCAGTGACTTCAGAGTCACTACCGTTAGTTAGCTCTCATATCATGGTCCTTTCCTGGGGGTCATTTTTCTTAACTGGTTGTCCGTATTTACATATAAACCAGATTGTTAACACATATTCTTTATGGGATAAGAGGTCAGTCTGGGACTGCTATTTTTCTCTGTCCACTTTCCCCTTACTCTTTTTGTTTCCTGCTTGCAGTGTGCCTCTTCAAACATTTATCTCTATTTATGCTATCACCATTTAGTGGGTTACTGCCCATTCTACTTTATCTTGATTCATATTGGCAAGATACGCTGCACTTCCTTATATTTGAAATAACCGTTCTTTGTTTTTCTGTTGTGACTTTTTCGAACTGCATTTAATTTCAATATAAGCAGGGTCATTTTTGGCTCTTTTTAAAAATCAAGTGAAAATCAAACTTACTGATATGTAATTAAAAACATTCAATTAAATCAAAATTGTAAAAATTAATTAATAAAGAAAATAATTTTTAAAGTATTGTTAATTTGCAATGTAGCTTGGAGAAATTACTAGTTGAAATGAAAACTTGATTGTCAAAATGCTTTCCATTACTGGGAATGGGAAAAGGATATTGTGCATAATGAAAATCTGTGACCTGAATCTTCCCCTTCAAATTGAAACAGAACCTTATTTGGCTTTTTGAACACTTCAAGAAGCTTTTCTTTGTTATTTTACAGTTTTGAAAACCACTTCCAGAACCTGAAATAATACTAGAAGCACTAAGCCTCACATATTTCTAGCCAGACTGGGCAAAGGACATACCAGAAGTCTTACAAGAAAGCTTATTCTTACATATTTGCAGATTTGCTTATTCTAACAGGTTTGCAGATCTAAGAATTCTAGAAAAAGACTGAACAAGCATCCCAACCTTGGGTATTAATCCAAACTACTCTAAACTTCCTGGTCTGTACATTGCTAAAGTAGACTAGGGACAACCCAAGCAAAGCTTCTAAACTGGTATGTATCAATTTAGCTACACGAGTCCTATTAGAATGAATTATTAATAATGTCATATTACCGCCAACTACAATGGAAATAGATTTGCTGCTTCATCTTGCGCCACCTAGACCAAAACATACTCTGAGCATGCCCTAAGAGCAGCTAATTTGAGCAAGGAGTATAAAAATTAACAATATTCTTGAAGAGATAAAAGAAGACAGTTTGAAAGTGTTTTCTTCTAAGAAGCCCTTTGGCTGGTCAAGGCACAAGAAAAGCAAAGATAAAAGTCCATCCCATGAAGCATTTTTACCTAGTCTCAGAGAACTACATATTTATAATGAAACACTGTTCACCATTGCATACAGTCGGTGTGCTTTGTTGAGGAAATGAGAAAGGATACTTAATATGCCTGACTTCAACAAACCACAAAATGTCACAATTTATGCAAAGATAAAAATGCTTCATGCACTGAGTACGTATAAGCCCCTCGCAAAAGGAGAAAATAAATGAACGCTGAGTTTGTGCAGCACCTAGTACAGACCTTAACTATTTAATACAAATTAATTCTATTAATAAACATGTCAGATTGAACAATCTTTTACAGCTCTAAACATTTTTGGGGCCAAATTTTGAAAAGGTTTAGAATGCATAACTTTTGTTGAACTGCACAGGATAAAGAGATCTTGCAATCCCATTGAATAACAGGGTACATGGGAATAGAAACATTTCTACTTTATGCTTGTGCCTCAGTTCACTGGCAATGTGCATGAATTAGGGGGGAGTAGAAACTCTAAGACCCTCAGAATCAGAGCTGTCTGTGAATTTGCCAATGAAATGCTTTTCAGTGAAAAATGCTAATTTTTTAATAGAAATTTTGTGCAGGAATGTGCCATCTTTAGCAAAGATTTTTCAATTTCTGGAAAGAATTTCTGGTCAAAATGTGGTTGGGTATTCAACAGGCTTATGTCTCAACTTAACTTGATTTAGAGCAGGGGCTCCCAAACTGTGGTATACATATGCCTAGAAGTATGCAAGACATCTCTTGGGGGAACAAAGGAGAAATTGTGTAATGGCGGATTTAATTTTGATTATAATAACTGGCATCTAAGGAGTTAAAATATAAAATGCATGCTGAAATGGGTAGTGGGCAGCTGGTAAACCTGGAAGGGGGTACACAATGAGAAAAAGTTCGGGAACCTCTGATTTAGACCAACAATTTGAACCTCAATCTGTCACATGGAGGGTGAACCTGCTACCTGCCAGGCTTTGGCTATGCTGGAGCTGGTCCTCCATCAATTTCTCCTGTTGAAGCTATTCCCTTTGACTAAGAAACTGAATATTTATTGGAACAGGTACTGGGGCCTTGTCTTTCTACATATCAAGTTTGATGTCTTTACAAGGGGCTACAAAATCTGGGGTTTTTCCCCCCTCCTCTCTCTGACACAATGTCATGCAGACATTGATACTGAGATTCATGTCCCTGACTTGAATCAGGTACAGCAAAGACTTGTACCTCCATCCTCCCCATCCCCTATAAGTGCCCTAATCACTGGGATATGGACTATTCCATGTATGATGTCTGACTACCTTTCTCTCATTTTCCATGAATCAAAAAAAACCCCTAAACAATCTTAAGTTCATTTTAAAGTGAAAAAAGGAAAACTATTTCACAGGATTGGAAACAATGTGTTTCCACAGTTCTACTCAGGAACTATCCACTGATCACTGCCAATACTCATTAAAGCTACTGATTATAAACAAGAAAAAATATATGAGGGTGTAATAGAAAACTGGACTCAACAATAATGCATAAAAAATACAAGGCATTCAAATTTCACAGTGATCTCTCAAAAATTGGATATTATTTTAATTTAATCTAATTCAAGCATGTGGCTAAAAACATTTTAATTTTTAATCCTAACGCCATATTATGGGAGTTGCTAATTTAAGATTCATGATAAAAACAATGGACAGAAGTATACAGAATATTTTCAGTACCTCTATCATACTGGGTCTCAAAAAGAGTGGAAATAGGAATGCCTGGACCTGTTATAAGAGTTAACAGAGAAATACTGTTTTATATTTTGAAACATAACTGGGTGAAGTGTACAGTTAACATTAAAATATCACTGATAAAAACTAGCAAGTAGCCCAAATGTTGTTGCAGAGACATTTACATATAGTTTTCTTTTGTTCTTTCACAAACAGTAAATATCACATTTAAATGATGTTTCACGCATACATTCATTAATAACTGTTACTTAAGTCTACGCATAATATGACCACACTAAATAAATTAATAATTTCTCCTTTTTAAAATATTTGTACAGTGTTGCTTCAAAAACTAAGCCCCCCCTTTCTTTTTTAAGACTCTAGCACTTGTGGTTGCAAAGAATGATATATAGTCTGTTGGATTTTGCATACAGGCTGAAGCTGAAACAATACATCTTCCCAGTCGTCTCACTGATGCATTTACTTAGATGTCCTCCCTCCGTTTTTGTGTCCTTGTGCCAAGGTATTTAGCAGACTTTATAGACTTCATTGTGCTCCAGCAGTGTGGGTTGGGGAGGGGGCACTTTAATTAGAGAGGTTCTTGGGAGCCACTCTAATTCAAGCACAAGCAGCATCTTGTGTATTCAGCTTCAGTTAAAACTCCCCAAACATCATCTTGAAGAGTGGGGATGCTGAATATACACTCCTGCAGACACAATTAACTGAGTCTGTTCCAACAAACTGTAATTACAGCATGTCAGAGCAGACGTCTTGCATGTCTACAGGTACCATTAGATGCCTAAAGCTCATGATTTAAATATCACCACTGTTATTCAAAGTCACCTCCTATTCATCTTTTTGTAACAAAATCCCCCAAATCTTCCTCCTAGTCTGTCTAAATCATGTTTCAGCATGTACTAATAAGCAAAATATATTTTTAATAGAAAAATCTATGGGTTCATGAAAAACTGGAAAACTTAATTTAATAAAAAAATATATCATTATAAAGCATACTAATTTTGCTATGCTGAGTGAGAATGAAAGAAGTGGAAAGAGAGGCAACACTCCATAATTCTAGGGTTCCCACTGTGTAACAAAGGAGTCTTTGATGCAGATGTTACTTCAAAAGTGCTGCTTAGAAAATGGGGTCTTGGCCATTACCAAGCAGTAAAGTACTAGGGAGAAAAGCAATCTTTAAACTTTTCAAAGAGATCTTCTTGTCTTTCGACTAAGTGACATCCAACTAATATCTAAAGGTGCCATTACATAAGGTGAACCCAGAATTAACAGTGTGAAACAGGCTCCTGAGAACATGTCACATTGCATTTGCTAAGGTGAGTGGGTTTTGTGTGGTGACGACAATATCAAGTATTCTTTGTAGAAATGATTGAGAGGTGTTATCATTCTGTTACATTTGCTCCTCTGCTTAGCGGGGGCTGAATTTATATAGCTAAACATCCAATTCAGACCTTGAAAGATGGTAAACTATTCACAGGATAGGTAAAGCAGGAAATGTATATATTTCCTCTTTGAATGTTTATACTGTGACTTTACTGTTCATTTTTTTAATGCTCTGAAAATGGCTGTATACCTAGATAACTGAAATCAATTGGAAAACTTCCATCTGTTTACTTTAATAGGGCCAAGATTTCACTTTGCTTCTTTCAAAGCTGTGTCAATTGTGTCAGGCTTATCCTCGAGCCTCACTGAATTTATTTCCAGATATTCTACATTTGTCATTAAAAACTGTATTACTGAGAAAATGTTCAGTGCTGAGACAAATTTTGCCCTGGTATGATTCCCACTGACTTCAGCAGGAATTGCTTCTGTGCTTGCCACTTCTGAATGTGGTCATCTATATTGGAATCAAATGTACAGCTTACTGGTTAAAACAAAAACTTGGGGTCCTTAGTCCTTCTTCAGTAACATCATGATTTTGCTCTCAGTCTTTGGAGAGCATTTCAGTTCATTGGACAAAATTTTGTTTTTCTCTTTTAAAGATTTTGACAAATGTGTTCTATCAAAAAAGACGTTCACATTTCTTCAAAGTTTATGTTGAAAAACATGAAAAAAGTTTCATCCAGAAAGTATGTTTTCCCATTTTTTTGCCACTAAAATTTTTCATTTTACAATCCTTGCTTACAACTGTCAAGTTTGAATGACTGCTTTAAACAGGATAATCTATCTCATATATCCCTGAAAATATGACTGAGAATCTTCTTAGTAACATATTATACATACCATAACAGATTAAGGCATAGTATTTAGCATTGTCACTGAATCTTGCTGTATAATATTGACACCTTTCTTTCCTTAGATTACAAGTAATGCATTGCTTCCTTGGAGGCTTGGTTCTAAGGTTGATTCTATAACAGCAGTAAAACAAAATAAAACATGATTTTGAACATTTAGATATAATTTTCTAATCAGTGATTTGCAGTTTTTTCAAAAAATAATACTGTTCGAGACAATAGTTCTGTCCATTTTTCAGATATCGTCTTAAGTCTTCTGCGATCATAGTTTTGAAGAGGCTTTAACTTAAAATGTGCTAATTTTAGAAAGAGGTAGTTAGTAGGACTGATTCAGTCTGGCGGAGATTCAACCCGATTTGGTGGCTGGATCTCTGAATCTGAATCAAATCAGGAGACCCTTTAATCTCTCCGAATCGAATCGGAACCCTCCAAATCAATTCGGAGAGATTTGATGATTCAGACATAGACACAGCTTCAAATGTTTTTTCTACATACCTCAAGATACCAGGCAGCTCGTGAATGCTGAGATGCTGGGGCAGATGGAGCATCCCATTTAAAGCTGTGTCTATGGCCAAATTGCTGATTCTCCAAATCAGCATTGAATCTTCAGATTCAGATTTGGCTGAATCAAATTGAGACAGTGATCTGAATCTGAAGATTCGATTCTGATTAGAAGAATCAGTGATTTGGCCATTGGCACAACTTTATATGGTTTTTCTATGTACCTTGAGGTACCAGGCACAGCTCATGAATACTGAGATGGTGGGGGAGATGGAGTGTCCCGTGGGATTGCAGGGGGGGGTCCCCCATGTGGTTGGTGGTGGACCCTACCCGCACCCTCCTGGCTTGGCGATCAGCTGCGGGGGGACCCTGGGTACCCCCCCAGACCCAGGAGGACCAGTCGCTGAGCTGGGGGGCACAGCAGGTGCCCGCACACTCTACAAGGGACTCAGAAGTGGACCAGAAGTACTTCTGAGTCCACCTTCAAGTGCACAGGGGACCCCCCCACCCCGTGCTCCCATGGGATGCTCCATCCACCCCACCATCTCAGCATTCAGGTATTTTCATAATAGGTCTCACATAAATGATTGGATGATTTCCACTACTACTGCTATTAAGGGTCAGTTTTTTAAGTCTAACCCTTTCTTTCTTTTGTTTTCCTTATGGGTGACCAAATAGAAATGTCTCATTTGGGTCAAATGGAATGTGTCATGCTGAATGTAACAAATTTAAGTTTTTTCTATTTTGGTAAGAAACACTGAAAAAAATCAATTTGCTGTCATCCAAACTTCTTTATGGTTATTTTTTGTTTCAGCTGTCAATAACCTTACTCACCTTTGGCTTTCTTTCCCCCTTCTTTTTTAACTCCTCCCTTCCCTGCTTTACCTTTTGTTTTCCTAATTTCTACCTATTTCTATTCTCACTGACATCCTGTCACACTTTTAGTTTCTCTCATGCGTTGGAGTCTCAGAACAGCAGAGACTTCCTATGCCTGAACAATGGTGATTGTGCCTGAAAGCTTGCTAAGAACTTTTCTCCAACTAGTCAGTTGGTCTAATAAAAGATATCATATCTACTTAAAGAACCCTGCCAAACTAAAATAAGCCATGTTGATAGCACTAATCCCAATTATTTTTGTCCCTTCAAAAATGTGGGCATGTCAGCTAAGGTAATACGTATAATAGCCCACATTCCTGGAAAAAATGTAACATAAAATGTAACAGACAAATCAAAGTTTTAATAAAATACTCCTTGGACATGTCTGCATGAGATATTTACCACAGAGTAGACTAATTAACTCTGCAGTAAATGTCTCAGCATCTACCTATGCAGGGCTATTAGGCTGGAGTAAACTAATGCACTTCACAGCAGGGTAGTACTTGTGAATGCAAGTACTAGCCTGCCAAGGAGTTTTTTTTTTAACTCTGCAGCAGCACACATATAGAAATTGATGCAGCTGGATGGGGCATGAGGGTGCTTCAGTGCAAGGATTGCCCACCATGTAGTCCTACACTGAAGCACTCTTGTGCCCTAGCCAGCCCCTCCACAGCACACTGAGAAGTGTTGAAGCAGCCCTGGGATGGCAGGCTGACCCTCTGGGTCCCCTGCCAACTGGGGTTGCTTTGACTCGGTTCAACATGCTGTGGTCCCAGGCACATATATAAATACAGTGCCCAGGAGCAATAAGCTCCACTGTGATATGTCCCAGAGTTTATTGCATCACATTAATAAGTATGTGTAGAACTGCCCCTTGATATAGCCTTTCTAAAGATCTCAAAACTGTTCTCCTGTCTGTACAGTGTCTCTTTTTTATATTATAAATCCAGATCCTATCTGGTATTTCTTTAAATAAGATTAATAAAAACCTTACTTGTAAATATTCCGTCTTCCTGGATAGCCTTCAAATTCATTGCTTGAATAGAATCTGTAAATTCATTCACATGTTAATAAATGGCCCATGAAGTCATAACTTAGGAGTTATCATCAGGCACCTAACAGAACATCCTTGATCAAAAAGTTGTGCTTAACTGAGAGTTTAGTTTCTGGGTTTGCTTGTGCTGGAATAATAAGATAAGCTCACTAGTTTCTCATTTGTCCAAACAAGGATTTGATCAAACCTTGAGCAGATGATAAGAGAAGCATGCAACTTACGGTATGGACATGTAGATTTTAGCCACTTTAAAAAGGGGAACCAGAGCTGCTGCTCTACAGTACACATCTGCCATTAAGCTGTAATTGTTAGGTCTGCATGAGCTTATAAATTACACTAACTTTATTCTGAATAGTAGGGTTAAAGTTAGAGAAGTTTTGCTATACTTTCATGGCTAAAGAATTAGGCTACTTGTTAGTTGCTACTTGTATCATATAGATCTACTTGTGAGATACAAAGCTAATCTGAATTACTAAATATAGCTCAGATTCAGCAAACCATGTACTCAGTTTTAAGCATTTAAATCCTGCTTTGTAATAGAATTACTCATATATTTAAAATTTAGCAAGTACTTTAGTTCTTTGCTAAATAGAGGCCTAGAGGACTTGGTTAGTAAAGAATCTTAAAAAAAAATAAAAAAGCATAGGCTTGGATTTTCAAAGGTCATTCAAAGGAAGATACTGTATGCAAAGAATGTGCACTAGATCTGCACACAAATGGGGATTTGCACTACAGCTAAGTATAACCATGTTTATTGCCAAATCCCTGATTTGTGTACATAGTTGTAACTATTTGTAAAATTCCACAGGTTGTATGTCTCCCTCCTACTCCAAACCAGGATCTTGGAGACTAAAGGAACTCTGCAAAAATGAATACTGCTGTGGTTCCTTTTTATTGACAACATACATCACATAAGTAACACTTACACTGCATCATCTGTTACTCTGAAAATGTATATTGCCTCCCATTGTCCACTTGTAATCGGTATTGCATTTTCCTATAAAATAAATTCAGTAGTGAATTACTGAATAAAACAGGATTATTTCAGGAACCTACAACAGATATTAAATTAATGAGGCTAATCCTTCTTTTGACGTACCACTGAGCCATTGATGTAATGAATATGTTTATAACCACTCTTGTCACTGAAAATTTTGTAGTATGAATTGCTGTCAGAAGTGAAATGCGGTGTTGAAACAAAAAACTAAAAGAAAGGAACAGAAACTGTTGATGAGACAAAAGCAACGATAACAAGAAGGTTTTTAGCAGTGTATGATATACAGATTATAATTTGCACATTTAAAGCAACAGCAGAGCATTTCACTGGCCTCCCTTGTCACAGTGTACATTACAGCTTCTACTCTGTCATGTCACATTTCTTAACTGGTAGTGTGGGCTGCCAGCACACATACATTGTATACTGCACATAAGTAGAGCAGCTTGCGTGTGTATGTGAGTGTGCATGTGTCTGTGTGGATTGATCAATTTTTAAAGGTTCTCTTCTTAGTACTAAGAGTTGGTGAATTTTATTCTTTAAAGTTAAATTAGTGAAAAGTGTGGACTGAACTACTTAACCAATGACATCCTCTACTTATCCTTCAAGCAAGCACACCGCTGGGCAGAGGTTGTCCGACCTGCCCCATACTGATCCAGCAACGTGTTTGTGCTCTGCTCAGTCTCTAGAGTTCAGTCTCAATTGTTTATCAAATCTTGGTTATCTCTGCTTATATTGTCAACAAAGGAGCCAATTATAAATTTTTGATTATTTTTAAAAAGGATACATGCCCATATGAACGTTGTTTGTAACAAGCATTTCACAACATATATGCAAACAAATGCTCACTATATAGTGTGATTTTCCAACACTTAATCTAGATTTGAACCTATGAACAAAAGCTAAATTATTCTGCAAGTCATTATGAATCCCCTTAAGCCAAGGGGATTCAGAATGCCCTTCTAAGGAGTAAAGGGCATGTCTATACATGATGATTTAAGGTGCATTAGTCATTTTTAAGGTGCATTAAGGGTGTGGATCTACAAGTGCATACTCTTAATGAGTCTTAAAAATGGTAATTTTAGGCTTTTGTACATAAATTTGATACCTGGAAAAGCAGGTATCAAATTTAGGCGCAAATAGCTACAGCACCTTGACACGTGTGTAGACATGCTAAGGTGCATTAATTAATTGTATACTAACTTTTGTCCCAAGTCAGTATGCACACCGCATTAATGTGCCTTAGCATGTGCATGTGTAGACACGCGCCTAAAATTGCCTTAGGGCAAATGCACATTAAGTTTAGGTGTGCATAAAAGCATATGTAGACATGTCCAAAATAAAGCAAAATTCTTTCGAAGAGTTTCCACAAGTTTCTACAGCAACCTGTCATCATGAATCCAGAAGAAGAGGTAAGAAGAAAGAAACCAAATAAAGTATCTTATCCTGCTGGATGCAGTTTTAATTTTAATAATGTCTGTATACTAAAGAACTACACTTACTGAATGTGGAAGTCTTTAGTTAAACCCAGTACATGACACAGTGTGATGTCCCCCACAATGCATACTGGTAAATCTTGAGGAGTAATGTATGTATAATTTTCCATATGATTGAAATATACTTACTAATGTAACTTGATATCTATAGACTTTATCTGCTTTGGATTTAGAGTATGGGCTTCTCAAGGCAGGAATAAGATCGTCTTGGACATTTGAATGCTTCAGTGCCACTGGAAATGTTTTTGATTCCTAGCCAACATCAGCTACCCACATGTTATTTACCTCTTGCCTAGATGCCTTCTCCCTTGGTGAAGAAGAGCACTAAAGTATTTTTCTTTGGGTAAATGATATCTTTTATTAGACCAACTAAATAGTAGGAAAAATTGTTTTTTGCAAGCTTTTGGGCACAAACATCCTTCTTCAGGCATAGGGAGACGGGTGCTTGTGCCTGAAAGCTTAAAGAGAACAATTTTTCCAACTTTTTAGTTGGTCTAATAAAAGATATCACGTTTATCTAAAGAACCTTGTCTGCCTATGCCCCTAGACCAACATGGCTACAACCAACACCCCCTAAAGCATTGTTTGCATTCTAGAAAAATTATGCTATTATAAAATCATCTGGAGGAATAGGATATACTGCCAGTGACATCAGAGAAACTTGGCTTATCTCTGTCCTCTCTCAGCATAATTCTTCTAGGAATTACCCTAGTACTGTGCCTCATCCCTTTCTTTGTTATGTTGCTATGGCTTCCATTCACTTAAATCTACCAATTATTTATGCTGAGACATGCAAAAAGAGCTTAAGGGAGTTAAAAAGCTTCCTTAGGTAGCACTGAAAATCCCAGAGTTAAAGGCATCATGTGTTGTAGTATTGTTCTGTGCAACTCAACATGGTGCCACTTCATTCATAGATCAAATATTACTGTGAAGATAAATAAATGTCTATAATATTTAATGAAATCAAAGTAAAAGAAAAAAGAGCCCTACTCCACCAGCCCATCCTGTTCGACTCTCTTCTATGTGCTGTTGGTTCTGAAAAACAAAATCAATGACATAACCTTTAGGATGTATAAGAAAATGCATAACTCCCTCACTGAGATGAAAGATCATCAAATAAATATGAAGGTTGCAAAATGAATACAACAAGACTGAAATCCTTTTAAACTTCAAGTCACTCACCAAATAAGAAGTTCCAGGTAACTTGGAAGAATATCTGACATAAATAGGACTATAGCAGCAGTATTACAATAATACAAAGTATTATTTTTAAGTGTTTGTCATTAGAAGTAAATAGAATGCAAAGTGATGATACTGTGCACTATATTTTCAATGAAAGCTTGAATTAATGAATGTTTAACCTCAGAACATTTCTTCACTAATAGAAAGCAATCTTCTCAGGAATAATTATCTTAAAATAGCGAGCTAAATTCTCAGTTGATGTAAAATGGCACATCTCCACTAGTTTCATTAAGGCAATGGTTATTTACATCACGTGATGCACTGTTTTTTTAAAAATAAACATGTATTTATATATATATATATATATAAATATTCATCTCATACCGTCTTTTTGTTGCTGCTGTTAATTATAAACCATACAATTTTAGGAGCAATTTATATCGAGGCACAGTAGAGAATGCTTAAAACATTGGCTACCCTTTCACACTGAGGAACATCAAAATTTCTCCTTCTATAGAAAACTAAACACTATCAGCTTGTGATTTCATTATTAATATACATGCAAATTCAGAGACACCCCATTTAATTTGGTGGACTAATTCTGGAATTGTACCACTGTAATTGAGATCGCTGAGATCCATACCTTCACTCCCACTGCTGTGCCAAAACACTCCTCCATAACTGAACAGCGCAAGCCCAGACAAAAGTACTTAGGTGGGCAGTCCCAGTGAAAAAATTACATAATTTAATTCATATTCATGAAGTTAATGACCGAAGTTTTACAAATAATTCCGAGTGCATCAAGTCTGGGCTTACTAAGCTGAGATGCCTGAACAACATCTGATTTTTAGGCAGCATGTACTCAACATTTTCTGCAAATGACACCTCTTTAAGATGTCTCAGGATGGGCACCAGTGATGTAGAACTAAGAATTAGGAAGCAGAATACAGGCATCAAAAATGAATTTACTTTTGAAAATCTGGGATCTTGGGACTACTGATGCTAGCAAGGAATTTCAGATTTAGGCCCTTCTACAGGGTTACTTTGAAAAAATGGTCTATACTGCTTTAGAAAGGACAAATACAAATTAATCAATTCTTCTGCCAGCTCCAAAGATCCTTTTTCATTTTTAGGTTTGGTTTGGTTTAGAGAGTTCCAAATGCATTTCCAACATCTAATGACTTTTTCATTGCAGAGAGTAATGCCATTGTTTGATGGGACTGAATGATTTACTGGTTAACAACAACAATTCTGCAAGAGATTCAAACTTTTTATTTTATAAATTAGTTATTTTAAACTGTTAATTTAAAGACACATTTCTTCACAGTCTGGAGCCCAACAAAATGCTTTCTGAATAAAGCATTTTGCATTTCTCATCCTTAATGCAGTTATATTAACGTCAAAATTATGCCTTTTCCTTTTGTGGCACAGTCCTGAAAAGAGCTGTGCACTCTTAATTCTGCCTGATTCCAAGTGCAAATGAGGGCACTCAGTACCACAAAAGAGTGCACAGCACCTTGCAAGATGGAGCCCTTGTGTAGAGCTGTGTTGTATCATTAATTTAGGAGCTTGTTTTTGTTTCTTATTAAGTGTAGAATATTAAGTGGCAGGATTTTATAAGATAGTAAGTATTCAAGTAAGAGAATACATTCAATGCAAACTTTACTTGTCTCTGCCTACTAGCATCTCACAGAGTTGGATCACAATTTAAGGCCTAATCCAGAAGTGCTTTAAGTAATTTCAATATAGGCCAGGTGCAGACATTACGCATAAACCAGTCTAAATGATTGGGAATCGATCTAAATCCATAATCGTCAAGATGTCTTGTGCATCTAGATCAATCTAAAAATGGTGGAACCCAGTCTAAGATAGATCTGGTTCAATGTGCACTCAGATCTAATCAATTTAGATTAGATTGGTGAATCAAACTTCTGCACTAGATCCCTTATTGATTCAAGTTAGGTTGCTGTCCTCCAGGATCTAAGTCTCCTTTGCAGTTCCCTGCAACCACTCCCCTCACAGGAAGGCATGCTAGTACTTGGTCTGCACTTGGCTGCTCTGGCCGAGCACCCAGCGGGCTTCACTCCTGAGCTCTCATGGAGCAGAGCCAGTGAAGACCTTCTCCCCAGCCCCACCTCCTGTCTCCCACCTGTCAGCTGTAGGCAGGCAGCAGGGAGGTGGGGGGAGGAGGGGGAGGAAAGGAAGTAATCTGTGTCCCCTGGACCAGCCCCAGAACCCGGGTACCTATGTCCCTGGCCTGTGCCCCACACCCCATCACAAAATACCCCATGATGTACTTACACATCTGAAACTGAGCCCAAGAGAACCCCTGCACTTGGGCATAGCCCCACAGAGCCCAACTCTAGCTCCTGCACACCCAGCCAGGGACATGCATTCCCCCATGCTTGGGCACAGCCCCATGAAGTCTGACCCTCGTTTCTACACACACAGCCATGTCCCTATGCATGGGCACAGCTCACAAAGCCTGACCCTGGCTCCTGTACACCCAGCCAGGAGCCCCTATTCCCCATGCTTGAGAATAGCCCCATGGAGCCTGAATCTGGATCCTGTACACCCAGCCAGGGACTGCCATGCTCCCACATTCAGGCACAGCCCCATGGAGCCTAGCTCCAGCTCCCAGCCGTCTCAGTGGACACAGCCAGGCCCCTGCCACCTGGACCCCAGCATGGGGCTTCCACCTTGTGCAGAAGCTGGTGTTGGCAGTTTGCCTCTGGTGGGTTGAGGTGGCAGGGGGCAGAACATTAGGACTAGGCCTGGATGGGGGCGACCTGTGACCTCTGTGGCTCATCCACTGTTGGCAGGTGCCTGGACCATGGGAACCTGCGGTGCTGCAAGGCTTTCTTGTCCTGCAGCTGCAGGGTCCCAGAGTACTAGGGAGGGGGAGGGGTGTGTGGTTGCCCATGTCTAGCAGCCAATCCGGGGTGGCTTGAGCACTTAACTGTGTTCAGCAGTCTCCAGCACCCTGGGGAGCTCACAGGGCAAGTCCCCAACCTGCAGGCCTTGGCCAGTGCAGAAAGCCTGTGTGCCCCCTAACACAAGAGGGCTAACACGTATACTGTTCACTACCAATCTAACCTAGGCTACCTACGGAAAACCATGTAACTTACATCAATTCTGCTTTGGGCTTTTTGAACATCTGTGATAAGCCATAAAGTTGCTCAAAGATCAGCCTCTTAATGTTCAGCTGTTTACATTTGAGTTTTGAAGAAAAGTATCTGATCTGCATTTCATTTCTGTATTTCCAAATTTCATTTATGGAATAGGCCAATCTTTATACAGGAAAGCCTTCCAGATGCTTACAGATACAAGCAATGTGCTGTGTCTCCATTCCTGATTCATTTGCTTCTGTCTGATGAAGGCCCTGATGCTGCAAACACTGAAGCATGCATGGAACTCCTTACTTCTATGAGATTATGTGTAAAATTAAGTAAAGATCTGTGTGTTTTACATTAGCTTTAATCCTAAAGGCACACTTTACATGCTTGATATTATCCTCTGAGTACCTCCAGTGAAGTCAAATTGACTTCTCTTGGAAAAAAATCATAGGTTAAATTGTTTACAGGACCAGGGCTTTAGAAATAGCTTATAAAAAATATATAAAATCATTTTCAAGCACCTAGACTACAGCACCCCTATTGCACATTATATTCTTGTCAGAATCTAAAAACAACAACAACGACAAAAAGAAAGAAGTATTTTTGCCAGTGGAAATGCAGAGATACACTTCTCCAAGGCAAATGGAGCTAATGCTTCACTCCATCTGTTCACACTCCTTCAATTGGCCATTTGTGCAAAATTTAATATGATAAAAGCCCTATATCACTGGATAAATATAATATTAGGGAAGCATCAGTCGTGACTATATATTAAGGGCTGCATAGAGAAATGCAATTAAATAAGCGTTACAAACACAATCCTCCATGATGGCAATCACACTGGCCCTGAGCCAACAAAGCAATCAAGCACATGCTTAACTTCAAACATGTAAGTAGACCTATTGAAAGCCATAAAATTAGTCACACACTGAAAATTAAGCATGTGCTTAAGTGCTTTGCTGGAACTGTGCCAGAATGGTTAACCTCTTGCCAGACAGAGCCCTAAACTTCTTTATTATCTAAATCCCTTTGATTTTCTAAAGAAACTAAAATATTTAGTCCTCAGAACATATGCAACTGACTGCAGCATGGAGATTCAGTTCAATGAAAATCTGAAGAAAATCTTTTACATAATAAAAAAAATGACCTTTCCTGAAATGAAAGTAGCCTGCACAAACCTGATTTTGCAAATTGACTGGAGTAACTCTTCAGAGTTACTAATGAACTCAGTAGAGCTGTTCTGAAAAATTGGGCCTTAGGGTGCCTACACATGAGTAGCAAAGCTGCTCTAAAGTACTGTAATTACAGTGCGTCAGAGCAGACTCAATCAAGTCTGTTGCAGAGTGGTAATTACCGTGCTCAGCAGATTCCAGTGTCTCATGTATCAGTGTCCCCACAATGAAAAATGGCAGTGAGGGTGCTTTAACTGAAGCTCTTTTGATGACCTTTAGTTAAAGTGCCACCATTTTTTAGCATGGAGACACTGACACAAGAGACACTCCAAAACAGCTTTAAAACAGCTTTCAGAAGCACTCTGATTAAAGTGCTCACTCCCAAAGCACGTGTATAAACACCTTTAGATTCCTTTTGTGGTCACCCGGGTAATTTTGTTCTGGAATAACAAAAAGTGTCTTGAACTTGTAAAATTATTTGAATAAATTAAAATTCTATGTTGTTTGTATATAATAAAAATTAATTTTATGAAGCAGGCAAATGTTTTTCTTTATAAAACTGATTGTAAGATATATGTGTTTTCCCATCCCTAACTTCAAATGTATTGCTTGAACTATTCTAATTGAAATAACTAAGGACCCAACTTAGGCTGCCATAGCATATAAATTGGGCATATTTACTTTATAATTATGATCCTTAGGCGCTTTTCACATGCTTTGACACATTCAGATTAGAATGCGTCAGAGCAGACTTGATTAATCGATTGATTAATCAATTAATCAATCAATTGATTAATCAATTAATCAATCAATTGATTAATCAATTAATCAATCAATTAATCAATTGATTAATCAATTAATCAAGTCTGCTGGAAAGTTCTACTCAGAACACGCCAGCACATTGCAGTGCCTCACATATTCAGCTTCCCTGCATTTCAAAATGGTGGTGGGGACTCTAACTTAAGCTCATCAAATGAGCTTTAGTTAAAGCATCATTTGAAAATCTGGGATGCTGAATACACAAGACGCTCTGTGTTTTAATTAGAGTAGCTCTTGAAAGCTGATCTAATTAAAACAACCCCCCACCTTGGAGCACATGGAGAGGTGCCCCTTCAAACCTTTACCTGAGGGGATATTTCCTGGCTGAGATATAAGGTAAAATTAAACCAATATTTTGAAATCAATATTTTTTTATATTTGTTTTCATTATTTTTATTTTTATACTTTGAAAACATTACATGGACAACTCAGTTTCTTATTGTTGTAAACAGATTGTTTTGGCAAAGAAACTGCAGTATTAGTTTTAGGTTGTTAGTTATTTAACAGAAAATCCACTTAAATGGGAGACTAGACTATCAAGGAAAGCAGGGAAAGCAGGAAATTCTCACCTTTCAATATCTTAAAAATCAAGATTTTTTTTTTTCTGGAAGATATATGTTAGTCAGAAACAAGAACTGAGCTCAGTAAAGGATCACTAGGTGAAGTTTTTGATGATCTGTGTTTATACAAATTTATAATCTAGTTTGACCTTAGATCTATGAATGTAGAGGCAAGTTCTACACATTTCTACTTCAAATTCAGGTTCCAGAAATGTTAAACATATACATCAAGGTCCGGTACCTCTGGGCAGTCCCAGGAATTTGAACTTCCTTTGAAGTCACATACAGCTAAGACAGAAAAATTCTGGACTCTTCTTAGCCATTGCACGCAGATCCGATTATCCGTTACCCAAGTAAGCCAAGTGACATAGTGATCACTAGGAAACAGAAGGAAGGCTGGTTATTAAATAACAAAAATGTAGGGTTGCTATTGAATGGATCCTTCCATTAGGGACCCAATTGTCCTCTTTTGAAGACAATCACAAAACTCCCATTGGCTTTAACAGTAATGGATTTGACCCACATGGACAACATATTATATGGACAACTAAAGCCAAACTCTACAATTTCTGGGTAGCACCAGATTTGTTTGGTAGATGAATATAAGGCTCCACTATAGAAAATGTAAAATAAAATCAAAGATCCCAACATTTGAAATAAAAACAATAAAATAGATAAATAAATAGACAAAGCAAAAGAAGACAAATTTGAGAACACACTACCTTGATGCTATCATTGCAGGAACAGGTACTTCCTTAGGACCTAAACCTTCAGGATTAGTAGTGTCTACAATAAACACTCTAACGGTAGGATTTTTAGCCCCAGCCTTCAAAGGAAATGTATTACCAGGTTATTCAAATCAAGTTCTGGAGGATTAAACTAAGATTAAAAAGAAAATCAACAACATATTTTTTCGGAAAGCAAATAGTTTAAGAATTTTGAAACACTGGTATTCTGGAAGGTAATGGGCCAGATTCCGATCTTACTAAAAACAAATATTTTTAGTTATTTCACTTAACATCAGTTCATGCATCAAGAAGACAACAGTAATGGTTAAAACCTTTCTAGACTGAAAAACTTAGTGTTTGTGAGAATACATCAAAATGTGTTGTTCTCTCTTGCGTGCAGTGTAAGTCTGTATAGTGTATATTACAGACATATTAGATAATGACATGGGACTCCAATTGAAGTCAGGGAAGATGCAAACTGAAGGAAAAAGATAGTTGTCCTAAATCCAGTGCTACAAATCTAGGCCTAATCCAAAGCCTATGAAGCCAGTGGGCTTGGATGTGGCCCCAAAGGTTTTATATAAATTCGAGATTTTACATTCTCTCATTTCTCAGTTATTTTTTTAATACAGCACATTCACTATAATATAGAGATTAATTATAACAAAAGATACCTTAAGTGAAATAAGGTATTACTTACATAACTATTTCCATTTACTTAATTAGGTCTACATAATGCATACATTGAGCCATATGATTAAGCTTTCATTTTTGTAAATTAATTTTAAGCTAGAGCAGACTTAACCACTGCTATCTATCACTGAAAACAAGTTTTCAGTTTTTTTTCTATATTTAATAGCTATCACAATGCATTTACAAGCCAAGGGGAAGAAGCAACATACCTTTGGGTATGGAATAGTTATTTTTCTAGGGTATTGTTCCTCACCATAATATGAATATTCAATAATTGGGATATTGGTATCATTAAACTGTACATATGCTATGTACTTTCCATTTGGAGACCACCATAGAGCATATTTTGTTGCAAGCATTTCCTCTGAAAAAAATTAACAATCACATATTAGTTAGTTACAGCTAATCTTTTAAGATCTAATTTAAAGCACTGCAAAACTTAAAATTATATACAGTGCCAGCTGTTTACACAGCCAAGTACAAAAAGAAACCTGTGCCAGATCAGTAACATAGCCCTACTGCAAAGTTACTCTAGCATTTAAGAACAGAAAATCAACATTTAATAGGGACAGAAGTGAGCTCAGGAGGTGATCTAGCCTGATCCCCCGCTTCAGCTAGGATCATCCTTATCTAAACTAACACAGACAAAGGTTTGTCTAACCCCCACTTAAACATGAATAATATTATGCATATAAATAGACTCATTTAAGTCCATGAGTCTATTCCTGATTCTAAATTTACAATTACTCAATGTTGGGTGTTCTCTTGTCTTACTGTAAAAAGGAATAATAGTATGCTAGTTCCCTAAAATTACGACTGATTACAAATTCCTGGTACCAACAAAATGTTTACCATGGACCAACTATTCTAATCTAGCACAAACCAATGAGTTAAGAACAGTGATCTTGATGGCTCTACTTATATACCACCACATTTATAGGCGGGGAAGGGAGAAACTATAGGAAAAAATTAATTTGAAAAAATGCAGTTTCTTGCACTGAAAGTTTACCATAACGAGTCTATGAGTTTTAGTTAAAGCACCCCCACCACCATTTTTAAACATGGAAATGCTGATACATGAAATGCTCTGGGTACTTCAATTAGAGCAGCTCTTGGAGCCACTCTAAATAAAGAACACTCCCCACCACATACACACCTGGAGCATGTGTATAAACACCCTTAGATACCAAGGAGGATATCAAGGGCATACTGATAGATGCTGACTCAGAAGGAAGGTTGCCTAATATCAAGTCACTGACCCCGTGGTCTTACATCACTTTGGTGCTACTTTGGCCACCCATCTAACTGGTGGCCAAACTTAGACTTGTTTAACAGAGTGTTCAGGATGAATTTACCTTCATAGACCCAGTCAGGAATTCCATTAAATATTTCATTATCTTTTCCATCACTAGTTATTTTAAAAGCTGGATCTCTTGGGCTTTGTTTCAGATAGATATTATTCTGATACACATACACCTGAAGATGAGAATTTTTTCATGAGGAATATGTACAATGATAGAAAAATATATTACAATCAAATTTGTTCAGTCAATGATACTGTGCTTATATTCTACAGATGATAAAAAGTGTGATCAAGCATATAGTGGAGCATATATTGAAATCCTTATTCAATTTTGCCTGAGTAAGAATCTTGGGATTTGGGCCAATATCAGTAATTACAAATTAAAGGCCATATTCTGAGCTCAGTTCTATAAATCTAGAGTAGTTAATCATTTTTGTCAACATAAACAAAACATCACATTAAATTTTTTATGCTAGTATGGAACTCCCTTTAGCTGTACTGGAAATTAGCACAGGCACTGAATGGAAAAATGTACACCAGAATATTAGGTCACAGATAATCCTCAAAGGATTCCATGATTTGGTATGGTTTGCTTTGGATGAATGCCTGAAAGCCTGAAGTCCTTACTGAAACTCATTCAAAGTCTTGTATCTTTTCAACAGAGATAAAAGTCTCATTTGAATGGGCTTTTTTGTGAAGTTTCTGGAAGTTCTGCTTCTGGTGCCAGCTAGTATAGGGTATAAATATGTGCACATAACTGTTAATTAAACTTCTTTGAGCTTCAAAAAGGCACATGGCAGAGCTGAGGTGGGTAAAGGCTCTTACACTATCTGGAACAGCTTTTTCATTTTTGTTAAATTAGGTTATGGACAAATGAACATGATATGAGTTAAAATGGGCTGGGGAATTTAACCACGTGCCAGATGCTCTACAGTCATTCTTACCCTTTGGTAAAGGAAAGCTAAACTGTGGGAGTTTACCCTTCAGTGAAAGAGGACTGAATTATTGTGGGTTAGCATGCATATGCACAGTTGATATGCCTGGCCCTTTTTAACCACTGTAATTTGTTCATTCTTGTAAAAAGGGGACTAAATTTACAGCTCTTGCTTATCCCAAACCTTCAGTGAAGTCAGCGGGAGTTTGAGATATGCAAAAATTGTTCCAAAGCAAAATATTGTACAAGCATTTACTAAGAAACTAGGTCTCCTGATGTTACAAATATTTGATGCATAAACACACAAAAAGTTAACTCCTTTGCTTTTTCAATGGACAGCAAGGAACAGCCCTAAAACCTCTCAGGTAGAGTATGCAGTCTACTGTACAAGAACATTACACACTATTTTGGTCTCTCTTCCTCCATTATCAGCTTTGGGAGTCAGCCAAAGTACAATTGTATTTCAGTGTTTTACCAATAAAATATCTTAATTACATATTATCATCTAAGTTCTTGATAAAGGAATTAACAAAGCATCATGTACTTAATTGTTATTATTTACAACTTCAGTGATACAGCAGTTTCTTAGAAGATGGAAAATATTTTCCTAGTGATTTCCCATGAATTATTGAAATGTGTATGACTTTTAAATTTATTCATTTGCGCACAAATAGTCTCACCTCTGTAGGGATGGACCTAGGAATACTAATTATTAGTTAACTGCTACTGCAGAATCAACAGAAAAATAGAAGGCCTTATTACTTTGCGTGTGCAATAGGTCCTATGGACTTGGGGACTGAGTCATTGTTTTGGCAATGAAGTGTTTGTTTTTGAAATATTTAGATTCTAGCAGATGTTCCGTATTGAAATGTAAGTGATTTAGCAGAGAGGTTGCACTTTAGGCCTATAAATCTTGGCAGCTAGAACCTCAACTTCTTGAATACTTCAGAATGTGAAAAGGGGGAAAACATCGCGTTTGGGATTATATACTGAATTTAATTCCATCCATACAGATCGTGTGGTCAGCATATACTAGGGTAACTGCTTCAGACCTTCATGAAAGACATGCTTAAGCCTAGAACATGATTATTCTGCTCTGGTCCCACTCCTTCCACTGTGACAACTTCAGCTATTACCTTCATTATTCCTAGTCATAAGCATCCTTGATAAACACAGTTAAAAGGCCTGCAAACATAAAGCCTATGCAAATAACCTCTGCTATTGTATCAAGAAGTAAGTTTATTCTAGCACTTTGTTGCTTTACTGACCAATTTGTGTCCAACGGGTGACCAGGATATGTACTGAATGTTATGTGGAAGCTGATTTTCTGTTATAAAATCACTGAAAAAGAGAGGAAAGTTGAAATGATAGTACATACATATAAAAGTCATACTAAAGCACAAAAAAACTCTGTTCCCCAACACAAATTTGATGTCAGAAAAGCTTGTTTGCTGTACAAAGCAGGCAGTTAGACATGCACTATTAATATGCACAAGTGTTTGTATATGCTAACAAACTTCTTGGGAACACAAGATAATCAGTCCCTTGAACTGTGATCCCATGGCTTGAAAAGTCAGCTTTAGCCCAAATATTACAGAGACATCTAAGATTGCTGGCTATACTGTACCATATACATTATAATCAAAGCTAATTCTAAGGAAATGTGAACCATGTGCCTACCTGGGAGTTTCCTACCAAGTAACACTACATGCAGCTAGCCAAGTAGAAGGCATAAGGCAAGAGCAGTTATTGTATACCTGAGCTGTTGGCAGTGCCATGTACAGTGTTTTTCTTCAGCAGCCAGGTTGCAGCATCCTTTTCCTTTTACCACTGCCTGCAGCTATTCATGAATGTAGCAGAGCCATGTAGCATTCAGAAGTGCTCAAAACCCAGGAGCCTGTGCTCTAGCCCAAAGAATAGTTTGGGTAGCTCAGCAATGCAAGGCGAGGCAAGGCATGCTGCTAGTTGCGGGATAATGTGCAAGGGTAGTATGAGAGGAGGTACAGGACCTCCTTTAAAGTAAGGTGCAAAGAAAAAGAGAATTTGGGGGGGGAGGGTGAGAAAATGAATGAACGAAGGAAAAGAAGGATCAATTATTAGGGAGGGGGCAAGAGGTTCCTAAAAACCCAGAACAAATTATTATAATGTCACTGAAGGCCTAAAGAGCACTGGAGAGTCTTAAGGAAAGCAAAGATTAGATCAGCCAGGAATGGGGAGGGTTACATAAATGAAAGCCAAGGAGACATCTGGTATTAAGACCACAGAGGACTAAAACATCCAGGATAAGGTCAGGGCGAATTTAATAAAGGAAATAAAGGAAACGAAAGAAGATCAGAGAACCAGAGAATTGAGGACTTGGAGAAGACAGACCCAAAACACTGACTGCTGTAAACATGGGAAGATTTTAAATAACTTCTGAACTTTGCACCAGCTAACAAGCAAACAGCAGGTAACTTGACAGAGCGAAGTAAGGAGAGGGAGGTAGCCAATGAACAGAATAGGACAAGACTTTTATCACAACAGGGCTTTCCAATGAGAATGTTTTCAAGAACATAATTAGAGTTATTTGGCCATCAGATCTTACCCATACACAAGGTCGTAAATGTGGTATGATGCTGTATAAGAATATCGCCAAAACTGCAAAAAATCAAGTCAGTCAAAAAAAAATGTTGTTGTTGTTATCTCTGAAACACACTGCCTCTCAGTGCTTCCCTCAAGCCCACACATCATGGCATTCTGCAGGGTAGTTTAATTTAAGAAAGCTGAGTCCATTAACAGTTTGACACCCTCCCACCTACTGTAAGTGCTTCTTCATCTCATGTTGAATAATATGTTACCACAATCTACAAAATGTCAGATGTAAAAAGATACACATCTGATTAAGCAATACATTAAAATAATTACCTTTGTATAATTGCTTTCCAGTGCTATGAATTGTTTGTCAGCTGACAATGCATAATTTGAGGCATTAACTTTTTTCTAAAAGATAAAGAAGTTGATTAGATTCTGACAGACATAAACTAATGATTAGACACATCACATTTGCATCAGTGTGGAAGTTTGAAAAATAACTGAATTTTACTTTGTTTTGATATGTTACGTACCATTGTTCTATTAGTCAAGATCATAGTTGAATAGTCATTATCTACGTTGTAAAGAATAACATTATTTTCTGAAGACTGATGAACATATTCATGACCTTAAAAACAGAATAAAAAAAGGGATGAATTTATCTTTATGCAGAACATATCATGAAGAAAAAGTGTTGACCAGAGTGATGATCACTTTAGCAATTGATCAGGTCAATATAAAGTAAGATTCTTATACATTATTGTAGCAGGGCACTAGGGAGCCTGCTACTGAATAGTAGTAAATGGGCTCAGCTGCCACTCACCAGGGCAGCAGGTGGGAATTGCTATGGCAACAGAGTGGGTCAGCTGACCGCCAGGGGGCAGGGCCTGGTCTTTATAAACAGAGAAGGCCAAGGCCAGAGTCGGTTCCCCTGCTGGCAGCCTAAGAGGAAGAGGGAGCTCTGTTAGAGCAGAGCAGAGCGTAATATAGAAGCCTGATGGCTGGAGAGCGCTGGCTTGACAGTACTGGGTGGAGGAAACCCTGATGAGGAGATGTGAGAGGGAGCCAGGTTTGCTTGGAGTTTATGTTGGAATCCCGGAGGGGGAGATTTCTGTTGTGCCTGGGAGTTATGTTGTGACCCAGGAAGGGGAGATTTTGGATTTTTGTTATTGTTACAACCGGAGGACTGGGTGAGGCTGTAGGGGTGGAGGAGGCCTCACTAGGAGCTCCCCAGTAAGGTGGGGGTGTTCCTAGCGCCACAGGGGTGCTGCATTTTGGGGTGTCCCGACCCCGGCCTAGTGCAGGCAGCTTCGGGAAGAGCTCAGTGTTGTGCGTAGGCAGAAGCCCCAGTGGGGCATAGGCCTGAAGAGGTGGGTCTGGGGGCCTGAGCCCCAATCCAGGGAAGCCCGAGTTGGGCATAGAGGGCCCCAGTGCGGGCAGGTGCAAGAAGCGCGAGCAGGGCCCAAGTGCGGGCGGGCGTGGGAGGCGCGAGCAAGGCCCCAGTGTGGGCGGGCCCCGGTGGGGGGCGCGTATACTGGAGCAGGCCCCGGGAGAGCGCGGCAGGGAGTAGGACAGAGTCCCGGTACAGCAAGGCAGGCACCATGCCAAGGAGGGCAGGAAGGTAGCCTCCCATTAATAATATACCAGCAAGACGTGGCAGGTGAGATAGAGGGTGCATTCAAGACTCAATTTGGCACGGTAGCCAGGGGGTGCTAGGGGAGGTCACAGCACCCCTAAAGAGCGTCCTGTCACAATTATAAAATAAGCTTTTAAAAAAAGCTTTTAATAAAACCTCACACCTTATATAACAAGCTTTATCCTATAGTCACAGCACAGAGTTATGCAATGAGCTGATTTTAGGACTCCAGGATATATACTGAGATTATGAAATAAACCAATGATAGTGTCAGTACTTTAATAGCTAGGAGCCCAATAGCTGCTCTCTAATATGACTGACTAGTCACACCAGTATTTCACTCCTTTATGGGTCCATATGATCAGATGTCTAATTTACAAGCACTAAAGAAATTATCCAAAATCCAGGTTTAGGAATTCAGCTGAACATTCTCCATTGTATACTGCCTTTGTAAGGACCTTTAGCACTGCATAATTGTTTAAAGCAAGCGACTAAGTGCCAAATTTTGCCCTTAATTCCAGTAGCTACCCAGTGAAGTTAATTGGCTTTTACATGGCTTCAAACATGCTGAGTTACTGGATAAAAGATTCATAGGGAACAATGATATCATTGTTACTTCATGACTTTCAACAATGTAATCTGGAAAAGAAGTCATTTAGTATGTGTTGTAGAAAAAGAGATTTTAAAAAGGAGTTTAAAACATGTTTGGGTTGTTAATTAAAAAAAAAATATATATCAGCTTTTGATTTTACTTCAATCATGGTTTCATAGTTGTTAGGGGCTAGAAGGGACCTTACAGATCATCAGGTCCAATCTCTCTGCACTTGGTACGGGAAAGACTGCTGGGATTAGATGATCTCACCAAGAAGGGCTTCAAGACACTTTCTGAAGATCGCCAGGGTGGATGACTGCACTGCCTTTGGGGGACACCTGTTCCAAATCTTCAGCACTTGTAAAGAAGTTTTTCCTTATGTCTACCTTGAAGCAATTTTCAATCAGTTTGTGCCCATTATTTCTTGTCCTCCCCCTGGGGGGCCTTGGTGAATAGGTACTCCCTCAAGCCCTGATGTATGCCTCTAATAAATTTATAGGCTGCCACCAAGTTCCTTCTGAGTCTTCTCTTCTCCAGGCTGAACAGTCTCAAATCTTTCAGCCTCTCCTTGTATGACCTGATCTCTAGGTCTCTAATCATTCATGTGGCCCTCCTGTGGATTCTCCCGAGCTTCTCCACATCCTTCTTGCTGTGTGGCACCCAGAACTGGATGCAGTACTCTAGTTGTGGTCTCACCAATGCTGGGTAGAGCAGAAGGATGACATCCTTTGCCTTGCTCAAGATGCCTCACTGGATGCATGCCAGTGTTTGATTAGTTCTGCCAACTACAGCATCGCTTTGGTAGCTCATGTTCATTTTGTTGTCAGTCATGACATCCCGGTCTCATTCAGTTGTGGTGCTGGCAAGCATAGCACTGCTGAGCCTGTGTATTGAGGACTATTTCTTCCCAGATGGAGAATCTTACATTTATGTGTGTTAAATGACATCAGATTGAGGTTTGCCCATCTCATGAACATGTCCAGGTCTCCCTGTATTGCCAGCCTGTCTTCGACCGTGACCATGCTCCCCAATAGTTTTTGCTATTTTGCTTATAATACCCAAATCTAAATAATTGATGAACATGTTGAAGAGCAGTGGTCTGAGTACTGAAACCTGAGGGATGCCACTGGTCACCTTCTGCTATGATGACTCAGTTTCATCAGTCAATATCCTTTGGGTCCAACCACGAAGTCAGTTACCAGACCATAAATTAGTTGAGGCTGTATTTTCCCAATTTAATCTTAGGACATTGTAGGAGACAGGTCAAAGGCGTTTTTGAAGTCCAGGTATATGACATCAACCTCATTTCCCCTATTCAGGTGGTGAGTTACCTGATCATAGAAGGAAATGAGGGTGGTCTGGCATGACTTGCTTGTAATGATGCCATGTTGGCTATCCTTCAGAATACTGCCTTCACTTAGTCTGTATGTAATGGATTCTTTGGTAAATTTTCTCCAGGATTTTACCAGGGACTGAAGTTAAACATACTGGCCTGTAATTTCCTGGGTCCTCCCTTCTCCCTTTCTTAAAGATAGGTACCACATTGGCCTTTTTCCAGTCTTCTGGGACTTCTCCCAAGTGCCATGAGTCTTCATAGATTTCATAGACATTAGGGCTGGAAGGGACCTCGGGAGATCATCGAGTCCAGCCCCCTGCCCAAAGGGCAGGAAGTCAGCTG
>NW_017728949.1:49733706-49747319 GCF_001723895.1 Crocodylus porosus | reverse complement strand
TTCGGTGTTAAACACCATGAGGTTCTCGTCCGCCCATTTGCTGAGCTTGTCCAGGTCAGCCTGGATCACCTGCCTATCTTCTGGCGTGGATGCTTTGCCCCAAAGTTTGGTGTCATTGGCGAACTTGGCCAGTCCACTCCTGACTCCGATGTCCACATCGTTAATGAATATGTCAAATAACTTTGCCGTGCAATGGCATCAGCCAGTTCTTTTAGCACTCTTGGGTGTAGTTCATCTGGTCCTGCTGACTTGTAGATATTTAGCCTTGCTAAGTGTTCCCCCACAAGACCTATGCCAACTGTGGCAGGGTGGTCACCCCCACCTTGACTATCCTATATCTTATCAAGCAGGTTAACACCCAGGTGGAATACCACGTGAAGTATTCATTCAGGAGTTTGGTTTTGTCCTGCGTGTCAGTTATCAGCTGTCCTATTTCATTAATCAGGGGCCCTATGCTTCCCTTATTCTTTTTTTAACTTCCTGCATATCTAAAGAAGGACTTTCTGTTGTCCTTGATTCCGGTTGCCAGTTTGTACTCGGTTTGTGCTTTTGCCGTCCTGATCTGCTCCCTACAGGTGTGGGCTGTTCCTGAATATCTCTCTTTGGTAGTTATTCCTGACTTCCATCCCTGTAGGCTTCTCATTTTAATTTCAGGATGTCCATGACTTGCCTGCTGAGCCAAGGGGGTCTCCCAGCTCTTTTGTTGCCTGTCTTGTGAAAGGGAATGGATTTCCTTTGAGCTTTTAGGATCACTTTGAGGAATGACCACTCTTCTTGTACTCCCTTTCTCATCAGACTGTGGTCCCACAGAGCCTTGCCAAGCAATCTCCTGAGTTTGTGGAAATCAGCTTTCCTAAAATTAGGGATTTCTACCTTACTGGACAATTTCCCTGACTTACGGTGAATGGGGAAAGTAATCATCTCATAGTCACTTTTGCCCAGTTTCCCTTCAATCTTCAGGTTGCTCACTAGATCATCCCCTTTGGTTCTTGCTCACTAGATCGGCCCCTTTGGCCAGAACCAAGTCTAGGAGCACCTTGCCCCGGTCAGCCGGTGCACTTCCTGAGTTAGATAGAGCTCCTCAATACAAGTAAGAAAACTTTGTGAGCAATCAGATCTAGCTCAGTGCTCATTCCATGAGCAGCTCTGTGACAATCAGCTCTGTGATAACTCTGTGACATTAACTTTCAAAGAAAAATTTGTGGCGATCTCCGTCCCCTTCAGAAGCAGATCAACAATTTCCCTTCCTAGTAGATAATGGTTATGGAAAAAAAAGCCAGATGGAACACCTATGAAAAGATTCACAGTATTAAAAGTATTTAAAAGCATTTATCACTGTAAACCAGTAAGACTAAGAAATCAAAAAATAATCAGGGATTTGGATTACAGATTTAGATAGTAAAGATCTTAAACAACTGGGACCTTATGCTTTAACTTAAAGGTATCATTGTAGATCCCAAAAATAATGTGTATTATTTCCTGGTAAGTTATTTCTATAATGATACATAGGCCTCTAATAAGAGGCTTCCAAAATGAATGAACACTGTCTTAGAATGAGCTACATATGTTCCTTCATAGCACCTCAAATGGCCAATCATAACATTGTAACTACTGTAGGAAAGATCTTATGAGAATACAGATGAATTCTAAAATTATGGCTATAGCTGACCTGGAAGCACATTATGTATTTAGAATTGTTTTTATGTCTTTATATGTTGTGAGCCAGCTCCATGTTTCATGCCTTTGTTCCTGGGTGAGAGTAACTGCTAACGCCAACACCAAGAAGCAAGCACAGGTGTGGCACCTAGCACAATGGGCCTAAAAATGAATGAGATCTTTACATGTTACTACAGTATTCATGTTAGCAACAACCCAGCATAGTTTCTTGATGTTCCTACTAGGAACTTCATTACTTACAGATACTTCAGCCACATGTCCTTAATAATACTTAACTTCACATATATGCTTAATCAAGAATTTTCTCTGAGACACATCTTTTAACTCTTTAGCAAAGCCTGAGCAAACTGACTTCATTCAAAGGAACTCCTATAAGTGCATAGACTATAGGAATGCTTATAAAGTAATATACTACCCAGTGTGAACAGCAACAGAAGAGCTGAACCATCCAGAAACGGCTACTTACTAAGTGCCCATGGAAATAATAAATGTTCAGCAAAAACCAAGAAGGAAAGAAAGCAGATTCCTTAAGGGATGGATGACAACTCAGGTGCTTCTAACCGAGTAACAAGACAATGGAGCCCCTGTAAATTTGATTAATGATCCAGAACACTCCTTTTTTCACAGGAGTAGATACTTCAGCTTTCTCGAATCACTGCCATGGAAGAGTCAGATTCAGCTGTGATTCTGTACCATTAATACAGGAGTTGCAACAGCTAAAGAAAAAGTAACTTTCCTGATTCTGTATAAACTGTCCAGGAAACACGCATAAAAAGTGTTATATGAACTCCCCTCAAAAGAAAAAAGTCTTTACTTACCTGAAACCCAGTATGGAGAAAATGTTTTATACTGAAAATTTCCATTCAAATAATCCTCTAATGTAAGAGCCCTAGGACTCTCATCTGGTTTGGAAGCTGTAGATATAAGAAAAATGGATGCTATTAAAAACATTGTATGGATCAGCAGTCCTTTCTAGCTGGGTGTCTCTCTTCTCCCTTTTTTCATGAATTTAGTATGAGTGATTAGCCCTGAGAATGTAATATTCTATTTATTCATAGATCAGGCACTGCAGAATCTGTCAAGTGACAGCTTCCTAGCACTTGAACTGACAATGTCCTTCAAACTTTTGGAGAAGTTGCCTCTAGGAATATACAAATAAGAACTTGACTGAGATTGATTCATTTCATATACACAGGGATGGCCTTCGGTACCAATGACAATGGAAACCCTCCTTGTTATAGTTTCCAGGTTTTAAAATGGACGTGCGTCTCATGGACTTGTGCAGGGTGACTAGTATTTTTAAATATATGCCACCGAAGAACATTTTAGTCACCACCAACCTAAAGGTAAAATACTCTCTACCATAAAAGTCCCTATAACTTTTCCTCCCAAGCTTTTCAGTGTTCTTCTAACAATTGTTAAGAGATGAACATTAGACTTGAAAAGCCATAATCACCTGTACTTGTTTATTAGGGTAGTCACAAGAAGCATGAGACAAATTCACAGAGGACAATAAATAAAGGGAAATTTCAAGAATCTAACAAACTGAATTCCAAACATTAAGTGAATGGTAAAAGAGTGGTTCTTCTCCCCTAACTTCATCTTTCTGATCCCGCTCCACAGTCATGACTGCTGCCACATTACTTCTTCCAAACAGGCTATGTATATTCATAACTGCTTCTGAATGCTACTCAGTGATGTACTCTCCATTTTCCTCTACAATATACCTGAAGTGGATCATTTCCAACCTGGGAAAGGCCTGTTCACCAGAAGCCTATAGTAAGATGAAAAGTACTGGGTAATACCATTGTCCATGATTTTGCTTGCCAGTGCTGGAGCTGAGAATTGAGTTGGGGTTACTGATATTAATTGCAACAGCATTGCGCTCCCACTCAGACAGGGAGATGGCTGGATGGCCTTGATGGAACTGAAGCGTTCAGAAATGAGCCACCCCAAAAGTTAAGGAGGAGACAAGACTGAACAGAACAATACAAATGAGCTGCCAGATAGCAGGGGAGTGGCCTTGTTAATACTGGCTGTGTAACTACTGTCTTGGGAAAAGGGGTTGGAGCTGGAAACAGAGGCTGGGCTGCAATTTGACTGTGTGTGCAGTGAACAGGGAGGGGAGAGTTGGCTCTGAGCTTTACATCTCCAGTCAGTTTATTCCAAGCAAGATTCTTTAGCAGTTAAGGCAGAAGAGTTGTTTTTGTTAGCCAGCCAAGCCAGGACAAGTACAGTAGGAGGAACAACTATTTGTTTACTCATTCACTGTTGCAAAACCCAATTTATAATGATTTGGAAGAGAGATAGTTTTTCTAATACTTTGTTACAACCTGCTGCAATTAACTTATCTCAAAGACCCTAAGTTTAATTTTCAAGCCAGTCCCTTGAGTTACAAACTGGCTATTCAAAATACTTTTGTTATAAAAACAATGAACAAAGTTGTGGCTATTTATTTTTAATATTTTTTAAAAGTGAAAACAAATTGAGCAACTGTTCCAGTCATATAGTCTGAATGGGCAGACAGTAATACTTAAATGCCAAGCTAAGGAATATGAGACTTTTCGTGGCAAATTTCTGAAAAACAAAAACTAGGAGGCCGATACTGATAGCCATTTTTAAGGAGGCATATCGACTGATACTGATCCAATTTCCCATACAGCTGCATGCAGCCAGTAAGTCCATTGTGGTGGAAGGGGAGGGGGGAAGGAAGGGGCATAGGGGGCGCAGATCAATGCCCCCTGCGGTGAAGAAGGGGGCAGGCGTAGGCGCTGCCCAGCTGGGGCGGGGCGTGGGACAGAGCCACAGCCCATCGGGGGGGCAGCTCCGACAGCTGCACACACCCCAGGAGGGCATGGGGGTGGGGCCTGTGCCCCCAAATCTGCACGGGGAGGGGCAGGCAGGCTGCAGCTGCGGCCTGGAGCCTGGGCTGTCCGAGCTGTTCTCAGTGGGGGCTGGACTCAGTGTGGTGGCTATGGAGGGGGTTGCATCCACCCCAAATTTTGCCTTAGTTCTGTTCTCAGCACCAATGCCTGCCTGGTATAGCCCCCAGCTCAATGTCTCACCTCCACCCACACGCTGGGAAGAGCCGGGGCTGTGCTGGGCAGGCGTCAGTGCTGCCAGTGGGCCTATGGTGAAATTTGGGGTGGTTGCAATCCCCTCTGTAGCCCCAGCTCTGAGCCCATCTCCCATCAAGATGAACCTGGTGCAGCCCCAGCTCCAGCTGGCAGCTGCAGCCCACCTGCCCCACACTGTGCAGATCTTGAAGCACACAGCCTGCCATGCCCTCCTGGGGTCTGCGCAGTGGCGGGAGCCGTGCCTCCCTGATGAGCAGTGGCATCGTCCCATGCCCCGCCCTGCCCCAGCTGGGTTGCACATGCCCTCTTCCTCACCACAGCGGGTGTTAATCTGTCCCCCCCCACACTTCTCCCCTACCCCCTCTCCTTCCACCACAATGGACTTACCAGCTGCATGCAGCTCTTCACACTGCTGGGCTGTGCTCCTCACTGCCTGAGTACTGTGCTGCAGCTTCACGCACACACGTATCAGCATTTATTGGTCAAACACACCATTTTCTTTATATTGGTATTGATCTGATATCAGACTGATGTATCAATGTACTTCTAGCAAAAACCCACCAAAAATGAGAATTTCACACCAGAAAGGCTATACAACACAGTTAATCTTCAGGTGGGAAAAAGAAGCTTTATGATAAGGACAACTCAGTTCAACACCTTAATTAGCGGCTTTCCAGTTTCTGGAATCTCCTGGACTTATTCTGCTCCCAGTGAAGTCAATGGGAATTTTGCCATGGCTTTCAATGAAGCAGCACAGAGAACATTTCTTTTACTTCATCCTGGTTTTGTTTACTTATGTTTTTCTTGCTTCAGAGCTCACAAACAAAGATAGTCCAATTGAAATGATTTTCTACACTGGAGTTTTACATTTTGCCTTATTACACGTTTGTCTCTCTGTTGAAGCTAGATATTCGCTTCCTGCAAAACTTTTCTCTGTATTTACTTTTATGGGGTACTTTGTGCATGGCTTTTCTGCTAAGTAGCTATTACTTACTGGAGAATACACATGTCAGGTTGACTGCTGACACTGGTTTTGTCTGCACTAGTGCAGAAGAAAACTGTCAGACCTAATAAAGTGAATGCCAATCCACAGTTAAAAACATACCAGTACCAAAAACTCTGTGAGTCATAATAAAGCTCAGAAAATATCTAGAAGTTTATAAAAAGTTAATCTCCTTTGAGAAAAACATGATAGTATTTTACTGAGAAGAGAGGAAAAACAAACAATTATGAACTCTCGTTAGTTTTAAATGATTTCCAAGAAGAATAAAATTTTACATCACTTCTCCATAGTAAATAAATCGATATTTAAAATGTTTTTAATATGGTAACGTAAGAGTGACCTGAGGAAGAATCTCTTGCATTTAAAAGCTTGCCTAGCTATTACACAGTTGGTCCAATAAAAGATACCACCCTAAGAAATCCTTGCCTCTTTTTAATGCCTTATATTTTTAGTTTAAATTTTCCATTTGGATTCTGTTTTTATCCTGGTTATAAACCCATTATTAAGACTTATTTTCACTACTGTGTTTTCCAGGGGCCAAAACCTGCAGTCCTATATGATTCTGTAATAAGGCAAAAGTTTTGTATGGTTTTTGCATTTGTTAAAAGTCAATAAAGAATCTGGAGGAGATTATTTTTCTAAACTTATACACAATATCACTATTAAGTTTATTATGTCCTATTGTCTTCATTTTCACATCAGCTAACATCTTAAGGATTTTGTTAACCATGTTTCTTTCAAGTCTGATGAGTTAGTGCAAATGCCAATGAATTGCAAAATGACATGTCCATTTCTACTTAAATTTCTAGCATCCCATTTCAAGAAAGCTGAATGGAAGTGTTTCTCACTTGATTACCTTTTCATTTGAGTGGTTATTTCTAAGCAACTGAAACTGAAGATACACATAAATGGTTTAATTAGAGAGGCAGTTTTAATTATTTGCATTTTTCTAACTCCTTTCTTATAACCAAAGATCATTTCTATAATTTGAAATTGTGTTCCACAATGAAATAATATGTCTTCATTTACTCCTCATCTTTCTAGTCTTTCCCCATTCTTTACTTCACTTCATGTCCTCATGTTAGATTCTGTTTCTGGACCAGATGTGCTCCGGTCCAAATTTCCAAAATCAAATTAAATTTTACCAACCCTTATTTTAGTTTCTCCAGTGTTGAAAACAATGTTTGTCAATTGGTCTGTTGAGGTGTCTGTAGCATCTTTCAAGGATGCTGCAGAGTGCCACAGAATGTCATTATTGTTAGGTTTGGAAATGTTATTTACAAGACAAACCCAGAGCTTTCAAATAGGAATTCATATTATTAAAAAAGTATATCTGTTGTGGTCTTCCTGAGTTCTTTTCAACAGAAAAATTGCTCTTTATATAGTACCATAAAAACATCAAATAACTCATACTCAGAACACCTATCTAAATTAGGTAAGTGTTATTCCCATTGCAGAGCTAGAGAAATGGGGGACTGTTGTGAAGTGACCTACCCAAGAAACAAGCAGAGCAAAGAGTAGAAGCCAGAGGCTCCTGACTCTGAACACTGCCCTCTTTACTTCACAGCATACCGCCCTAACTTTAAATTTCTGTAGGCCAGCAATTCTCAACCAGGATGCTGTGACACCTTGGGGTGTTTTGAGATTCTTTCAAGGGGTGCCACACAACGTTAATGCTCTTAGATGTGCAAACATGATTCATGAGAGAACCCCAGAGATTCCAAAAAGAAATTCATATTGTTAAAAGCACCTGTTGGTATCTCTCTGTTATCTGCAACAGAAGAATTGCTTTATTATTTTTCTGTAGTTAAAAAACCCCAAAACTTAAGAGTTGGCATTTTCTGAGTGATGTCTAGAGTCTAACGAGGGGTGCCTTGAGTTTGAGAAAGGTAGAGAATCACTGCTATAGACCTTTTCCCTTCTGTAGTCATTCTTTGGGCCAACAACATCAAGTCATCACAACAGTGCGTTCTACAGCATGTTACAACGCGTCTATCCTTGACATCTGCTCTACATTTTAAACAGTAATGACAGCTAGCTATTGATGCACTTAAATATTGCTTTATGTACATAAGTAACTCTGACAATACATGGTCATAAGTATTGTGTGCAATCTCTACAAATTGCACATTTTGTTCCAAGATGCGATTTGTGGGTCAAACATCTTTCCTACAGTTTCATCCCTGTGAGCACTTAATAAAGAGAGAACTCAAAATGAAGATTAAACACTAAGATTAAAAACACACCATACTGGTGTTCTGCTCAGATTATCATGGTCATATTATTATTCCAAAATATGACATTTCAACATCTGTGTGTGAAGCTTTTCAGAGCACTGGTGAGACAGCAGAGGTCAACACACAGGGAGCCATTACAGCTCTACGTGTTCTTTATATCAAGTAAAAACTGCCTTTTCTTTCAGGTTCTTCTGCAGCTGGAAATCAGTACCTGGATGAAGAAGAATGGCTAAAGCTGGCCAACATCCTGCACCTTCAGAGTCAATTGCTGTCAGACTGCTAAACTCTTTCTCACTCTTGGGGACATTCTGTACTTTTCATTATTACTGGACTTCTAAAGAATAGAGCAGCAAAACACATCCATTCCCATTTGTAATTCAAATAATTCTGCTCAATCTTATCACAGACCTGTAAGCCACATATCTGTGACTGTTAAGATGGGTTACTATAACTCCTATTTAGGAATGAAAAGTCACACCTTGACACTGCTCAAACTAGCTAAAATGTAGCAGCTCACCTGTTTTGCAACACAGATTACTACAAACACATCACTTCAGAGCTTCACACTTAGCAACAGCTCCTCAATGAACATAAATCCAGACAGAAGTCTCAGTTCTGATATTCAAATCCCCTCATGGGAACAGCATGTCTACGTGTGCATTCAATCTAGTACCTCTCCAGGCATTTATACATGTGCTCTAGGAGTCCGGGATGGCACTCTAATTAGAGCAGTTCCAAGGGCCATTCTAATTAAAGCGCCCGGAGTGTCTCGTGCATCAGTGTCCCTGTGCTTCAAATTGCCAGTGGGGACACTTTATCTAAAGCTTCTTGAACAAGCTTTAGATAAAACACCCCTGTTGCCATTTTGAAGTGTGGGGCTGCTGATACATGAAATGTGGAAGACTTCTGGAGTGCGATAATTGCCATGCTTCAGCAGACTCGATTAATCAATGCAGTAGAATTACAGCAAGTTGGGCCAGGATCTCTGCTCATGTTTAGGCACCTTCCATTGTGAGGTATAAAGAAAATACACATTTGCCTGTCTTAATGTGCATTAACTAAAGAGCATGGGGTTTTTTAAGTGGCACATAATGCACGTTAGCCTATTTTAATGCGTCTTAACTAAGTAGCACATTTTAGTGACACTTTAATATGCATTAAGATAGATTAATGCACATTAAAGTGCATGTGTAGACGCACCCAATTCTTACTACCTGAGAAATTCCGTCTCCCTTCATAACCCCAAGGCCTTATGCTGCTTCATTCCACAGAAATAATGAAACTGTCAGCCATGAGTGCAGGAGAAAGAACATTCACAATAGCTAGGGATTATCTAGACATAAGAAACTAATGGACTTCATTACTGCTCAGGCTGAATGGAAAACTCATTTCTTATTTTACTCCTGTCAGTGAGTTAAAACCCCAGCTCCCAAACAAACAAACCAAACCAAACCAGCAAAACATCCTGTAAAATAGTAAAGCTAGTTTCCTGTTAGGTTGGGAATAAAGAAAAGACAAGCTTTCACTGCTATTTCCATTTTTAACTCTTTGGGAGGCACTTAGCTCAGCTGCTATGGTAAAGGGGTTATGTAAATACCTGTATTAGAGAGCTTCATTGAGCTGTCTCGCATGGAAAACTTCTCTGGGCTATCAAGCCAGTGCCACTTTGGTATCACTTAAAAACATGCGTATTCCAAATGTCATACAAAATGTTTTTTAATAAAGCACTGTGGCAATCTGAGACCTATTCCTTCCCTGAAACAGGCTCAAAAAAGCTGTTGGTGTATCAGACAAGCTGTTTTCCAGTCGCTGGTAAACTACTGAAGCAAGCTATTAACTAATGTTTTATTAACAACTGTTGTTATAACAATATATATTGTAAATAATCACAAATTGTTTCCTACCCTCCTCCCTAAAAGCAATCAACTGGTAATTGATTCAAAAAATATCTTTTACAATTATTATTTACCTAATACAAGTTCACCATAGTCAAAGCTAATGACTAACAAATCATGAGAGTGTCATTACCCCAAAGGCAAATGATACAAGTAACATGGCTATGATGGATTATAAGAATTACCTTTGCAGGCCTGTCAAAGCATATTATTTGTCATGCACAATAAAGTTAAGTCAGGTTATTTTTACTTGAAAGAACTCGTAGCATGTTCCTCTCTCTCCAGGAACCTTACCTGTCAATACAAGATTCCCTTAGCTGTAACAATACCAAGGAAACAATCCTGAAAAAAGTTTTGTAAGCAATCATATAAACTTTTAAAACAACTCTACCAAACTTTTAAAACAACATCCCCTTACCTCTTGATGGAAGTAGTATAATACCCATGATGAATAAGGAAAGGCAAAGGCATATGATCACTCCAAATATGACTTTTAGCCAAGTCTGCAGGATAGAAACAAGCAATAATCATCATCTACTTCAATAATATGAAGTAGTTAGTTCATGACTTGACATGTAACCAGAAACCCCCTCCCCAAAAGCAAGACTATCTTTTTCCTATTTGATTACTGACACCAATCCAAGGAATGAACACAGAACTCCTGCATCATATCTGAAACTGTCTTTCTTTTTGTCTGAAGCAAATACTTACAGACCAGAGCCTGGCCTTATGCAACAACAGAAAGTTTAGACTGACAAATTCAGTATTTAAAGTCTGAATTCAGTTTGTGTACAGACCTTCATTTTTCCAGATATATTCCAAAGCAATGCAAATTCTCTCTTCTGTGAGTCGGTCAGCAGGTCTAAGAAAGGAGTTTGAAAAGGCAGTCTCTGATTTCAGAGGCCGAAACTTAGTCAGACTTATTTTTTATGCATTTTTTAAACCTATGCCAAATTTCAAGGGTTTTGTGTAAAATTAGAAACAGATTTTTTGGGGAGGTTCTTGGCTCTAAGATAAAATGTGTGTGGCTATGGGTTAGTAGTTACATCTTTCTCAGCAGTTGGTAAGCTGTAACCAACTTCTGCTTATGTTAACTTGTGGGTTTTATGACTCATCAGTAAGTTTGGTACCCTTTTTTTGTTTTATTTTGTTTTGTCTGAACAGTATTTACAGTATATTTTGGTAATTTTTCATGTTTTATCACTCACAATGACTTTATTACTGCTCTCAATAGAGTAACAAGGTAAGAGAAAACAAAGTACCTCTTTTTATTAGTATATATTATACTTTCATGTTCCATTTTTGGAAAAAGACAGAAAAAAGACTATAAAGGAAATGCACAGAGCGTAAGAAATACAAAGTCATTTATCGCTTTCAACCATCTTTTTGTCATGTGAATAAGAGGAAAATCCTAAGAAAATGATGACTAGCATAGACTGAGCAAGGAAATGGGTAGTGGCCTGATGCACATTTACAAATAGTTTATTTTATTTAGCCCACTAAAGTGAGGTCAATTAAAAAAAAAGTTTAACATTGATAACAAGTTTAAAGAGAATCCTTACCAGAGACAGGAAACAAACAGAGTAGATAAAATTATGCCATTGCAAGTAGAGTGTAAGGCATACTTAGACTGTTTTTTTCAATGTCTCTAGCATTAGTGTAGCATCCCACTGGTGACAGACAAACCAGTATTTTTATTTTTATATTATTGTGTCTTATCTGGAAATTAGAAAAACTCTGTGCATCGACTCAGTGAGGTCATGTCAGATCCATTCAAATATGGAGGACACTACTGCCTTTTGGTTAAGCTGGAGACAATATAAAACCCTCCTGCAATTTATGGAGACTCTGCTGTAAATAAAAGTATCTTCATATTTGGAACAGATCATCCTGAATTCAGTTGTCTGTGGCCACAAAGTGCATCTACTGCATATACTGCATAGTGCATCTACAACCTCAAAATGTAGTATGAGGTTGATGTTTATGTGGGTATTCAAAACCTTGTTCTACGTGTAGATTGCAGGAGGCTAGAAAACCATGGGTTACATTACGTGACGTAACTTGGGAAACCCAGCTGGCCTTATTGAGTGATGGAAGCCTGACTTAATCTGCTCCTGGGTAGCTGCACACCGGAGCTGTTCAGAAGCTGCTGCGGACTGCGTGGCTTTGCCTCTCTTCTGTATGCATGGCTGTCTGGGTTCCTTCCCTGTCCACAGCACGCCCACACTCTCAGTCACTCAGCTGGGGCTGTGCCAAGCCAGTCACTAATTAAGCACATTTTTATTTTTCCTTCAGTGCTTAAAATATTTAGATGGGGAAATTTAGACCTCAGAAAGATGCTTCTGAACAGATGATCACTTCTGGTGCCTCTGCCAAAGAACCAGTCATGACATTTTCAGCTCATTACCTCAGCATGAAACTGGACCAACTGCTCAAGTCTCTCGCACCCAGTTTACAGCATTTGCTAGGACAGACTGCTGGGATGCAACCATATATTATTTTGCAAGAGGGAGCCTCCCTGTCCTTTGAATCGTGTTTCTCCTTACAGTCATGAAACGCAGCAGGGATGGGCACGTCACTCTCAACAGACTTGGCGTAAAGCAACACAGCAGTTTTAAGAGGCAGATGACTGAAGATTCAACAGACTTCTGTTTGATAGGCATATAGAGGACCTTCTTTCTTGCAGGCAAGAAATGGGTCACTATGCTCTAGAGAAGCAGCTGGTAGGGGCTGTCTAGCAAAGCTGAGCCGAGTTGGGTCTGGGCAATGTGCCGTGAAGCTTGGCTCAGTTCAGCAGTGCTGGACCCCCTTGACCATGTGAAAACTGGAAACTTACTCAGTTTTAACAAGCTTGAATGAAAATCCAGGGCAGATTAGAAAGCTCAGAAATTAAGACACAGTCATTCTCAAAAGGGTTTAAACTTAGCATTTGCCTCCGCCCCCCTGTGATGTATTGATCTGTGTCAGCCAATACAATCTTTTATTCCCATACCTCCTTCAGCTGATCAGGTATTTCAGCTGGTGAATGCATATGAAATGAAGGCCTTGACTGAGACGGGCTGTGAGTTTTTCTCTGCTTTGCCTCCATGCTGAATCAAGCATGCAGCCCCCATGCTCAGCTTCTCTCTATCTCCCCCTTTTGGCAAGGAAGTTAACCCTGTGCACCTGAAGTGGGGCCAAGGGCTCATAGGTGTCTATTTGACACCTGGGGCTGCAGTACACTTGATGCATAAAGCGGTTCCTTTCTCTGGAGGCCTGCAAAAAAAATCACAGACACACATACATTAAACGGCACAAAGGTGGCATTTGTTTGCAAACAAAGGTCAGAGCAGAGTCAGGTACTCAGATTACTCTGACTCCACATTGGTATTCACAAGCGAAATTTATCTTCTCTCTCCTGGGCACGTGTGCAGAAACAGGAACTCTTACAGCTTACTTCCGTTCCATACAAACATACATGTAAGTTACATCACTACATACATTGCATGTATAGTATAATTAACTACTTAAGTATACAGGGCGGAAAAGTAAATATGCATCAGCTAATTAAGCATGCTCAGAAACTACAACAGGACACTTAAGTTTACTTCCCCCCACCCCTTTCAAGGACACAGATAATTGAATTTTGGCTCCTGCAATCCGCATGAGAAAGACTTAAGGCAGGTGAGGGGGAGAAACTGCAATTAAAATAAGAAAGGCTGTAGCAAGGCTGGGAAAGAAAAAG
>NW_017728949.1:49728812-49733606 GCF_001723895.1 Crocodylus porosus | reverse complement strand
TGTCAGAAGCTAGCATGATATAGTTGCAGAAAACCAGACCAAAACAATACTACTTTTTTCATGGGTTCTGCATATTTTTCACAATTGAAAAATTGCACTAATTATGAGTGTACAGGGCTGAATGCAGGATTTAGCAAAGGAGGGTGAAGGAGCTACAACTCTGCTCCCGGCCTCCTCCCTGCAACCCACTGGTGCAGAGAAAACACTGCAGGACCCTCTGGAGACTTTTTATAGCTCCCAGCGCGATAAGCATCCCCACTTTCACCTCTGTGCTCAGAGGCACATCCCCCCGCTCCTTCTGTCCCTTCCCCCTCCAGTTGTTGCTGCTTTTCCTGCTGTTCCAGGTGCAGGGAAGCTTCAGAACTGCTCCTGCCTATGTGCGCTGGGCCGCATGGGGGCTGAGCTCAGCTGGGAACAGCAGCAGCAGCAGCAGCAGTGGGGAGCAGGTGCAGTCCCCCCAGGAGCAGGCACATGAAGCTGCTGCAGCTGTGCTTGCCCTAGGTGAGTGCAGCCCAGCTGGAGAGTATTCCCCCACCCTCAGGACAAGAGGGAAAGCAGCAGTGACTGAGCAAAGAGGGGATGGAAACAGTGGCAAGGAAACATTCCTCTGAGCGTGGAAGGGAAAGGTGGGGGGTGTCTCTTTTGCTCTGGGGACCTTTTTAAAGTCTCCAGAAGATCCAGCAGCATGCTCCAGTCTGAAAGGAGATGCAGCTGTGCCACTGTATCCCCTCTAGATCCACCCATGTAAGCACATAGACTTTATTCAAAGACATCTGATTTTTGACTTGATTGGGGCCCCTGTCTTGAAAGGGCTCATATACTGAGTGTCTTACTCCCCCAACTCACCTCAGTCTCTTGTGCCATACAGAATGGAGAGTGTGAGTTCATGCAGAGAAAGTGAGAAGAAATGAGGAAATGGGACCAGAATATGGGTGCATATTTGCGGGAAGGGTTACCCTGGGTGATCTGGGTTAGAATTTTCTAAGGGAGCTAAGCAACCCAGTTTGCTCATGGTTAAGTGGGAGTTGAATGAGTTCCTCAGGAGTGAACACAAGTTTTCTATTAAATGAAGTTATTGATAGAATTTGTCCCATGCCACAGTCATAGCAATGTTAAAAGGACAGTTTTCCCTTCTACTTCTTCCTCACACCGAGGGAGGCTCAAAATATTGTCCTCTAGTGAAGCCATCATGAACCAGCTGTCACTCAGTGCAAGTGGCTCTGAGTTTCAATAGCAGTCACAAGAGTAATAGCAGTAGGACTGAGGCTGTGGGTTCAGAATTGTCTGAATAGGCCTGGGAGGGGTAAGAAGACAGTCTCAAACACTTTGCAATACCTCTGATTTAAAACCGGGGTTTCATTTTCTCATTAGCACTTGTTTCTTCATTCCCCGTGCCATTTCCCTTTTCTTAATGACAGAACAAAAGACAGTTTGAATGTTGCTCCTTACAGTAACTACTTCCTATAATCTTACCAAAGGAGGCAAAAGGAAAGCCAAGAAAGGAGCAACAATGGTAGTTACAAGGCCCTTTGACTCCTGAAGGATAGTAACAGTGACTCTGAATTACTGATTAAAACAGCAGTGGTTGAAATTTTCAGAAAGAAAAATGTCTTTGCTAAAATAGCTTAAGATTTTTTTTACAGAAAAATATTATTAACCATCATACTGCTGCTTATTTGCTTTCCTAAACCCTCATTTCCTTCCTAGTATTTTGTGAAAACTCTCATACACATTGTCCGATGAAAATCAGAATTTTCAAAAATTTCTCACCATGTTTGGTTATATCTAACACAATAAAAAAATTCCCCAAAACCTCAAAAAGGAACAAAACAAAACAAAACAAAGCCAAAGAGTCTGATCAAAACATCAAGAGTTTCCAAATACTGAGCTCTCTTTCCAATATATGGGGATTTGCAGAACTTCACAAAGGAAATGATTCAAACTCATATGACACGTTCCAAGGCAATAATTCAGCAAGGAGACAATGATGCTGCATAACGTATATTTTTCAAATTTAGAAGTCTTACGCATGTGTTGTAGTAATCACAGCAGCTAAAGAACAACTGATGCAATACTAACAGTAAAACAAAACGCAACCCCACTAGTTAACAAATGTCACAAGCCATGTCAATCAAATGACCCTTCTAAATGAACCCCTTCTCTCTGCTATTTGCTTCAGTACATTAAATACCTGACTGCTCTGTGTTTTAAAATGTTATTGTTGCACAGTGAAACCAGACACTGACACTAAGTGAAAAATTAATTCCCAATCCAGTGAGTAAACCTTACAGAACTGCCTCTTCTATCTACAGCTGCTAATTCTTTGCTACAAGGAAGAAAAACGAAGATGGATCACATAAGGCATTTTTTGGAGAAAGGGGGAAGGAAGTAAATGAACAAAGAGAAAAAGCAAGAACTAAATTAAAGCAAATTGAGAAGTGAGAGAAAAGCCTTTTGGGTGGGAAGGAATGTGAGAGAAGCAAGGCACAATTTAGATTTATGGGTGGAAGCTGGAAAGTAGGGAAGGGGTGAAGGGAGACAGAAAAAGAAGGCACAAAACTGGCTTGTGAATATGATAGGAATTAGTCTGTGCATAGTATACATGATTTTTTGCAGGGCAACTACCCTTTGAGAATATAGGAGACAGCACAAAGTGTAACATGCCATGAGATCAATAGCTCTGTACCCCAGGGTTCTGCTCAGTGTTATTGAGAGCTGTGCATGCTTAGGGAGCACCCACTATTAGAGATGAAGCCAACAGAGTTCGTAGAGGCAGAATTTGATCTCAGAAAAAGTTTTGACGTGCCATCTGCCCAGCTTTGGAGGAATGTTCTGTGCAGTACTCCTCTGTGCTGCCAGAATAGAAACATTTAAGCATGGCCTCTCCTTTGTTGCCCCAGACAGTGGAATAAGCAGGGTTCTTGCTGTGGCTCCAGAAATTGTCACTCAAACATGATTGTTCCACCTCCACTCAGATAAATTTCACCCGCTCCAAGAGTAGAAAGCTGGTCACAGCCTTACAGTAACGCTGTATACTATAAGATCGAGCTAAAGTAAAAGCAGAGGGAACCTATTGACATTGAAATGAAAAGTATTCACCTATATCTAAGGCCTTAGCAAGTGGAGATGGGGAATAGTGTAAACAGGAGGGAGTTGAAAGTGAGTAGCACTGCCATCGGGAAGTGCAGCAGCAGTAAAATTTGGGAAGGCTGTGAGAGAACTTTAGGGTGAAATCTGGCATGGTGTGTTTCATTAGAATGGAAATGCAGGGGTCCACTGACTGAAAACCTGGGTCTTCTTGCATTAGGTGCCTAACGTTTAGGAACTCATGTTAGAAAGTTTAGATTGTACTCTCAGAATCTCTCTCTATTCCAAGCCTGACTGAAACAGTAGTCTAACTGCTCTGTGTACTTGACACTGGACCAAGCAAGAATGGATGGGACGATACAAATATAACTAAAAGCTAAAGCAGATGGAAATGAATGCAAGTTGAAATTCCTCTTAAGCTTAGCACGCAAGGACTTCTACTTAACTAGACAAATCCCTACTAACTGTGGGTTTCTTCTTTTCATATCTGTCTGCAAAATCAGAGCTCTAAGTGCAAATTGCAAACAGGAACCTAATAACATGAATTTGTCATACTCCCTGAAGGACTTTGGGTCCATAAGGCAATAAATGGAAACATAACTAGTAGACAGTTATATAGCAATTTCATGCAACCTTTACAATGTCCTGCTTCCTGAAGATGCAATATGAATGAAATTTTTACAACACCGTATGTGAACAAATGTACTGGAGTGGAAATTTCCTATCCTCTTATCTGCTGGGATTTCAATTTTTGGTGTCACAGGATTTGCGTGAAATAAGGACTATATACATGTTTTGGTGTTGCAGTGTAACAACTAGAGTGGGCCATACCACAAACCCAGTAGTATTTACTTACCAGAAGCCAGCAACATGCTTGTGATACAGCCTCTAATAGAGACATATTTGGTAGGGTTTGCACCCTGAGCTGGTACAAGTTCCAGCTGGTGTCTGGGACTCAGGGAGTGGAGGCACATGGACTTGAAGCTCACGGTAACAAGAGGTTCTGTGTGCACAGAGCAGGAGAGATGTCCAGGGGCCAAGAAGTTAAGTGACTTGCCTGCCATCCCTTACAAAAGGCACCACTGAACTCCATGCTGAGTGATGATTTAAATGCTTTATTCAGTGGTGGTTGCAGGGGGGCAGATGACAGGCTTAACTCACTGACTGGGGGATACCTTCCACTACTTTCCACAGCCAGAGCTCAGAGCTGCTGAAGTGAAGCTCCCTTGTGTCCATTCCAGTACCTCCTGCCTCCATTCTGGCATTCCCTACTTAATCAGCACCCAGTCCTCATTGCCTTCTCACCCAACCCTAATTATACTGCCGCTGTCCAATCTTACTGACAGGCCTGAGGTGTAGTAAAATGAAAAAAAATTCTGCTTCATGGAAATAGGATTGTAGGAAAGTAGGGCTGGAAGAGACCTCACACTCATTTAGCCCAGCTCCATGGTCAAGTCAGGAATCATCCCTGACTAAATTGTCCCAGACAACTCTCTAACCTGCTCTTGAAAACTTCCAAGGATGAAGAGTCCACAAGTTCTCTTGCATCCTGTTCCAACGTTGACTACCCTCATACTCTGAAAGTTCCTCCTAATCTCCAACCTAAATTTCTCCTGCTGCAACTTGAGGCCATTGCTCCTGGTCCTGTCTCCTACATTCACAGAGAAAAGTCCATCTTCATCCAGTCAGTGAGGCCCTAAGGGACCA
>NW_017728949.1:49725681-49727464 GCF_001723895.1 Crocodylus porosus | reverse complement strand
GCTGCTACCATTTTTTGCAACAAGAGCACATTGTCAACTCATATTCAGTTTATGGCCTACTGTAACCGTTGGGTCCTTCTCTGCAGGAGTGAAGCACTCACTCTCAAGTCTGTATTTGTGCATGAAATTATTCCAACCCAAGTACGAGACTCTGTACTTGTCCTTGTTGAATCTCATCTGATTTATTGTGGACCATTTCTTCAGTCGATTCTGGTCATTCTGGTTCCAGCCCTATTTTCTGAAGTATCTGCCACTCTGTGTAAATTGGTTTTGTATGGAAATTTATTAAGCATCCATGTCACCAATGAAGATATTAAATAATACTGGACCCAGGACAGAAACCTGGAGAACCCCACTTGATACCTCCTCCCAATTAGACATTGAGCCATTGCTGACTTCCTGTTGAGAGCAATGATCCAAGCAGCTATGCATCCACCTTACAGTACTTTCATTTAGTTTGCATTTCTTTATCTGGTTAATGAGAATGTTGTGAGAGAGTGTTGAAAATCTTGCTAAAATCAAGGTATATTACATCCACTTCTTTCCCCCCATCCACATAGCCTGTCACTTTATCATAGAGGCTAAGGACAGACATTCAAAAGCCTGAGCCTGAATTGATTCAACTTTTGCAGGTTAGTCCAACCTGGCTAAGTTGAACTGGCTGGAAACCGGATAGTCTTTCTCTCTGGACTGAGGAAATTCAGGCATGTGCTTGCAGTGGCTCAGGCTAGAAGCCTGGGGGCGCTAGAGCAGCCCTCCCTTCCCTTGCACAGAGTTGAGCTGAGGGTGCCATGGCCAGGCCCAGGCAGGACTTTCTCATTAGGGAGGTCTGCCTGCACCATCATAGGCTTTTCTCCACTGGTTGCTTAAGGGGTAGGAGAGTTGTCAGCCCCCAGACTCTTGCTAGCACTCTGAGGCAAGGGGGCAGGAGGCAGAGGGTGTGCAGTGCATGCATCTGTTGATGATATGGAGCTTTATATCTCTCTCTTGTCAGACTGTCTTCAGTGAACTGACACGTGAGCAAGATAGCCCGGAGCTGAGAAGAGTCTCTATCACCCAATTAGCATAATAATAACCTCTCTCCCATTATTTCAAACTCTTCTTAAACAGCTAAGGGAGGGGGGTAACCTGTTAATTAGTTCCAAAAGCCCCCTTCTGTCTGCCTGCCTATCCCAATGACATTGGAGAGACACACACACAGACACCTCTTGGCATTAGTTAGCACAAAACATGCCTAGGGTTAGTGGGGCTGCGGTCTGTGCTGTGGGAGATGGGAGATGGGGAAAGGGGATATCCTGCTTGAGCAGCGACAGTGGGGTAGGGTAAAGGGAAATCAGCAGACCCTGCTGTGTCTGCGGTCTCTACTGGCATCTTATACAGCACTGGCTAGCATATCACATGCTGGCTATGGTCCTCGGTGTGGGAGAGGGGAGGAAGGGATCCCTGCTTAAGCAGCAAGTGGTGAGAGGGGAGGGGAAGGGGGAGAGGAAAGGAGGCATAGGGAAGCCAGCAGACCCTGCTGTGTCTGCAAGTCTGTGCCAGAGGAGCAGAAGGGAGGGGCCAGCCCTGCTGTGAAGCACAGAGCCCCACCCAGCCTAGAATGCAGGCCGGGATGCGGGGGGTGTCTGGTTTATCTTAAACCAGGAAGAGGTCTGGGACAGACATTGCATAAACCTGTTTGAGCCAAATCAGTTAAGTCTGATACTACATTCAACCAGGTTTATCTCAAACCAGTTTCAGCCATTTTCAAACTTGTTTATGTGCACTGAACATCTGTTCTGTT
>NW_017728949.1:49671740-49724921 GCF_001723895.1 Crocodylus porosus | reverse complement strand
AGATTTATTTTTCTAATCCCTGAGGCAGTTTATTGGTCTATTTCCAGGAATGTATTATTCCACACCGGAAATTGATGCCACAGTTTATATAATGTGCACAAACTCTAATCTACAGCAGATGCTGGCAGCCTTTCTCTAGCAGCAAGCCAAACTAATACCCCTTGGTGTTATTCCAGCCCAAGGTCAAATCTTTGTACTAGCTGGGCTGTACAGCTACCTTAGATGAGTGTGAGGCCCTGTAAGGCTACTGTGCTGCAGCCTAGGTCAGCTCTGAAGAGCCTAGGTAGGCTCTTCCCCTGCAGCTCTTGTTAAGTGCAGCTGACCCACTTATGATCAAGGCCAGCATCTGCCCTCTGATTGGTTCTGGTGCTACCTTTAAGCAACTCCTCCAGCACATGCGACTTCCTGCCCAACACACTGGTCTTCAGTCCTCTGGCTTCCCTGGTTCCTGATCCTGCTTGTTACTTGACTTTGGCTTTGGATTCTCCCTTGCAGACCTTATTCATAGCTCCTAACCCTTGTTTGGCTTGCTCTTGGACTTTGTGCTGTAGATTTGGTAATTAGGCTTCTGATTTCTTGCCTCTGTTCCTGGCTTGGCATTTGGCTCCTGATTCATGGCTTCTACAACTCCCCAGTTCCACACCTGGCTCTACCCACTAGGCAAGCTGGCCTGCTAGACCATGATACCTTGTGTAGCTGCCAAATCACCTGGCAGGGTCATTACAGGATGAATCAGTCATTACATCAGATGTCTGTGCCTGAACTGGTGACTGCTCTGCAGGCTCAAAACACTCCGGGCATTTATAAATGTGCTTCAGGAGTTGGGGTGGGATTAGGGGGTGAGACGCACCCAGAGCATCTCACATGTATCAGCATCCCCACACTTCAAAATGGTGGTGAGTGTGCTTTATCTAAAGCTCTTCAAATGAGTTTAGATAAAGTGCCCCCATTGCCAGTTTGAAGCATGGGGATGCAGATATATGAGATGTGAGAGGCTGCGGGAAAACTGTAATTGCCACTTTTGGAGCACATTGGAGCAACCTCCCTGCTAGTGTATAGGCACCCTCACTTTCCAGGATCAACTGCTTGGCCAGCCACTCCCAGCAACCTTGAGGCCCAGATTCTACTTCCAGACAGATGTCATGGTGAGTCTTGTTGATGTCTGGGATGTACAAATCAGCATCACCTTGCCATCAGGTTACATTCACAAATATATGCCTCTGACACAGAGTGGAGCTGATAATTAGATGCCCTGGTCTGGGCCACCCGCTTTGAGGCATCAAGTCCCCATCTTGATCATTTCAAAGCCTTTATTAGGGCAATGACCAGGATCTTCAGGGATCCAAAATCAGGTGCACACAGCAGAACAGGCCCTCCAGACCCAGAAACAGGACCACCACTCTGTCTCCAACTATGCCACTAAATTTAGGCACTTGGTTGGAGCATTTCCACTTTTGCCAGGGCCTCAAGGGGGTCTGTCAAAGATAAGCTAGCCTCTTTAAAGGGGTACAGGTTAGGCCAGCCTCCTATCCTCTGCTTCTCTGTCTGGCCTCTCTCTGGCATAAGAACCTCTGCCACCATGAGGAGACCAGACTAACCCTCACTGGTCCCCTTTGTTTGCATCACTAAGCCAACCATCTCTCAGCCAGCTTGTTACCAGATTTGCCTGTCACTTTGTGGTGTGCTCATTTATTAGGGGGTCTCTGTAATTCTATCAATGTGCTGCTTGTGTTACTTGTGTTTCTATATGGAGCTGTATTTCTCCCTTCTGCAAGTCCTCACTCCCAATGGAGCTATCATGCAGGACTCAGTTTCAACGGGGCTGGGTTCCTCCAACCACTGAATCAGTCAAACACATGTACGCACATGCACACACAGTTCAACAGGATATGCCAGAGCCAGGCTGGGTTATTTAGCATTGACAGGCTAACACATATGCCTTGAACTCAGTTCATCAGGGCAACAATAAAATGCAGGCAGACACAAGCACACAGGTTAACAGAGCATATCTGAGTCAGGCCAGACTATTCAGTGTTGATAAGCTGACACCCTCATGTGCCTTGAACTCAGTTCATTAAGACAACAATGCAGTTAGATACACATACACACATGCTAACAGAGTATGTCTGAGCAGGCTGAGTCCAATCAGCACTTTCAGCTAATACCTTCATGCGCCTCAAAACTCAGCATGTCACAATCTCTTGTTACAATGCTCCTAGTAGTAACCCCCTTGATGAGCAGACCCCACCGTGGTTTTGAGCATTACAGGGATCTTCAGCTTAGGTAAAAGAAGCGTTGCTGCAGAGCAAATGGAAGGTTGAGGGGAAGAAAGAGTAGGTGAGGTTCATAAGTATAGCAACCAGCTTGACCATAAAAGTTATTTATTGCCAGGTATATGAACTTATGATGATACCTGTAATAACAGCCATACAAGAGAGAGAGAAATAAACAGTTACAATATTACATAGTTTCAGTTGGGGTTTTGAGGAAGTCTAGCTTGAGTTTGATTAGCAAAAGTCAGGTTTAGAAAGCTGTGCCTGGAGTAAGAGAATAAAAGTCAGGTTCCTGGAGTCAGAGAGAGAGAGAGAGAGAGAAAGTTGGGATCCCACCACTCAGCAAAGCTTGCACCAGTCGAGGTTCCCAGGTGTTGTTGGAGCCGGCAGACAGGCAGAGTCCTCAGCACCATCAGTGCAGAGATTCCAGGCAGAAAAGGAGAGGAACTGGTGCAGCTTTTGGATCCAGGCACCAGGACAGAAACTTGAGCCTGGGTTGGGGTTTTTGTAGAGAACTAACAATGGCTCAAGGGAGAACACTAGGTTTGTTTAGGGGTAGACAATGGTTCATATGGTGGATAATAGGAACCGATCACTGCTGACTATAGGGGGCATTACTCTGAGGGAGCTCACAATACAGACAGGAAGATTCAGCCTTTTGGATACCAATAAAGGAGTCATTACTAGAATTGGTCTGATAAATGCTGAGCTGGGTGTGTGTAGATATCGGCTGATTAGCATTTGGAGCAAGGATTCCCCATCATGCAGTGCTCCCCTGCTACTCTGATCCCAGAATTCAGAGCTTGCCTTGGAATCTCTGTTCTCCATCCTGAAGGCTAATGAAGGTGCGTGCCTGTCCCATCTCCCATTTAAATGAGTTGTCATCTGGTTCCATCTCAGATGCAAATGAGACCAGGGGAGTTGCTTCACTCTTGTCACCCTTGTCTGCAGGGCTTTAGGTGCGTCTCCCACTGCATCTTTATTGTCTTTTGTAAGCCCTTCCTCTAATGATTAGAGTCTAATCAGTTCTTGTTCAGGTATAGGTGGGGAGGGGGAGAGGTCTTTGTGAGTCAGACAGGCTGCGTCCTGTCCCAAGAATATGGAGCTGAGAAGTAACAAGCCGTTTGGATACAGGGGTCTCTGGGAATGTTATGGACTTAGTATTTGCATCTCAGCACCAGATTTTGGTCAGGTCAAAAAGCACTTCAGAAACAGTGAAGTCAGTAGATGGACCTATTCTCTCTTTGGGACCTGTTGCTATGGAAATGGTCCCACTGGACGTGTGGATTAGAGGGTACTAGGAGCTCCTCTGTTTTGGCATCATGGGTACCCTTTGGCTTTTCCTCCACAACCCTGATATTTTGTGGGAGCAGAGGGAACTCCAATTTGGTTTTACTTACTGCAGCTAGACATGTTTCCAGGAGAGATCCCAGATCACAGCCCAGGTCATGAGCGGAGCCAATGAAGTAGAGCACATGATGACATTCTCAGGGAGAACAAAACCTGCAACTTCAGAGGTTGCCAGTCTGCAAGTCAGTGGCTTGTCTATCCCTGCAAAGTATCAAAAACTGATATTTCATAAGAGGGCAGACCAGTTTCCTTTTCATCATCTGTACTATTGCCCCATCATCTTACCAGGAGCACAGATTCTGTTCCACTGAATATACTTCCTCTGAGCCTGAACTCAGGACTCTCAAAGAGTACCTCATGAAGAATCTGCAAAAAGGGTTTATTCAGCCCTCCACATTACCAGCTGGGGTTCCCATTTTTCTTTGTGACCAGGAAGGATGGCTCTTTGTGCCCCTGAGAGGACTATGGAGTGCTGAAGAAAATGACCATCCATCACTGAAACAACTCTTGAATCAATGGAAGTGGGTTAGGCACCAATCAGCCAAGCTATTAACTAAACTGGACCTCTGAGGGGCCTACAACCTCTTTTCCATCCATGGAGGCAATGAATGGAAAACTGCCTTCTGATCACAATCTGGTCATTCTGAGTACCTCGCAATGCCCTTCAGGCTTTCTAATGAACTGGCAACCTTTCAGCATATCCTGAATGATGTTTTCAAGGACATCCTGGACTTGTTCATAGTAGTTTACTTGGACAACATTTTTGCCCTGGCTAGCATGAACACCACGTTTGAATGATATTGGAGCAACTGATTAACTATGGTCTATACACGAAAATAGAAAAGTGTGAATTTGACAGAACAACCATTGAGTTTCTAGGGTATATAATTATACCAAAGGGATCCAAGGAAATTTGTTTCTGCTGTATTAGAGTGCCCATCCCCTAAGCAATCTGTGGTTCCTTGGTTCTGTCAGCTTCTATAGGAGGAACCCCTACTAGCAAGGGATTCCCTAAACAGGTGGCCCCAATCACTGCCCTTCTGAAGAAAGGAATGTGGTTTGCCTAAGCCCTAGGGGCCCAGCCTGTCTCTGAAGGACTTAAACTAGCCTTCACCTTGGCCCCTATCCTAACACCCATGGACCAGCATGGCTGTTCTTGGTGGAGATGGATGCCTCCAGCTGTGCCATCAGAGCTATCTTGGCCAGCCATCAGGCCCTTAGGGGCTCCCCCAACTATGCACTTTCTTGTTTAGGAAGTTGAACCTTGTTAAGCACAATTATAATATCTGGGATTGGTAGCTCCTGGCAAAGCAGCATTTAAAGAAAGGTGACACCACCTAGAAGGGGCTCAGTTTCCAGTCCAAGTATTAACTGACCACAAAAATCTTGAATATCTGCAAACCGCCCAAAACCAAAGATAGATCTGTTGTTCTCTGTTCTTCCCATAATTTAATTTCACGGTCACCTGCCATTGTAGCACCAAGAAACAGTAAGACTGACATTCTGTCTCAAAAGGATGAATATTTAGAACTCGGTCCTGAAACCTATTCCATCATTCTGAGCCCCAAGACATTTGTTAGGGCCATGGTAAACAAGGACTTAATGACTCTGCTCCTTGATTTCTCTAGAACTTATTTGTTTTTCAGGTTCAGTGGGACTTAAGGACCTGGAACATCCACCTGATCAGACTTTCAGCTTCATGATTGGCTCCTTTGGCACAAGCAATGCCGGTATATCCCTGAAGAGGAACTCCATCTCTTCCAAAAGGTGCCATGACTCTGCTTGCAGGGCATTTTGGTATTACCAAAACTACCAGCCTGGTCCTCCACAGTTTCTGGTGGCCTCAACTTTGTCAGCGTATTCAGAAATACATTGACTCCTGCAAGGTTTGCACTCACACCAAGACCAATGCATCAAACTGCTTGGCCTCCTCCAACCACTACCACTGCCAAGCCAGTCCTAGCATACAACATTGTGTGTTGTTCATTGTTTTTTTTACTACTGATCCACCTCCTGCCCTAGGACACTCAAGCAACCTGGTATTAGTAGACCTGCTCATCAAAATGGCCCATTTCATTCTCTGTTCCCAGACCACCACTGCTCCAGAGACCGCTCACAGCCCATGATTCTTTTACCACTTCTGGAAAGAGCACTTAGAAATCAAACCTCTTACCTCATCTGCCCATCACCCACAAACCGAGGGACAAACAGAATGGATCAATCATACACTTGAACAATATCTCCGATACTTTTTGAATTATCACCAAGACAATTGGGTCTCCTTACTCCCACTAGTGGACTTTGCATATAATAATTCTGAACACACATCCCCTGATCAATCATTTTTTCCTTTTTTATTATAGTTTCCACTCATGTTTTCACCCATTGCCCTCCCAGACCTCTTGCACACCGGCCACAGCTGATCTGGTCAATCACATCTGCCTGGTTTAGAAAGAATTAAAGGAGCATCTGGAGTCTGCTAAGGAGATTTACAAGATTCTCAGGTAAGAATTGGCAAGAAGCACCAGTCTTCTCAGTGGGAAGGGGGAATGTTTGGTTATCTACCCACAAACTGCAATCTGTGTATCCCTCCACCAGACAGGATTACTGATACTTGGGCGCCTTCCCAATCATTGTAAAGATCATCCCAGTTGCCTACAAATTAGGGGTCCCCAGGACAATGAAAATACACCTGGCCTTTCATATCTGAAGACTCATAAGGAGAGCCCGTTTCCCAACCAGTTGCCCAACCCTCCTCATCCTGTGAAGAACCCAGAAGACATTTTGGTTCACCAAATCCTAGTCTCAAAGATGCTTAAGGAGAAATTACACTATCTAGTGGACTGGGAAGGTTATAGCTCAGAGGAACGATCCTGAGAGTCAGCCAGCAGTGTCCACACACCAGACCTCATAACACGTTGCCATCGGACTCATCCTAATAAACCTGTAAACTCCCTTGTGGGAGGGAAGGAAGGAGGAAATACTATAAGGCTCCTGTGCTGTAGCCTAGGTCAGCTCTGAAAAGCTCAGGTAGGCTCCTGCCCCGCAGCCCTTGTTAAGTGCAGCTGACTCAGTTGTAATGCTTAAGTCTAGCTGTCCCAAAGCCTCTTCCTTTTGATTGGTCCTGGAGCTGCTTTTAAGGAACTCCTCCAGCACCTGAGCCTGGTTGCACAACACACTGGTCTTCAGTTTCTGAGTAGGTCTTGTCCTAGCAACATCTCTGGCTTCCCTGGTTCTTTTATCTTGCTTTTGTATTGTTATTGGATTTGGGCTTTGGATTCTCCCTGAAGACTTGACTCCTAGCTCCTGACCCTGGTTTGGCTTGCTCTTGGACTTTGCCTGTGGATTATCCTTCAGATTTCTGGCACCTGACCCTGGCTTGGCATTTGGCTTCTGATTTGTGGCTTCTGCCCCCTATCCATGCAACTCTCAGTTCTACACCTGGCTGTACCCAATAGGCTGGCTAGGACTAGGTGACAGGTCCTAGAGGCAGCACTTGTTATTCTACCACTAATACCCATGACACACATTAAAATTAATGGTGCAATGGGATCTATTCCCCGATCCCAAAAATCACATCTGGTGAACCCATTCAGCCCTGGGGTTGGGACCAACAAATCAGCCCTGGGACTGCATCAGAGCTGGCTGAAGATTTTGGTTTGGTCCTGAGGCTATGGGAGCTGTTAACCAACCTCTACCATCCAACTGGCCTCATGCTGCATGGCGGGAACCCTTCCACATATTCAAGTTAAGGTGGAATGGAAACCATCCACAAAATCATTACACGTATTTTGTGAAATAAATTTGTGGCTGGTTTCGTATTGTAGTACTGTTAATTGCCTGAACATGTGGCTGACTTTCTATTTAAAACATGTTTAACAGGTTAATCATGTCTTAAGTGGTAACGTCTGCCAAGGGCCTAAGTCCATGACACAATTCTTGTACAAAACTGGCTAACAGTGGGACATATAAATATATATGGGTGAGGGAGATTCCTTACTCTCCATCAATGCTGACCTCGTGAAGGAACACCTTGAGAGGCTGGGCACCTTCAAGTCAGCGGCCCTGACAGTTTACACCCCAGGTAGTCAAGGAACTGGCTAGCATCATAGCTGAGCCCCGGGCACAGAGCTTTGAGAACTCCCGGTGCTCTAGTGAAGTGCCCAAAGATTGGAAGAAGGCCAATGTCATGCCTATCTTCAAGTAAGGGAGAAAAGTGGATCTGGCAAACTATAGGCCCATCAGCCTGACCTCTTAGAAAAGATTATCAAAGAGGACATTCTTAACAGACTGGGCGATAGCAACATCCTGAGGAATAGCCAGCACAGATTTGTTGCGGGTAGGTCTTGCTTGACCAATATTATTTCCTTCTACAGCCAGATGACCTATCACCTAGACAAGGGAGAAGAGATTGATGTTGTATATCTTGACTTTAAAAAAGCCTTCAATCTGGTATCCCATGATCACCTCTTAGCAAAACTGGCTAACTGCGGCCTCGGCCTCGCCACGATCCGCTGGCTGGGGAATTGGCTCCGTGGTCGGACTCAGAGGGTGGTGGTTGACAGAAGTTAATCGTTGTGGTGTGTTGTGACCAGTGGAGTCCCTCAAGACTCTGTCATTGGCCTATACTATTCAACATCTTCATTAATGATGTGGACATTTGTGTCAGAAGCGGACTGGCCAAGTTTGCCAACAACATCAAACTCTGGGGTAAAGTGTCCGCACCTGAGGACAGAAGGTTATCCAGGTTGACCTTGACAGGCTCAGGAAATGGGCGGTGTTTAACACTGAAAAATGCAAGGTTTGGGAAGAAAAACCTACAGCATGCGTATAGGCTTGGCACTGCTATGCTGGCTAGCACTACGGACAAAAGGGACTTGGGGGTCATGATTGACCACAAGATAAACATGAGCCTTCAATGTGATGCTGCGGCTAGTAAAGCAAGCAAAATGCTGTCTTGCATCCATAGATGCTTCTCAAACAAATCCTAGGACGTCATTCTCCCATTGTACTTGGCCTTGTTAAGGCTGCAGCTGGAGTACTGCATCCAGTTTTGGGCTCCACAATTCAAAAAAGGATGTGGAGAAGTTTGAGAGAGTCCTGAGGAGAGCCATACGCATGATCAGAGGTCAGGAAAACAGACCTTATGAAGAGAGGCTGAGAGCCATGGGACTCTTCAGCCTGGAAACATGGAGGCTCAGGATGATCTGGTGGCCACCTATAAGTTTAGGTGCTCACCTATAAGGGGTGCTCACCAGGATCTGGGGAAGCATCTGTTCATCAGAGCACCCCAAGAGATGACAAGGTTGAATGGTCACAAACTCCTCCATGACTGTTTCAGGCTGGACATAAGGAAGAATTTCTTTATTGTCCGAGCCCCCAAGGTCTGGAATAGACTACCGCCAGAGGTGGTTCAAACACCTACTTTGAATGCCTTCAGGAGACATTTGGATGTTTACCTTGCTGGGATCCTATTGTCCCTGCTGACTTCCTGCCCCTGGGGCAGGGGGCTGGACTTGATGATCTTCCGAGATCCCTTCCAGCCCTAATGTCTATGAATCTATGAATAAACAAGCCATGCTTGACAGGCCAGATGAAATCTCTTAACAGGGCACCTCTGAGCCTGTGAGTCATAGGTTGCCAACACCAGATCTACAGTATTCCCATAGAAGAAAATATACCTATCAGCATAAGCATAAAAATCTTTTAGAAGTCCTTTACTCATTTAAAAATAAAGAAACTGAAAAATAGTCCTCAAGAACTTTAGTAGAGTTTTTGCATAATTTACCCAAATGACTGCAGCATAAATTCAAGAAAAACTAGGTGTATCACAGATGAGCTTATCAGGATGCAGAGACTGACAAATGTAAATTAAAATTTAGCAGTGTTCTATAGAAGTTTGTTGGTTTCTGTGATTCAGTCTTTTACTTGTTTTTTGATATAGCAATGTAATGAAATATACCTAATCTGTGGTCAAAAGTAATTATATGAAAATGCTATCCTCTAAGTCAGCAGATCTGCTGTATGTAACGAGAGTCAAATCTGATCCTCTAGTAATGTGAACTATTTATAATATCTTTACTTGTATTAACTATAATCTGGTGTGGCTATGAAAGAATGTGCTGGACATTTTTCTGACTTGAGCTTAATGAAAGAACTTCGTAGCTCTGTTCCAACTACAGAATATTTACCTGCAGTTGCAGAAAAGTGTACACTTCAATTGCACCTCCACTGTATTTTTACATATCTCCCTTGTGCTCCAATTGCCAGCAACTGATTTTGCAGATTCTAGTTTGAAGTTACAAGGCTAACAGATAAACAACCCCCAAACCTCAAATATTTTACTTGTAAACTGAGCAAATTATTCTGTTTGTAAGATAAATATGGAAGTGCATGATGCCATTTTTAGTTACCTCTCACAGCTGCACTTTGTTTTAAAGTTTTGAAAGGTAAACTTCAAACCCTGCTGTAAATTACAGCAGCACATTGTTTTGAAGTGTAGGTGAAATCTTGGTCCTACTGAAGTCAATAAAAATTTGTCAGATGTTTAAATGAGAAGTCACAAAGAGAAGTTTAAACTATTAAAAGGATTATTGTATATAGATGTGTAATAATGTTGGCAAAGAAAAGAGTTATTATAACCATTTATTAAAGAAGCATACTTCAATGCATCTTCAACATTTTACAAAATCTTTGTATGATACTGCAAATGGAAAATTCTATTTGCTACTGTTACTTAAGGTTTAAGTACATGAACTTCTTAAAATATTTTGTGTAGTAGTTTACATTTAGTCTGACTTTGTAACAAATGTAACCCCTTAATGATATAAGAGGAGAAGCATAACACAGAACCAGTGTCCAAATGACAGCCATTTCAGGGGAAACTCTGAGTTAAAAGATACCCCCTCACATGACTTATGTCACTGTGAGACAGTGTTAACATGGGGAGAGGAAGGGAGGAAAACAGCTTAGATCAGTGGTCAGCAACCTTTTTGCCATGGTGGGCTGGAATGACCCAGCTTGGGTCCAAGGGCTGGCACTAGAATTTGGCTGCTGCTGCTGCCACTGCTTCCTGCCACCCAGCTGTGGCATGGGCAAAGCCCCAGAGCCCAGGTACAGTGCAGTGTGGGCAAAATATCCCACTGCTGAAGTCACAGGGTACAAGTTGGATCCAATGGCTCTGCAGGCCGGATCTAACCACTGGCTTAGATCACTGCTGGGAGTCAGCAGCTCTCACCAATTCCTGCACTGAAAGATTGACTGCATACCATATATGCTCTACTTCTGCCTCTTTGTTACCAATAACTAACTCCCAACCTCAGTTTCAAATGCATGTCTGAGCTAACAATGACCTTTAACAAATATTTCCCGAGTTAAAAATCCCCTCAAATATTTGTTAATTATCTTAGATGGCAAATGCCACTCATTAAATGCATTTTCGCAATGATGGAAAAAAATCCAATCAATGAAAACTTTTTCATTCATTCGCTGGATTCTGGTATATAGGGAGGGAAGTTTGTCCCCTGAGTTCACAAAAGCCTGGATCTATTAAGGCTTTCCTTTTCTTACTCCAAGCCACCACAAAAGCACAAACACCTTTCCTTCTCCCCAGTGACGTCCCAGTTTTATTGCACTTGGGAGTTTCCAGTTTTAAAGATACAAGACAGGAGCTTTTCCTGAAAAGATAAACAAACCAGGAGCCTGTGATCACAGCAGTAAAAATAATGCTTCAGGTTAAAATTAAACTGAGTGTACATTTGTGAACAAAACCTTAGTCTTCATCGCTGGAAACAAAGTGGTCTGCATAGTCAAAATCAGGGAAGCTAATTGGCAGCTCTCCCCATTTCTTGTAAAGTTGATTTGAGGTTTTTTTATCTTTGTATCTGACCACGAGATTTTTGATTTTCAAGCAAGGAAGGTCAAGCCCTCGGTGCACCATCATATTTCCCCAAGCCTGAAGAATTGAAGAAAAGCATCTGTTAGCAAAAATAATTAGACAGATACCTTTTGGCACTACAGAGAATGAGGAAACACACACTTACTTGCCCACAATCTTTGCAGATAATTTCACCATTTGTTTGGTAATCAGCATGTTTTTCTCGCAGTGTTCTATTTTCTCTTGTATAATAAAGGTCCCTGAAAATGGACATGAAATATCAATTAGATGGGGTTATTCTCTCTCAAAGAGGTGGTCTTAAATAGTATATTCTGAGAGTTCAACTCCTAAAGAAAATCTAGTCTGCAAGCATGGTAGCAGAACTACTGTCTGACTTTTGGACATGTGCAAGTGTAGGAGAGAATGCAAGGACACTTTGTCACCACTCTGCAAGGACAAGATGCTACAAACTGCGTGCTGTGTGCTCCCCAGAGTGCAGGGTCTACCCTCTGATAGCTCTTAAGAGGCAGAGAAGATATGGCTCACTGTCTCCCTCTACCATGGCCAAGGCTCATCACCTTTAAGGGGGACCATTCCGCACACTTATAAATAATGATGTAGCTATAATACTTCCTCTGCATATCACAGAGCTCCTGGAGAAATGGTGCTGATAAGCAGCATTTCCTCATTAACTTTCCCCAAACGTTCTTGCAATGGAAACTGAAACTGAAATATCTCAAACAAAGGTGACTTTAGAAGGAGATTGTAGTGTGGGGTGAAGTCTGATGTATAACTATCCCTCTGTTAAAAACAATTACAATTTCTTTTGTGTAGTTAAAATGAAACATTTTTAATAATCTCTCAATTACAGTATTAACAAAGTGCAGTACAGATCGCCTGCTCATAGCGTAGCACTTGTGGGTGTCCAGTGCTAAATGTTTAAGAAAAGTCTAAACAGTGTACAGGTCTGTGTGCAGAGGACCCTGAGATTCACGTTGTCTTCAACTTGCAGCACTTGATTACTGACAGCACTGTTAAATACATGCAGTGTGTACAAGGTAGCCGAGTTAGCTCTGCTTGTGGAAACTATCTTTTGCACTTCTTGATACTTCATCCCCTAGTTGGCCCTGAATCAGAGCTCAGTGTGGTCTTGTCCCGTCAGCATCTCAGCGGCAAAAAATGTAAGCCAAGTGTAACTGAAAAGGTACTGAAACGTCTCTTACTTGCCAATAGCAGAATTTGGGTCATACCCTCCTTTTTTTCATGATATTACCACTTTTTGTTATTATGCAATGCCCAGAGTGCTGCTCTGCCCTCATACCAACAGGTTTCTACCTAAATGAGAATATGTAGTTTAATAATACTTACTGGAACTCCTTTTTAACATTGACATGATGCATGCTTTCAATAACTTGTATATCTTCTCCAGAGCATACTAGTTTGCCACAGTTTTTGCAAAGGAATGTGATTAATGATGGATTTTCCTTGTATATCTTACGCTGCTCTCTCTTTGCTTTCATTTTTATTTCCATTATACTTTGCATCTGAAACCCCTGAATCTAGAAATAGAAGGATAAGAACATTGTCCTATTTATGAATCTCCTGCTGTAGCTTCAGTAGAAAAAAAGATTTATTGCCAAGTTTACCTCGAAAACCTCAGATATGTATGTGGAAAATAGATTCTGGGAACTGACACTATTAAAGGGACACAGTCAAATTATAAATCATATTTCTTTAATGGTGTGTCTGAATTATTAATTGTATCTCCCAAACCAAAAGTGCTCAACCCCTGGCCCACAGGCAAATCCAGTCTATGGAGCGGTGTCATTCAGTCCATGGGGCTCCCCAAACGTCTGGAAATTTGGTGGCAAGGGAGCAGTGGCAGTGTTAATTGTTGTTCATGAGCTGCCGAAGTCCAGAGAGCCCTGTAGGCTGGATAATGTGGCCCTGCATGCCAGCATGTGGCGGGACCCAGGTGCACAGGGTTGGACCTAGGCACACAGTGTTGCACCCATGGACTGACCTTACATGGTATCTGGCTCATTAACTGATCCTACACCACAGATTGGAGGACCTTTGGCCCCTGGGACCAAAGGACTGGGTGCCATTGTCCTAAATGGATTGTAACAGATGATTGGAGGAAAAATGCTTTTCTCTAGTTTTTCAGTTACTTTGCTTTTTTCATTTGATGACGTTCTGTCTAGTCTTTGTATAGAGCTTTCTTATATCAAGTGGGTAGAGAAAGGCTTTAAATAAAAAGAACACAGAAAAGTGGCTATAAAACAGTAAATATTGACAGAAGGTTTCAAAGCCAAATAGGGTATGCAATAATATTTTTAACTCCTTTAAAAAAAAAAAGTTTCACTGTTCGTTTTAGGATTCAAGTATGTAACAGAGATCTGTTCCTACTTACAGGGCAAAGGATGAGTCAGAAATCATACCTTGTTTACATATTCCTCCTGTGGCATCCTTTGGACACGTTGGATGGCTTTATACATCATTTGCTCACGAAATATATTGACATTTTCACGTTCAGCAGCTCCTGATCCACCTGATGCCACCAGTACGTAGGTGCTCTCATCAGCTCGGGCTCGTCCACGAGCCTGCAGTTTTCAAGAGAAATGGGATAATAAATACTGCAGAGCCGTCTGTGGTGTTATTGCATATGTTTTCTGTAACAAAAGGTATTCCATGTTCCTTACGTGAAGCATCCCAGTGAAACATTCCTTTAATTAAGTGTTCTTGTTTAAGAAACATTCCAATGCCCTATGCTGCCTCTGCAGTACTATTAAAAATAAGAGGCAGTGTCAATACACATTATGCTGCTAAAAGGATTTTGGAATCATGAGATAAATCTTTGAAACTTAAAACCCAAACTGTATCTTCAACATATTCTTGCACTCACAAATCACATAGAATCATAGAAGAGTAAGATAGAAGAGACCTCTACAAGTCCTCTAGTCCAATTCCCTTCTTTAAGCAGGATTATCACTATCCAAACCTTTCCCTATAAATCTTTGTCTAACCTATTACTAAAACTACAGTTCACTCTGTCATGTAACCATAAGGCATACATAGCAGCCTAACCTGCCACAAGCAAAGCAGGTTTTCTGGCTAGACAAAGCCTTGCCTGGGATGATATAGTTGAGGCTGGTCCTGCCTAGAGCATGGGGTTGGATTAGATGACCTCCTGAGGTCCCTTCCAACCCTAATTTTCTGTGATTCTAAGCAGGAGAACAATAGTGGCAGGTGTTCTGCTGCTTCCAGTGTTGTTAAAATATGCTTAAGAGTTCCAAAGAAAAAGGGCCATGTCCCCACTCCCCACCCTCCCTGGGAAGGCAAAACCCCCCACAGTCCCTACCAGTCTGACCATATGGTAACATCCTTACTGATCCCAAATGTGGCAATAGTTCTGACCCTGAGCAGAGAAGCAAGACCCTCTAGCCAGGAACCTCCGGGGTTTAGTTCAAATAGGAGCACTGGTACAAGCCAGTCAAAATCCCCAGCCTTACCTGCCACCAACACCCAATGCTTCTGAACAAGATGGAAAACGTATAGGAACAGAAGGTGACAAGTATTTCTTCCTGGACCCTTGCAGCAACCAACAAAGCCCAGAAGCATTGGAAATACTTATTGCAGAGCACAGGCATAGCTATGCCTAGATCTTCCCTGACCAACACTTATCCAACTTCTTCTTGAACACCTCCAATGATGGAGATTTCACAACTTCCCTAAGTCTACTGCCTCGTTGTTCTAACAGTGAAGAAGTTTATCCTGATATCCAATCTTAACCTACTTTGCTGCAAATTCAAGCTATTGGTCTGTACCCTGTTCTCTGTAGCAAGGGAGAGTCCTTCATGGCAGCCCTTTAGATATTTGAAGCCTGCTATTATTTCTCCTCTTAAGTGCCTTTTCTACAAGCTGAGCATCCTTCAACCTCTCCTTGTATGGCTTGCCTTCCAAAACCTTTACCATTGTTGTTGCCTTCCTCTGGACCCTCTCTAATTTTTCCATGTCTTTTTTAATATGTGAAGACCAAAACTTCACACAATATTCTAGATGAAGCCTAACCAGTGAGGAGTAAAGAGGCATTATCACCTTCCATGTCTTGCATCTAATACTCCTATTACATAAGAATGTAAGTGCTGTACTGGGTCAGACCAATGGTCCTTCTAGCCTACTACCCTGTTTCAGATAGTGGCAGAAGTGAATACTACAGAGATATCTGGTTCAATACTCTCCCGCTAGAGTGATGTATCTACTTATCAATACCCTCCTTGGTATCCACCATTTATTGGTAAATGAGTACAAGCGAAAAGATCTCATGACATTAATACAAAGGGTAGGAACACTACTCTGAGGCCCTCTCTTCAAATACAGTATCTCTAACTACCTTCCTCACTCATGTCCAAGGCTTCTAAGGTTTCCTCCAAATCCCATTCATGTGATTCGCTATTGCTATTAAACTGTGCTCTGAAAATAGAGCTGTCAATGAACGTATTGCTCCACAGTAACCCTCTCATCCTCCCTCTAACAGAGGAAGGTTGTGTTGGGTTTCACATGCCACAATAAGAATTATCGGCCTTATTAAAAATATATCCAAATATGTAAACCATAATAATAAAGAAAGACCCACATGGCATACTGACATACCTGCACCATAGCAATTTCATTGGTGACGAGACCATAGCGGATAACAATGTTACATTCCTTGATATCCAGACCTTCCTCAGCCACAGTAGTAGCAATAAGTAAGTTTATATTTCCAGCACGAAATTTACTGATGACTTCTCTTTGTTCGTTCTGTGAAAATAATGTTTAAAAATTCATTATTTTAGCTTTCAGCACCTAAATTCTAACTTTCCTTTTTAAAAACATATTTAATGAATTATGGTCAACATTTTCAACCTTGCTTACCTAATATTAGGCACCCCATCTCAACCTGTGATCCTAATTCACTGGCTGTCAGGTTCTTTGTTCTGTTGCTAACAGGAGAATATAAGCATACACACAGTATAAACAGGCCCCTATTTTCAAATGAATATAGAATCGTAGAAATATAGAATTGTAGAAATGTGGGGCTGGAAGGGATCTTAGGATGTCATTTAAATAAAAAAACCCTGATCAATGCAGGAACACCTTTGTCTAAACCAAATCAGACAAATGTATGTTTAACCCACTGATTTTCAACCAGGGTACTTTTAAATCCTTTCAAGGGTGCTGCAGGTACCATGCTAAGTTAGCATTGTCAGTGTGCAAACAAGTTTCATTAGACAAACTCAGAAATTTCAAACAGGAATTAATATTGTTAAAAAAAAACCCTAAAAAACCAAACCCCCTTTCTAACCGGTTGTGGTTTTTGGAGTTTTTACATCAAAGATTGAGTAAAAATGAAGAGATGGCATTTTCTGAGGCGTGCCTTGAATCTAAAAAAGGTTGAGAACCATTTAGGTAATCACTTTGATTATTTAACCAGGGTGGTCTACACAAGACAGGCTACAGCAACATAGGTCATTGCTATGGTGACGTAGTATTGGCGGGCATGAACCACGATGCTGCCATTTCTGTGCAGTAGCAATGAGACACCATGCAGTATCTCATTGCTACTGCACAGAAATGTTACTGCATGGTGTCTCATTGCTATTGTGCAGTAGGGTCGGAAACAACCTGAGCAGCACCAGGACTGCTCAGTACCAGTGGTTACTATGCAGTCATTTACGCAGTTGGACGCAACTGTCTGGTGCATGTGTAGACGCCCCCCCAGTGTCACAGTTAGAAAGTTCTTCCTAATATATAACCTGAGTATATAACCTAATATTGAACCTTCTGGCGGGTGGTTGAGGACTAGAACAGACTGCAAAATCTCAACTGCTCAATTCATCTGGCAACAATATTGATTGCAAATGGGTATTTAGGCCTAAAGGGTTTTTTTTTAGTGTCTTAAGAAACAATAATATTTTAATGTTTATAGTCCTCTTCCTGAAAAAGAAATAACACAGTGGGTGCGTCTACATGAGACACTGTCACTGTAGTGACGAGCTATGTCGACGAAGCTCGTCATTACAATGACGTAATATCAGCAGACACAAACTGTGAAGCTGACACTATGTTACCATAGTTTATTGTTATGGCAATGTAGCATCTAAAAGTGACCGTGCACCGCCAAGACTGCGTAGTAGTGGTGGGTACTACACAGTCATTTAGTACTTGCGCTAAATGACTGTGCAGTACCAAATGCGCAGTCATGGTCACATGTAGATGTGCCCAGTGAGTCTATACTGAAAAAAAAATGGAATAATGACTAGGTGTTTAAAGCAAAATAGGCTTGTGTGCAGAGACAGGCATTTTTCATAGTCCGGACATATCTTTTCTACTTGCTGTGTTCTATTTGGAGGCTACCAAAGAATTAGTCAGAATTTGCTCTGTCAGCTGTGCACCACATTTTACTGATATTAAAAAAACAGGAATATTTCTACAAGGGAACAATTCTTAACATCTTTTTAAACTAAGAAGTTTTGATGTCAATGAATTACGTCTAAGAAGTAAACCACACCATTTTTTTTAAGTGCTGAAATTACAGTCTCTTTGGGAACTAGAGCAGGCATACAAGAGGGGAGTTTACCAAATCAAAGTATTTAATTTTGAATAATTTTTGCTGTGGAGAAAGAAAGGTCAACAAACAAAACAGCATTAAGTAGACCTGGTTGAGTGATTTTTTGTGAATAAAATTAATTGTGAATTTTGGCAATTTCTCATTCAATAATTATCCAGCCATAGTGTAAAGCATATGGACTTACGCAAATGAAGTAAACAGCAATGCAAGGAAAAGATAGAAGTCAGTAATATTCAAAGTTGTTCCTTCCTTTTAATGAAATAATGTGATTTAATGTGATAATACAGAATTTTTTTACTTTTGAAAATGCAAAAGTTAAACTATATTAAAAAGAAAAACAGTCCACTAAATCAGATTAGTACCAGGATATACAAAGGGACCAGTACTGCTGTGACTTAAAAGTGAGGTTGTTTCATTAAACCAGTGGTGCTCAACCTCTGGCTTGTGAACCAGATCCAGCCCTCAGGGCCTTGTCATCTGGCCTACAGGGACTCCCTAATATTCTGGAAATTTGGCAGTGGAAAGCAGTGCCAGACCTGGTGTGAAGCACCAATGACATGACCCTGCATACTATATCACTTGTCTGTGGCTGGGCTAGCATGTGGGGTCACTCTACAGCCAGATCCGTTGTGCGGGGTCAGGCCAGCATGGGGCTGGATCTGCCGTCCAACACGGGGCTGGCATGCAGGATCCAGCCCACAGACTAACCCTGCAGGGCCTCATCTATAAACTCATGTGATCTTCAGGACTGGAAAGCTTAAGCACCACTACATTAAACTAATGTACAAAGATAATATAGGAAATGATTTACATCATTGATGTCAGTGTACTAAATACAAAAGCAAACAATTCAGTCTATTGTTAAAAAATGTCTTACTTACCATAAATTAAATACTAAAAAAGCAGATGTTTTCTCAACCTAATGAAAGGTATTTAAACCCAAAATCTTGCTAAGAAGACTTTTTCCAACTATTTGAGTTGGTCTAATAAAAGATATCAGATTTACCCAAATAACCTTGTCTGCCTATGTCCTTAGACAAACATGGCCACAACCTACACCCCTATACTAAAAAAAACCCATATTGCTATAGAGATGACAATTAAGTAGTAAGTTTAAGGTTCCTCCTCTACGAAATACATATCACAAGCACCCAAAACAGAGCACAACCCCATACTACATATATTATTGTTTTTTATAATGTTATTCACTTTTGCAAGGGAAACCTTGGATATGAGCCCTTGAGCATGTGATTGCTAAACAACTTGCTAATTCTGGCTATCAGCAGGCAAGGTAAGAGTGTGTCAGTTTTTCTGAAGTAACTGCCCATGAGCACTCTTACCCCATGGATTATCTTTCATTTACTGTAATGTAAAATAAGTACATGGTGTGGTTATTTGCATAGCTGATGTACTGTATTCTCTGCCCTCCTTTACCTTTAGTAACTTCTTCATGTGCATGTGCCCAGAGATTTTCCCTTCATAGGCAAACAAAAATGTCTTTTTGACACTGAGGTAACTAGTGCACAGTAAGATTTTACAGCAAAAAACTGGGAGTATGCCTGCATGGTGCAAGGCAATGCTTTGTGTACAGCTATCTGAGTTAGCTTTGCCCATGCTACTTGCTCAACTGCAAATGGTACTACCATATTTGCATGGCATTGTGCCCAGGCTGATTAGCAGGGATCCTGGTTTTCTCTGTTCAAAAATCGCAAATTCTCCAATTTAAAGAAAATAAATTTGCGAATTCTCTGATTAAAAACTCCCAAATCCATGCTTTTCCATGATTAAAATGAAATGGTACTATATGCATAGGTTTCAGTTGAACACAATATTTTATTGATATATTTATAATTTTAAAGCAAATTGGAAGCCTATTAGTGCCTCAATCACTATAATTAAATAAATTCTAAATATCTATACATTTGGGTGATTTGGGGTTAATTATGGAAAATGAGAGCTCCCACTGCCCCTTTTGCTCACCAGGATTTGGGTCCAGCTGCAGCTGTCCCCCCTCCCTCTCTAACTGCTTTGTGATGCTGAGCAGCCCTGCCCATGACATTGCCCCTCACAGCCCCGCAGCCCTGCTGGAGGAGACCCCAGCTGTCAGGGCTATGGGGCCAGGGACCCAGGTCTGCACCCCCCTGCCCCCACAGCAGTGCCAGAGCTCTGGCTGCTGCCTGCGGGAGGCAGCAGCTGCTGCAGTGGATCCCTCTCCCCCATGGGTGGCACAGCCAAAGTGCAGCCTGTGAGGGGCAGATGTTGGCTGGCTGCTGTGAGCTTGGACTCCCCACCCTGCTGCCTTCTCTATGGGACATCTGCAACCCAGCAAGCAGGACTCAGTGTAACAGGGCAGATTGGGGGTGGGCAGGGAAGCTTGTTGCCACCAGTGGGAGCTCTGTGCCCCCTGCCCCCTGCCCATCTGGTGGCAGTGAGGGGCACAACTCTATGCCACTACCCGTTTTGCTGCCAGGCAGGTAGGGGGTGCCTCACCAGGGCGGCATAGGGATTGTGGTGGCACTGAACTTTCCTGTCCTGCTCTGCCCTGCTGTGCCAGGTCTCACTTGCTGGGTAATGGAAGCCCCAGGAGGGCGGCAGGGCAGGGAGTTTGAGCCCGCAGTGGGCAGGCCACCCTGTGCACAAATCCGGGGGGCACATGCACCCCATGCTGCCTTCGGGAGTTGCCTGCAGCTCTGTCCTGTTCCCTGCCCTGCAGGTGTGCATTCTGGCCCTGGGCCTCAAGCCCCATCCAAGCTGGGCAGCAGCGCCAGCCCTGCCTAACTTCCTCCTTCGCTATGGGGGCCTCAATCCGCACCCCTCCCTCCTACTTACCTGTAGGAACTGTTCTCCAGGCTGCCTGGCAGCCACATGAATGTGTATATGCGAACATGCACATAGCACCCCCTGCTGATCGCCCTTCTCCTGCTCCCCCCAGCCCCTTGCAGATTGGAACTCTGAAAGTTTGTAAGGGAAAACACACTATTTCCTGCATCTTCCTTCTTAAAATGAGGAAATCTGGGTTTTTCTCCTTAAAATGAGAAAAATCCAGGTTTTACCACATTTTTCTGTGGCAAATTGGAAACCTGGATCCCTGTTGATTAGCAATGTTCCTCAGCAGAGCTAAACAGCAGTTAATATAATGTGAACTCAGCTATGCTGCTTCCAGCTCAGGAGTTAGCATGCACAGAGCTAGCTTAGGTGACTTTGCAGAAAGTCTACGTGGCACAAGGCAGCACTGTGAAGAGACAAGGCACTTAAAGTTCTCCACAGTTGGTGGGTCCAGCAATGCTGGGTAACCTCACCTAATTTTTTGTGTGGTAAAACTCTAATGCCTTTTCTTCACCCTGCTCTTACAATGAAATAACTAATTTGTGTCAGTTGTCCTATGGTATAAACAGACTTTTGGAAGTGAAAGCACAGCCTTAGAATTCTGATCCCCTGATCTACCTCAGAAGTGAAAAAGAGACTCATTCTCAACTGATGTATTTTAAAATAGTAACAATACTTTGTCTATCTGTACTTTTCATCTGATGATTTGAAAGCTCATTACAAAAGATTGGCATTACTCCCCCCATTCTTCAGACAGAAAAGTGAATCATGGAGAAATGAGTCTGCAGACCCAAGCAGTACATTCTTTTCCCTTCCCTCACTGCCCCCTTGCAGAGAGGACTCAGCTTGTAAACTCTTTGCCTATATAGTGCCTGGCATAATGAGGTTTCATTTTTAGTTGGCCCTTAGACACTATTAATTATCATGTTGACTGTGGCAATTAAGAGAATTAGTGATGCGCACAAGAGGCAGCTTATGTGTGAGACCAGTGGCAGATGTAGGAGTAGAACCCAAGTCTCTGCACTAATGATTTAATAACCTGCAGCTTTAAGATGTGCACAAACTTTTAATAGCCTTCTGATAATTATTTTGTTACAGTTCTGTACCTGAGTCATGGGTTTGAATTCACTGTTATGTCCAGCACCAATAAGGTAATGAGCTTTAATTCCCACTTCTTCAAATTTTGCATTGTCCTTGATCCACTGAAAAAGGGCATATGCGCTTTGTCGAGTTTTTGTGAAGATAATTCCTCTTGCTTCATCTGTCTTTGTGAACTCTTCCATTAAAGTGTTTCGCAACTTTGTTAGCTTTTCGTTCTCATATTCTGGCTTGCCAGCAATTGTTTTCAACTGTTTCCTTTTTTCTTTAAATACAGTAGATATTAATCAACAAAGCATCATGTAAATAAAAGCAGAGTGATCAGTAACTTTTCATATACTTCTCCCCTCATAGTGGCTAATTTTTCCACATAAGGAACTGTTGCACACAGTTTACTCTTTAATTACTTTGTGTTAGTTAAAAAATGTTAGCAACAAATAAAAAAAAAACACCCAAAAGAACTACACTTTATGGTGAAAATAAGCAAGGAAGCTACTTACTAATTAGATTTTCTATACGAGAATGCAAACACTACCATCATCATTTTAATATCTCCAGTATAACCAGTATTTTATACTCATATTATTTAGAAAGAAGCTTGAGAATAGCTCTCACATTTTAATACTAAAAATCTCCTATTTAAGAAATAGCAGCATTTAACATATGTGTATATTTATGGGCTGGTGACTTTGGGAAGACTGAGTCCATGCTTATTAGAATGCTCATATAAGAGAATTTCTATGTTATGAAAGAGGCTCCAGTGTTTAAAAATAAGTAAATAAATAACTCTTCAGTTCCTTATGAAGTAAAACACTATATGGAACAAAGTTACAGCTGCATGGCCTTCTATAAATATGCTTTCTGCAATACCCTGCCTTTGCAAATACAATTACTGCTTTACACAAGAGTATTAATAAAAAGATCTATCTACAGACATTATTTCATATATGCCTCTGTTGAGAACATCAACTTTTAACATTATGTGAACTACTCAACATGAAAATATTTCTGCAGTAATTATGTATTTTGACCTGGACATACTGCCTAACGCTGATACATCATTTAATGAAGTGGTTCTCAACCTCTGGCCCAGAGCCATGTCATCTGGCCTGTGGGGCTCTCCAAAAGTCTGAAAAGTGAGTCTGGCAGTGAGGGAGCAGTGGCAATGAATGCTGCCACTGCTCCTTTGCTTTCAAATTTCCAAGCCCTGTAGCCAGATGACGTGGTATGAGGGGCAAGGGCAGTGGACTTGATTCAGTGTGTGTGGGGCTACAGCCAGGGCAGCAAGCCCAATCGAGTCATGGGGGCAATCTGGTGTGTAGGGCTGGGACCACATAGTGGGATAGCCCATGGACAGATCCTGCACAGTACATCCAGCTTGCAGACCAATCTTGCACCACTCATCCAGCCCACAGCTCAGGAAGATTGGGCACCACTGCTTTCTTTAATGTACTGTACACAGCATATTGTTAAACACAGATACTTTAGAAATGACCACTATATATCAAGGTACCCAGGCAAATCAGGAGTTTGTCAGCACCTGTCATGTATTACATACCACAGGTTTCATGCTTACCATAAAACAAATTTAACAGAAATGTATCAGTTGCATCCTGTTTTGGTGCTACTGGCTCATCATCATCATCATCATCATCATCATCATCGTCATCCCTTATTTTTGCTTTCTTGCTTTTCTCCTCTTTATAGAAGTTATTGAGGTGGTTGTATGCATCGATCATTCGGATTGTGTCATTAATTTGTAAGGCATCACTGTATTTCTTCAAATGTTCTGCACAAACACGTTCTTTGCGTTTCTCTTCTTTTGCAGCTAAAAACAACAACATATAGATCACACACATCATTGTTTTTCAGTAAACAATCCTCAATATCCATGGCCATGATATTCATAGATTATATTAAAGCATTTTTTTTTAATTTACCTCTTTTCTCTTCTTTAACTACCCACTGTTCATAAGGCTGAGTTCCAAACTCAGAAGTTGCACTGAGTTGACAATAGGTATGAATCTCTTGCATGATCGCTATAATTTTTTCTTTAAAAGGGTCCTAAAAGCAAATTATTGAAAAGTCATAACACTTATAAATATCATGAAAATAGCAAAATAAAATGACCTTTTCAACTGAATATTATAAACTGTAAATTCTTAAAAACTTAACATTTTGATTTATAAAAAGCAATTGATGTTGCTCAAAATACTTCCCTATCTAAGCACTAACACCAAGGAAATGAAATGTAGTACATCATGACAATTTGTCCATAGCCTACACTATTAGCAAATTTAAAGTAATAACATATTTCATCACAGCACAATCTTAACCAAGACTCTTGCTAAATAGAAATACAAGAAACAACCTTTTGAAGAGATGTTAAAAGATTTCCATTTAAGTTGACCTTCCTTGACTCTATCCATATTAAGAAATACAGCATATCAGTAACATAGACATTCTCCCTTATATTCATTAATATATTTTCTTCTTCTACAAAAGAGTTAGTTTATCATTAGATGGGTAGAAATATCTTGGGGCCTTTTGGGGAATTTATGGCGTTCATTAAGCTATACTATCCAAAGCTGCCAGGTGGACCTGCAAGGCAACAGCATCAACCTTAAAGCCTTAACTACAGGGATTATATCTTTAAAGATCAATAATGACATCTTCTTAAGTCTCTGTGCTGTGCCTAGTTTTTTGTGATCAGACCTGAGAAAGAATGTCTTGCATTTGAAAGCTTGTCTAACTATTCTAATAAAAGATACCACCCTAAGAAAATTTTGCCTCTCTTTAAAGAGCAATGCATTTTGCTGCTAAAGCTTTACAAAATATACATACTTTTCTTTTATCATCTGCAATCACAAACTTCTTATATGGTTCCTTCACTTGATCAGTCAGCTGGGAGGCATGTTCTTCAACAGTCATTATTCTACAAGCATCAAGATTTGCACATATCTGGATAAGAGGGAGATTTTTTTAATCTTCAAATATTCTGTGAGTTATATGACATACAAGTTCAGTACATGCACATTCTTAATTTAAATACTGTGTTTCAAAATACCTGGCTTTAACTTAAGTTCAGCCTAAAAAGGCAGTATGCAATTATTGTACAGTAATGGAAAATGTCATTACTTTTTGAAAGGCATCTCAGACAAAACTAATCAAACTACTTTCTAGGCCTTTCAAATGTTAGCCCTGTACCCAGGAAAGACAGAAGCAAACAAATATGAATATGCAGTGTAAGATGCATACTGGGAAAGGAAAGATTTAAATGTGAAAAACTGGGGCATAAAAAAGAATATTTAGATAAGATAGAATAGTAAAATAAAATAAAATTGAGGAATTATAGAAATTAGAACTGGACATAGAAGTGCAAAAATAACTGGAAATGTCTTTGAGAACAGAGATACTAACTCAGGAGCTTATCCAAATTACTGATTTGTCCTTGGTTAACAGTTCCACATATTAGAAACAAATACTTCTGATTGATCACTGTTCTCTCTTAAATGAATTATACCTGTTGAATAGGAAGTGTATAGCTGCTTTATCCTATGCAACTCATTAGCAGCCCCCCCAGAATGCATGCAATAAACACTGCGTACTTGGAAATATTCTACTATTTCTAGTAGAATCTTCTGTTTCTAGAATTAAAAATACCTGCAAATAAAGTGTTGCTCCTTTGTGAAAACTGGTTATGCCTACTCTTAATCTGAGAATTCATGCATTCAGTATGCCTTTCAACTGAAGTCAATTCATCTGTGTACCTGATCCTGCAAACCTAGACTAGATTTAGTCCCTACTTATACAAATACTTCAGTGGAAGATTTTGCTAATGAGCTTATAAAATCAAATGGTATGTACAGACCAACAACTGGATGATACTTTTAAGGCCCAATACTGACTTCAATAGTTTTGCTTTGTTATTATCGACTTTAAGGGGTATTTACTTTCAGAATATGTTCTACAGCTTTTGCTTGGTTTTTTGCACCTCCCACACCAGGTGAAGCAGTCAGTCCTAGGATCTGAGGCTGTCGAATCACTTGTTTATTTTCTTTTTTTAGTTTCTTATTTTTCATCTTTTCTTTTAAATAACTTCGCATTATATTGTTGTAGACACCTTCCTTCTGGGTGTGATGACATTCATCAATAATGATAAGAGAAAAAGCTGAAAAACATAACCAGTATAAAACAGTTACTTCTCCTTTAAACATAGTACATGAATAAGTCAATCCTCCACGGGGCAAGGATACTAAGCCTTTATTAGTTTCTCTCAACTCTAACATATATGGGCTTTAACAGAAAATAAATCTTATGCAACTATATTTATATGTATCACAGTAAACATTGAAATCTTTGTCTGAAACAACATTTTTAAAGCACAGAGTATTTTTTACCTTACACAGAAAGTGTCAAAACTTTTGCAAAAATTACATGAGAAAGATCTGAGCCCTAGGAACATGCTTAACCATTAGAGAGAATCTGCCACAGTTTGATTCAGCCCTACATTCTTCTATGAACAGATACACAACATAAATTGTATTTTATTATTATTTCTTCATAGGAACACCCATGACTTGTGAGGAGCATTCCAGACATTCCAAAAGAGACAGCCTTGCCCAGAAAGCTCACAGCATAAAGTAGATGGAGTAGTCTTAAGTACAACAGTTAATTTAAAAATAAAAAGAAACTATGTTGTATGCATAGAAAGTAATTTATAGAAGAGAACAAAGGCTATTGGTAAGAACAGAAAAACGATGAGAACACAGGCCACGTAATCATGAAGGGTGATTTAGATATTGTTTGCTTTTCTTTTTTTCCAGTCAGATGTTCATTTAAATTCAACAACAAGAAGTCCACAGTACTGCAGTTGGAAAGAAACCCTGTCAGGGATGCTTAGTTTTGTTTTAAATTACAAATTATAAGACATAAAATGGTTCCCTGTACTATTTTCATAGGCAGGTAAGAGTAAAAATTAAGAGTCTATGAGTAATGGTAAGGAGCTGGGTAGGAGCACTGGGAACTAAACAAAAGGCATTTTACTTGGGTCTCCAACAGCGCATCTAGGAAATGCTATATATCACTGAAAAAATATGACTTCAGGGTAAAAGCTATTTTAGTCACTATTTTGCCCAGCCTCCCTCTCAGAACAAAACAGCTGAGATTTGTGTGAGCTGGGTTCTATACCTTCTATGCATCATCCAATCTATTCATTTTCACAAACCCACTGAAGGGAAAGAACTGCAGAGAAGCTAGCAATAAATCCATAAATAAGTTTCTGGTGGTCACGCATAAGGCGAAAGGACCTATTTTGGGCTTCAGTTTGCAGAATTAAGGGTTAGAAAAACGTTATTATGAAAGAATAAGCACTGAATCCTGCCCTAGCATTTTTACCCTGTTATTTTCCAGAGTAACCACTCTAAGTGAAAACTTGAGACAGAAAAACTCACCTGATAAATGGATACCTTCTTCATCTTCCTTAGCTGCATTCGACATTGAATTCTGAAGGATCTGAGCAGTACTTATAATGACATCATTTTTCCTGACAACTTCAGGGAATGAAATCTTCATCTGAGAATCACCACTTAATCTAGTAACTTGATAGCAATGCTTCAGGAATGGATAGAACTCCTTTCGGAAGTGCTGTTCCACTAATGGTACCTGAACAGAAGTTTGTAAAGAAGAGTTTCAACTGAAAAGCATTCACAGAAGGCATTCTATTGTGCACACAGTTCTGAATGAGACAACATATGATAAAACAACTTCCTTCCAAGGCTACAGAATTTCCCTCTTCATTCTGGCTCTTTTGCATTTTTTTCAACAAGAAGAATATGTTCTGGATTTATATAATTTTGTTTCACACTGGTAGATATTTTTAAGATGGGGCCTTGTATTGTTCTTTTGTGTCTATTTAAAAATTCTAATGGCAAAAGAATTTTTACTATACTTTAATATTTCAATTTAAAAAACTTAATTTATACATTTCCTTGCAGTACTGAGCTGTTTTAAGGGAACTAACCTGAAAAACATGACTAAAGCAGATCCAAGGAGGTGATCCTTCCCCTCTATGCCCTTGTGGCCGCCTACAAATTCATAAGTGGGGCACAGTAAGGGATCGGAGATGGTCTGTTCACTGGGACGCCTCTTGGGTTAACAAGGAACAATGGTCACAGACTGACAGAGAGCAGATTTAGGCTAGATATCAGGAAAAAACTTCATGGTAAGGGTGGCCAAAATTTGGAATGGGCTTCCAAGGGAGGTGGTGCTCTCCCCTGCCTTGGAGGTCTTTAAGAGAAGGCTGGACAGGCATCTGGCTGGGGTCATCTGACCCCAGCACTCTTTCCTGCCCAGGCAGGGGGTCAGACTCGATGGTCTGTTGATGACCCTTCCAACCCTAATATCTATGAATCTAAAAATTTCTTACAAAGAAAAGTGGGACTCATTAGGTGGTTCTCATTAACACACCCATATGTACAAGTAGCCTAATGATGAAAAGTAAATTTAGACTTTTCCAAATAATATTTTCAGTTTTAATTATCCAAATTACTACTCATGACACAAGCAATTGATAACTTTTTTCTATAGAAAATGAGCTAGGTAGATTAGGCTTTCAGCAGTACTGGCGTAAAGTGAGGTTCTTTGGATTTATATCTGTATCTAGACAGGTTTTTCATATCTACAGTCTGTATTATTGTTATACCAATTTGCAATAATTTCATATGTCCAAAATAACATTACAAATAGCTAATACTGCTTTTATGGCACAAGATACCTTATTAACAAGTACTATAACTTTTCCACACTCTGATTTTCTTCTCTTCTTATCCAGGTGATCTTTGGTAATGTAAACAGCTACTCTAGTTTTACCACTGCCTGTAGGGAGACATATTATAATATTCTCTCCGTTCAGTGCTGGTTTTGCAACCTCCATCTGGTAATCTCGGAGGACCAGCTCTGGTTCCGGGGAAGCTCTACTATCTGCATCATCTTCATCTAAAAATAAAAATCAAATAGAGAAAATTACATGAAAATGATATAAATTACAAGTGAAGTCATGTAAACCAATGTGAATTTAACTATATTATATGTTTTCAGAGTGAAATAAAGGCCTTTCCCTATAACTTTTCCTGATTCAAAAAAAGAATTTTCCTTTAGCTAGCAGGAAATGTTCTACAGATATTTGGACAGAGTAAAAAGTTGAATTTTGAAGGAAATACATATATTCAGACAAGAAACTGTGTTGAAAAGCAGACCTGGCAGAATTGTTTACAATATAATATAAGCAGGAAACAAGTAATAAATATATAGCTAGGAACTGTATTAATCTTTGCATGAGATTTACCGTCAAACTGTTCAAAAGAATTTGAGTAGTGGAAGTTCCACATGCAGTGAACTGGTAGAAGCCTGGATGGATTTTAAAGGAAATATGCTGTGCATTGCCACAGAGACGACTCTGTCTTAAGTGAAGCTTGTGGTACATCTATACCTTTGAGACTACCACCAAACGTAGTGTGGATAGAGGGGATATTAGCCACAGACATTACTTCTGGAAGCAATCTGTATCTTCAGATAAGGTATATCTAATAAAACTCATACCAGATTAATAAAACCAGTGTTAATTCTAATATGAGGCATTTATGTATATCCTGATCCAACATCCACTGTCCCAGTGACTTCACTGAGTACTGGATCAGACCATCATGTTTCATACATTCAGTGTGTTATACAAACACTAATCACTCAGGATATATCTTGACTCAGATAAAAGCTGGTTTTGCTTCAAAAGTAATAGGATTTTGAAACAAGTCTATGGCTCATCTTGGCTACTGAACATGTGCAAAAGACAACTTGCTAGAATTTTAAAACATGTTGGCTGTAATATATTTTAAAAGATAAGAATTTCATATGGTGTATCTCATCAGTGAATTACTAATTGGATACTAATGCAATAAAGTGGTAACAGTTTGATATTTTTAAAAGATAATTGTTTTAAAAGGTGGGGTTAGGAAAAAAAGATGCAAAGCAAGGATAATGAGCAGCTGTATGTAAATCCCAAGCATCACTTTTTATAAGCCTTCAAGGAAATAGGTAACTGGATGAAAAAGAAATAACATAAAATATTTAAAAGACTTGATATCAGTGCAAATACTCTGATGTTTATCAAAATGAAGAAAAAGATACAGAGGAGAGCAAGTTAAATATTTGATCAACCTGGTAAGTTAGTTGGGAGTTTCAAAAACTGAAATTAAGCGCAACAGATGGATGATATAGTACTGGCTTCAATGTGATTTATCTGTGGGATTTAGCCAGGCAGAAAGCAAACATATGCCCTTGCTCAAACGAAAGTAGTAGTAATCAAATGACTACCACCAAGCACTTTCTGGTGTGAATTTTCCTGTGTTCTGATAGTATTGCACTCAAGCTAAAAGATAAAACAAAAAACCCCACTTAGGATTGCAACCTGAATGTTTCCATCAGCAATCTTTTCTCATGGTTCATTAATTTCTGTTGTTAGTTTAGTTTTATTTAATGGAATCATAGATACAGGAAACAGGACACTTCTTTGTGTATAATGCATCAGTGATGATAAAAATTCTGTGGTTCATTTTCTATTGATATAATAAGATAGCAGAAGCAGGGATTTTTTGTTTTGCTTTTGTCCAGTGTCTTTATCTTCAATATGTAAATGCTGAGAATCGATTATACAAACAGTTCTATAAAAGTATGGATGACATGAAAATAATTCTTAAATTCACTGACAGACTGTTGTACTGAAATCCATCCTGGCTTTTTAAATGTCATATGTTAATTCAAAGTCCTAATCCTTTTCTCAGTGACTGCATGCTATGAGACTAGCATTGAACCCATAATGTCATTTAGCAGTAGCTTTACCATATCTTGACATAGTCCAAACAGTAAACTGAAAAAAACCCTTGTGCTATGAAAAACGTTGTAACTATATTTGTTTGCAAAAAACAAGCTTGCTCCAGCTCTGAGTTGCTAATATTCCCTGTCCTTTTGTGTGTTTTAAGTTAAAAAAGGAGTGGTTTAGCTTTGTAGCATATAGGACATAAGACTTTTCAAAGTGAACACCTCAAATTACATCTGTACAGTCAGTATGGTACAATCTACCATGAAAGCTGATACAGTTTACCAGTACAGTCTACCATAACCAAGTATAACACAGTCCAGATTAGCTCAAGTATATATGGGAGTAACTGAATCTTCTTTTCTATACTATAAAATTTCCATCACTCTTTAATTAGTAGTCTCTTAAATAGTGTCTGTGCAAGAGATACCCCCAATGCTGCAGCTGCTCAATACTTTGAAATATCTGGCCTTAGGTAAAGTTGGAGTACAGGTGCCACTTACTTTTGCTAAAGCATTTGGTCCTGCAGTCACTCAAAGGCCACTGAAATCTATTTCTTACCCCTTAGATGCCCTCAAATTAGAGCCAATCAAAGAGCTAATAACAAGTTTGTTCTCTTACCAACTCAGGAGCAAAGCACAACCTGACTTTCCTTTATGGGTTCATTTTGTTCTTAGTGAAGCTACAGCAAAGTTAGGTGCTGAAATATTTTGCAGCTGGATACCACTGTAGTTACTAAACATTTATATTATATTCCAGAGACCTACAAGATCCCATTGCATTATGTGAAAATAAGGCCAACCCAGGCCACAAAAGCATAGGTCCAGATCCCAAAGTTGTAATTTAGGCACCTAAATTCCATTATGGAAAATCAGAGCACCTGCAAGGCTGTTCTAAATTGGGCTACTTACAGGCTGTGGTGGATGATTACCTAGTGTGGCTATACACATTATGCCCTAGCCCTGGAACACTTTCTTCCTTCTTCTTATATCAGGATCTGTCCAGGTTTTTTTGTTTTTGCTTTTGTCCAATGAAAAATTGGCGTTATCTTCAATATGTAATGTAAATGCTGAGAATCAATTATATAAGCTGTTCTATAAAAATATGGATGATACCATATTTTTATACAATACTGTCTGCCACCAATATGGGCCACACAGTATAGAACCAGCTAAGTTACTTTTGCACCATCAATTGATGTGTACTGCTTTGGGTCCATTTACCAGCCTCTCAGTGCAGTTTTAACTTCAAAGCAGCCAGAATAAGGTCCAGGACTGACCTGCACATGAATCAGAAGAACTATGGTGGGAAACTACAGATAAACACTTTCCTGATAATATGAAAACTTTGAGTCCTGTACAATACAGATGAAAAAGTGATAATAAGAGATAGACAGTAATGAAACACTGGAACTTTCATACTGTATCAATTGAAGGCCTCATAGGAGATGGGGTTTAGTACGTTCCACCCATGTGAATCTGTCAATACACTCCAGAGTCAGAAGCTCACCTGAAAGGATGTCTAGACTCATTTCCACTGTCTCTTAGACCTACTGAAGACCAAGAGCTCATGGGTAAGTGCTGAAGGTGAGTATGGGGCCTCCTCAAGTGTGAGCTTCCAGTTGGGGAACATGGCAATGGACTTAGGGATTAGTACATGCTCAGCCACATTATCTCTAAAACCTACTGCTGGTGTGGTATAGACAAGTCCCTTGTTGAACATCCTAAGCACTCAGGAGGTAGGGAGGCTGTGCAATGAGCCAGGCTGGGGCTTCTCAGATCCTGATGCAGCTGCCTGCAGCCTCCCAGCTACCTGCCACAACTGGAACAGGACCTTGGTTCAGCCACCTGCAGACTCCCCACTTGGGGATGACCTGAAACCATGGCTTAATTACCTTGATTAAGTTTAATAATATGTGGATTAATGGCTTCCCTGGGCTTAATCATGGTAATTAAGCTGCAGTTTTAGGCAATTTGCAGGGATGGGTGGGACTGCCAGGTCCCCTTAGCCAATCAGAGGCATGGGGGGCTGCACTCAGCCCATGAAAATGGCGGCTAGCCCCGGGATCTGGCTGTGAAATCAGACAGCTCCTCCTCAAGTTCAGTAGACCCCTAGCTATGAAATCTGTAAATGACACCAAGCTGGGACAGGTTGCAAGCAATCTGGACAACATTATTCAAAATGTGTGCAATTAACTAGAGATGTCCACAGTCAACAAGATGATATTCAATAAAAGGAATTGCAAAGTGTTGTACTTAGGAAGAGGAAATCAAGTATAAATGCAGAATGGCCACCCAAAGATCAGAACTGCAGGAAACAGTCTGGGGATTGTAACAGATTACAAACTAAATGTGATTCAGTGATGTGACACTGTTCAAACCCCCTTCCCTTCCCCCCCCCCCCAAAAAAGGAAAATTTAATTTGGAATGAATTAATGTGTGAGTCTTTTATGTAAAACATAGGAAGCACTGGTGAGGTCTCAAATAGAATACTGTGTACCCCAAAAAGACAAATGGGATAGAGTCCAAAGGAATGTAACAAGAACGATAAATTATTTAGAAAACCTTATTTATGAGGTAAGATTGAAGGAAAGGGGTTTGTTTAGTCTAGAAAAGAGAAAGAAGAAGACATAAGTCTTCCAGCACAGAAAAGGTTGGTCACTTCTAATACACAATTATTCACTATGTCCACTGGGGGAGGGACAAAAAGAAATTAGTTTAATTTGCAACAAAGAATTAATTGAGATACTAAGAAAACATCTTTCTAAATGTAAGGGTACAGAAACAGGCTACCTGGGAATGGTAAAATTTCCTTCTCAGGAAGCTTTTAAAAATTTGTTAGACAAAAACCTCTCGGGGGTGAGCTAGATATACTTGAACCTGCCTCAGTGGAAGGGATTTGAGTAGATGGTAGGTTTCTTTTGCACTTACATGTCAATATTTCTTCCTGTATCACTATTTATTTCCTTGCCGGGGTCATTTGCCCCCAATATTCTTCCCTGCCCATGGTAGAGGGTTGGACTTGATGATCTGCTCAGGTCCCTTCCAATCCTACTAACTATGAAACTATGAAACTAAGGTGGTGGCTTTTTAAGCAGCTAAGAAAAAAAAGTGGGAAGGACTCTTATTTTCAACATAATTTAAAGGCTCAAAGTTAACATTTACCTACTACACTATTTGCAAATAAAATCAAAAAGTAACAACTGTATCTACTAGAAGACTGAAACACTATAGCAAAAATCTTTATTATGACTTAATTCATTTCACTGTTAAAGCACTCCCTCTGCTGGAAGACAGCGATATGGCAGTTATTTTTTTTAAAAAACTTTGGTGTCTAAAAGGGCACTGATCTTTTCTGAAAATTCAGTTCATAGGACCTAATTCTAGACTGTCTACATCAGTACTAGTAAGTACAAAAGCAGGCACGAAAATGATCAACTCAAACTATTAGGCTAGGGAAAGACATTACATATAAGTATCAGAAACTGGTTTAAACCTGGAACAGAACAGATGTTCAGTGCACATATACCAGTTTCAAAATGGCTGAAATTGGTCTGAGATAAACCTGGTTGAATGTAGTATCAGGCTTAACTGATTTGGGTCAAACCGGTTTAAGCAATGTGTGTCCCAGACCCCTTGCTAGTTTAAGTTAAACCAGACACCCCAGCATCCTGGCATGCTCTCAGGGCTTGGCGGGGCTCTCTGCTCCACAGCAGAGCTGGCCCTTCCCCTCTGCTCCCTGGCTGCAGCTCCAATACAGACTTGCAGGCTGCTCACCCCCTACCCCTGACCACTCCCTGTTAAAAAGGAATTTCCCCCTCCCCTCTGCCTTATGGAGAGGTATCCGTATATTAGCTAGCGTACCACATGCTGGCTAGGGTCCCTGCTGTGACAAAGGCAGAGTCAACAGGTAGCTGGTAATGTCTTTCTGTTGTTTTCTTAATGGGGTGATAAACACTGAGTTAGAGATGATAAACACTTGTTATCAATTCTCTGCTGGACTAATCAGAGTGTGCTGCCCAGCCTGGACACGCCCCACCACCCCCCAGCTCAGGACTGTAAAAGGGAAGGGAAGGCTGCTGTAGTGCCCCCTGGCTTCTAGCCTGAGCCACTGCAGGCATGTGCCTGCATTACTGGAATGAAAAGAGAATGTCTGTTCACCTCCAGATTGGTTCAAGCTCTGCAGGTTAGACTAACCTGCAAAGATTGAATCAATCCAGGCTGAGGCTTTTTGAATGCCTGTCTCTAGCCGTAGGATTTAAATCAGCCCACACAGGAAAGACTATGGAAAATCTGACTTGTAGCACTTAGGAGGTTTTCAATTAATAAGCCCACATGCTGAGAATTGCTGCAGTCAACAAACAATCCACAAAATGAAATGGTCATTATAAACAAAAGATTCTATTTTAAAATGAGATTTAGTATTTCCTGGGAAAAGGAAAGTTACAATAATAGCTACTGGTAAGGATTTCTTAGGGTGATATATTTTATTGGACCAACTGTGTAGTAGCAGACAAGCTTTCAAAATTGGAGTGGAGTGACCATATCTTAAGTGGAGATGTGGTCAACATACCTTAGGCAGTAAAAACAGAATTGTATCTTGCTCTCTTTTTAGCAAGTTTTAGGGCCCTTGAAAGCTACTTAACAATAACTAGGCCTCTTCTTTTCCACAAAACAAAATAAATATAAAGATGAAGTGGAAGCTCAACTCTTGATCTTATGGGTAGTTCAGTCTCCAGTCTTGATCTGTCTTCCGTATTAAAACCACTACTAGGAATGCAATCATTGATGGTGTTTTATGCTGTGAACACCTGGTTATACTGACCTGGAAGGAGACTCTCAACCATTCCATACTGGCCTTCAAGGTGGCCAAATCAGTACAAAAAAAGCTTTATATCCCAGGTACAGACAATATCTGTTCCTCTTTCCATCTACTACATGTGGATTTTCTGGCATAGCTTTAAGAGCAATACATCTGTCAAAATGTAGCCAAAAATTAGAAACATACTTTATATAAATATCTAACTGCTATGCTGTATTAAAAAATGCAGAACATCCTTTCTAATGATGGAGTAAAATTTATCAATTACACTACTTTTTCAGAGATTTTTCAAGACAACCTACTTAATATAATATTAGTGGAAATCCATCTCTGAATATTAAGTTGACTTTTTCTCATTTTCACTTTCTATGTAAAAAGACAGTAGGGAGGTCAAATTAAAATGCCAAGCATCTATTCTACATGTACCCTATCAACATTTTTTTTTTACTGAAAGACATGCAGGCAGCAGAGAATGTGGTATGGATTCACAAAGTGTTTGTAGATAATTATCCCAATTGCAAATGAGAGTATTCATTACAAAGTCCTCACTTGACAGTATCCATTAAAAGAGAAATGAAAGTATAAAGTAATCATTTTCCAAAATGAATTTGGATTCTTAAAGGTTGGAAGTATAACACTCTCTTTAAAAATTTCTCATTTTCATAAATTATTTTAAGAATGAAAAAGGCAAATCTAAAGATAATGAAGCTGATATGCCAACAGCTTTTTAAATCGGTTTTGACAGCTGTCTTTCTCACCACTGCCCATTGTAATTCTCCACTGCGTTGTGCTGCACCATAGTTACATGTACTTTACACAGCAACAAGTATCTACAGATGATACAAGGTGACAATGACTGACCCCTATACTTCATCTCTTCTCCAATTAAAAAACATTATGACAGGATGCCACATGGGCCACAAAAGTATGCTGACTGGGCCACATGCAGCCCACAGGCTGAGAACCACCATGTTAGACAAAAAGGCATACTAAAAAGCTATTTAGTATTATACATTGACGGGTTGGAATTTTCAAAGCCAACTCCTACTCAGCCTCGCTCATTTGAGTTGATCACTGGGAAGATCTTATCTCAGCAAGGCAGGCAGGATTTAATTTGATTACTATCTTTACTTGGGCTCCATCTAAATCTGTAGCAGATGTAAAGGGCTCCTTAATTAGGCATACTTTTGAATCATCAATGATTCAACCATGACAGTACATGATCCTGTGTGGATCACTGTGCCCTTGTTTCTGTAACAGGGAGCCAGGGGCTCCTGTTACTTGAAAAGAGAAGCTGCAGCAGGCATGACCCGATGTGGGGGGAAGACAGAGGATCCTGGGCTAGCTGCAGGCGAGTAGGCAGCTAGAGACCCAGAGCTGCAAATACCTATTGCAGGGCTAGCTGCCTAACAGTAGGACAATAGGGCAGTGCTCTCGGTAGGATGCAAGGGTGCTACTACAGTTTGACCAGAAAAATAGCAGTAAGCTGCTCTGGAGGCTAAGGGGACACACTTGCTGCCGGTCAAGATGGCACCTGGCCAGAAGGGGAGGAGTCCAGGAGACATAAGCCAGGACCCCTGAGGCAGAGAACCAGTGCAGCCCTGAACTCTTCAGGGACAGGAGCTCCTGCCAGCTCAGGCTGGTGGGGAGTCGGAGCTGTGGGCCATGACAGGTACTCCCAGGCCTAAGAGAGCCAGAGAGGGAAGAGGTATCTTGGCAGTGGTATGATGACTCAGAGGGGAAATCTGGAAGTTTTTCTTGAAAGCAGTGGCTTGCATTTTTATTTCAGTTTTATACTGGAGAACTGGAGATGTCTGTAGGGTGGAAAGGAAGCCACAGGAGTGCCTGAGGGGCATGCCAGATTTTGAGACCTGTCAGGGGCAAAGCCAGCTGAAGGACACCAGACTGGTCCATTTTTCCACCCTCCATCACTGCCACCTCTACATGCTCGTGAGCCGCACAATCCACCACGCCACTCTCACATCCTGTCTAGACACAAAATGGCAGGACCTAGTTGGCGAGGGCATGGCTGGGGCACCTCAGTGGCTGAGCCTATACTCCACCCTCATCCCACAAGCCCATGGGGACCTCAGCTGGTGGGTCTTCCATGGACCAGTCACCATGGTGTGTTTGCAGGCAGAGGGAGACCCTGGCACACAACCCTTGAGTACCAGGCTGCAGCCTCTCCACCTCCAGCTCTACAACCTCCTCTTGAAGTTCTGGTTGAATTTCACCCCCCCAATTCTTTGTTTTTGGTTACCCTGGGACCTCCTGGTCAACGTGCTCTTGACCTTGGCCAAGTGGGCCCTGTACTTGACCAGGAAGGAGGCTCTGGCTGGGAAGGTGCCCAGAGACTGCAGGGCCATTTTCCTCTCACTTGTCCAAGCACGTATCCAGGTAGAGCACCAGTGAGCAGTATCATCTGGCTCCTTGGATGCCTTTGAGGACCAGTGGGTGCAGCCCAGGGGGCTCTGCTTGGTGTCCCCCTCAGGCGCACTCATTTTCATGTTTTGACCCTTTGACCCACATGGCACTGCTATCCTGTTTTTTTTCTTTAGTTGTCCTAAGAATTTAGCTGTTCCATTCATCCATTAGCCCCTGTAAAATGGGGCTATTAGTTAGCCAGGTGGGCCTTGCCCATGGCAACTGGATGGACAAGTAGACAAGGGCAGAGGCATGGGACAGAAGCAGGCTGGGGCCAAGAGAGCTGGAGCCTGAGCTCAGAGGGGGCAACTGAGATGGCCTGAGACCTACAAGAGACGGAGACTGAAAGGCTGGGGAAGAGCCCATGGGCCTATGTTACCAGTCCCCAGCCAAAGTAACTTGTAGGCTTAAGACTTAGAAAGTCAAAACCTATACAGAGTGATATCTGAAGCACTGGCATGGTTGTAGGGGCAGGAAGCCATGAATAGTGCTTAAGGTAATGGGTGCCCCCTAGGGCTTGAAGGACAAGACTAGGGATCAGCTGGGTATGGGAGGGATCTGCTGGCCAAACCAGGCTAGGGCTCACTCTGGGACCTGGGTACAGCCTTCCTTCTACAATAAAAATAACCCATCAAGACATGACAGAAGAGAGGAAAAGGGAGAGTACCCTGAGGAGCTGGAGTGGGGCAGAAGCCACCTGGACCCCAGGGGTCTAGTCCTGCTACAGTACCCACAGGCCATTCTGAAGTGGGCCACAAGATGGCTTATGGACCCTCTGATCTTGAAAGATTTTCCCATTGTCTGTTCATTATTAAGTCAGTTCAACTACCAAGGTATGTATAAATTCTTCTTGCTGAATTTAAATGAAAGAGGCTGCAGAATTTGGTGCACAAGCGAGGAATACTTATCAACAGGTCTTGGTATTATTGCTGCTGCGAAGTCAGGGAAGTCTCCACTTCTCCAGAGTAGTGCTCCCCCTTATCAGTTCTTGCTTTGTTAGCCTTAATAATAGCACACATGCAAGTGCACTGAAGTCCTTAGCATCATAGCAAAGAAATCCATAATATTTTATAGATCTTGCTTTCAAGTACTTTTAATTCCTGAACTGTAATCAAGTCATGCAAAATACTAATTATTAGAGATACCTGAAACTAGAGAAGTATTTTTAGGAAGTGTTTCTAATAAACTGTCTTCCCTGGACAGGATATCATTCACTTCATTGTTTTGCTTTTGCTCCTTTGCCGTTTCAGAAGACATTGAATTTTGAACTTCCATTTCCTCATTTGCAGTTGTTGGTTGCTTTGGCTCATCTTCTTTATGCTCTGTTTCTAAAGCAGGAACAAACATACTGCATTACAAAACTCACAATTTTCTTTATAAACACTGTCTCTAAACAACGTCAACTAAAATAGCAAGTCTAATCTGCATGAAATTTACATATCCAACTCAGCACAGAGAGATGAATATCTTTTTTTCGTGGTTAAGTGTTGATTCAAGATTCCTAATTTGAGATTTAGGTAACCTTTTCATTTTAGTATGATGGAAACTGTGCCCAATATGTCCATAACATTTAATACCACTATTTCTTTTAGACTTGTCCTTTGCGGTATTTGTATTTTCAATATGATTACACTGCATGTAGATATACTGGTGTTTTCACCAGAACTAGCAAATCATTTTGACAAATACTAGTGTCCTGAAATGTTTGCACAGATAAAAACAAATACCCATAGTGTAGTGTCCCAACTCTTCAAATAAGGAGACTGTATCTGCTATGGCAGAAAAAAACCCGAGAAAAGTGATTAAAAAAATAAAAGCTTTGTTACCAAATCAATAACTTCTGAAATACCTTAAATCTTCTAAAATATTGCTTGGTCAGTTATAAAACATGGGATATATTTTTAGGAGCTGCTTCTTTTTTTTTTTGTTGCAGAATCCCCTGGTCAGCAAATAAGAAAGGACAAACCCAGAATATTATAATTTATTCCACAGTAGTATAAAGTTAATAGTAGCTAAAACACTGAAGCTTTTTCAAGTTTTCTCAGTTTATATCGGGGTGTCAAAAATACAGGCATGGGCCAGATATCATCCAGCCCCCAGTGCAGCCTGTGGGTTGCAGTGACATGCAGGCTGCATGCAAGGTAGAGTGGTCACCATGTGCATCATAAATTTGGAGCAGCAGGTCTGGGGCTGCATGCCACAGCCCTGAACCAGCCAGACTATAGCCAGCCCCATCATGGGGCTAGATGAGTTTGATACCCATGATTTATATGAACAACTAAATCTAATCTATTTGATTGTTTGCTTATTGTATTCAACTTCTTCTGAGACCTCTGATGGTCCACAAAGATGATATGTTGAATTCTGTCCTTAAGAGATGCATTCATTGTTATCTGCTGGTATTAAGAGGCAGAAATTTGTATGAGACACTTGAAAATACTGTTTTGTATTTATCAAAAATAATCTTCAGAATCACTCTATAGGCAAAATTAAGCGGATTTTTAAAATACTGAATTGTGAAAAAAAGTTAAAGGTGGGCTGCAAAGTTGGAAATTGTATTCTGATTTTGAAGTAATCCTTTTCCTGATGTTTAAAAATGTACTACGATATTAGGTGCCTGACCCTGTAACTCTTGGGTGAGATCCACTGAAGTCTGTTCAGCATAGGTGATGTGTAGAAGGAACACGTAGCCCCCTGAAATTGACCACTGCTGGCCAGGGAGTGGAGAGCAATGGCTGGCGCCCCCTCTCCCAAGAATGTGGGGGTTCTAAAGACCCCCCCCCAGTTGGCAATCGGTCGCTGGTGCCTCCCCAGAATCGGGAGGCACCAGTCACCCATGCCATTCGGTGAAGAGTTCTATGCCTCAGTGCAGAAATTAAAAGCAGAGATGATAAGTCATCATTTAAACTAGAAAAACAACACAATTACCTCCTGTATTTCCACTTAAATAATCTGCAAGGTCTGCATGGTCAGTTTCACGCAGGACAGACAAAAATTCAGAGAACCAATTTTTCTTCTGCACTATTGTACTCAGGAGCTCCCTTGCACCTTCTCTATTCCCACGAGTTTCAGTAACAGCCCGGATCTGATGGAAAAAAAATGTAAATGAACTGTAAAATGTATAGAATGAAAATCCTAAATGCAATATTAAAACTTTAAAACCATATTATTTATTGTAAAGGCCAAGCAGTAAAGGAAAAGTATGTGCAGAACACTGGCTTTTTCTGGGCGCCCATTAGTGTACACAGCAGAAGGGATAAAAATATATAAGTAGCCGAGCCAGTAGTTTATAAATCAAGAAAGGCATACTGCATTTTGTTTATCATCCCAATGCAGCATTGTTCCTTATGAAACAAAACATTATTTTAAAGACATTTTCCTCATCATTTACTGTTGTATAACATTTGTATGTCTCTGGTGCCTGGCACATGTCCATTTAATGGTGCAATGTGATCCCAGGAATCTCACCTCCTGCCATGCCACATATGGATGGCAGGACACGTGATTCTGGGACCAGAAATCAGGCCCCAACTGCACCACTATTATTTGACAGTGCAGGGGAAACCCAGGATCTCCCTCCACTGGCAAGTTGAAAGTTAGGTATTCAGTGAAACTATTGGACAATAACACACATGCAGGGAGCCTGCTCCAACACACTGGAAATCCAGCATGTAAGAGCAGACTCAATTAATTGAGTCTGCTGGAGGATGTACATTGACGCGCTCTGGCAGCCTTGGGCATCACATGTATCAGTGGTACAGAATTTCTCTGTGCTGAAAAAATGGCACTGGGGCGCTTTGAAATAAAACACGTTTGGTATGCTTTAGTTCAAAGCACCCCACCACCATTTTCTCAGCATGGAGACATGCTGTGCCACTGATACACATGACGCACAGGCACTTTTAATTAGCTCAGCCTGGCATCACGTCAGCAGCATATGTAAAAATGCCTGTTAGGTCCTAGGCTGGAAGCCACAGCCAACTGATTACTGTTGTCAGTCCCAGGACTGCACTGGAGCCAGACTGAGACTCTCTCAACCTGGGACCATCAGTTGATTGTGGGTCCCAACTCCTGGATCACACTGGAGCCAGCTAGAGACTTGGGTACAGTCCTGGGACTGGGGGAACTGTCAACCAAGCACCACCATGCAGCTGGGACTGGGCTTCATGGCAGGAAACCATCACATGTTCAATTTTTTTTTAACTTTTTATAAATGCCGATTAGGGGGAAATGGGGTAACAATACAACAAAACAGCAAAGGACAGCTCACACAGAGGGCCAGGTGCAGAAGAAAGAGCCTGGAGCTAGCCCTCAAGGTCTGCCTGCACAGTCTAAAGGTCCACCTGCACATGTTCAATTTAAGGTGCGATGGAAATCAACCACAAAATTATTACACATATTACATGACAACATTACTTGCTTAAACATGTGGCTGAGTTACTATTTAAGATATGATTAACTGGTTACCATATTTAATCAAATAGAAGGTGACCCTGATTATAAAATGACCCTTCAATAATTGGATTCTATATATGGAATTATAGAATCTACATATATTGTATAGATTCTATATATGTTGTTATATAATTCTCCAGGTATTGAATCTAATTATCAGAGGTTTGACTTGAATTTGTCCCCCTCCCATTGCTACAGCAGAGAAAGTAAATTTGGGGGGGGGGGTTGGGGGCGGGTAAGGTAGCCCTTTGCTCTCTGCTTCCTGCCAACTCTTTCCCCTTCCTCCTCTCCTTACTGTCAGACCCTGTTCTCCCTGAGCACATGGAGGTTAGGAGCAAATTTGAAAACAATAACCTTAACATTAGACACAGCTGTAGTGGGTATTTTGTATATATTACCCATGCACTTAGTTTATCCAGAATTGATGCATGTTACCTTTTTTTTTAAAACTACTGTAATTTTAGCACAGGTGCTCCATTAACACACTTTTGAGCAGCGCTTCGGCACTTATTTATGTACAAACTATGCATGATATTAGTCCAAAATCAAAGCCTTGTGATTTACCACATAGTTCATTGTGCTGGACCCCTCCAGAGTAAAAGCGTTTGATGACCGCACAGCTCAACACTGCTCAGCATGTGTGTGTACTTGTAGTGGGAGCCTTCTCTTAGGAAAGGAGAGCAGATTCATGGTAATGGTGAGGGGGTGAGCAAACAAGGAGGTGAGATAAGATGTGGCAGGTAGCTGCTCATTAGCTGTTAATTAGAAAGACTATCACCTGGGGGCCAAAGAGTAATTGTCCCCAGGTGATAATTGTCCCCAGGGAGACAGAGATAAGGGCTTCTGAGAAGTGGCAGAGGAATGCAGCAGTGGTGACTGCAGTGATGCAGAGCCATGGGAGGAAGACCTGGGTGGGAACAGCACCCTCACAAGAGGACGGCAAAAGAGACAGATAGCACTGAGGAACCCTGGGATTGGACTTTGGGAATTGGGCAAGAAGAAGCCCAAGGGTGAGTTGCCCAGAAGTACTTCGTTTGCCCTAGTGGACTGGCCAATTCTACTGCTGACTGGGGACGGCCCAACCCAGGCTTGGACAAGTTAAAGAGATGATGTACCTTTTCTGCCCCAAGGCGAGATCCATTGTGTTAAGGTGGGAGATGGATTTTCAGTTTATATTCTAACTGGTGGTTTGGGTTGCTAGAGGTCCCAATAGTGTGTGAGGGCATACAAGTGTCCCACTGGGACATGGAGTGCTTTTCGGCAAAAGAGCAGACTCACTGCCCAAAACAGAGTAGGACCAGGGGCCTGGGCAGCTAGCCCCATACTGGGAGGGAGGGAGCACCTGTGAAGGAGCAGCTACTGGCTTAATTGACAAGTCATTAGGCTGCTTGCCGTTTACCTCTTTAAGCCCATAAGCCAGGGTTTTTCAACCTTTTTCAGTAAGTGCAACCCCGGCAGCCAGATGCAGAGCTGGGGGTGGGGGGAAAGGTGGTGCCCAGGCGGATGCAGAGCAGAGGGGTGGGAGGGGTGGCAGTGGCCACATGCAGAGCAGCAGCAGCGCAGGGTGGTAGGTGGCGGTAGCTGCCATTATGTGCAAACTTCCTCTTCTCTCCTCCCTGTGTCTGGCTGGCTGGATGGTGTCTGTGCGGCCCACAGAGGGGCGCCAGTGTCCTCACCCCACCCTGCTCCTGGGTGGTAGCAGCTCAGGGTGGTGGGTGGTGGTGCTCCATTCCTACTTGCTTACCCACACAGGGCCTTCCCATGTATCCCCGGGGGTACACGTACCCCCAGTTGATAACCCCTGCCATAAGCTATGGGTACTTCCTCCCACCCCACCCCCCCAGCCTCACTCTTTCCTCCCTGCCTGCCCTGCTGCCTCCTGGTTCCTGCCTGGCTTTCCTTCCCCGCCTTCCCTCATGGACTATGCCTTGCCTCACGTTAAACAATAAAGTAAGCTAGCCAGTTATCACGGAGCTTTTCAATTAAACAATTAATTGTTTAACTGTTCACATTCCTAGGATGCTCCAAAAATGTATATGCAGACGAGGAACAGGGCAACCTGGAAGGCAGGGCCACACTAACCATATGCACCAGGCTGATATGCACCAGGCTGATAGAGTAGACAACAGAGTGATTGAACTGTCTGGGTGAACTGTATGCAATGTTGTGGCTCATTATGACTTGAAAAAGAGTCAGCGGTGAGGAAGATTGCACTTAATATGCTGCACTAACCTATTCTTGTGGTAGACTCTCATCAGTATATTGGCCCAGTGTGGGTAATGTATTTTATAGTCAGGCTCAGTGTTGGCTTCTTTTAATCTAGTTCGCAGTTGGTTTCTACTGCTGAGCACATGCTGCTTTTGACAACAGTTTAATGAGAGACAATGTATTTAATGAAATTTCATAGTACGCAGTTATAAGATGAAGGTCTTTTTTCCCCCACCACACCAACTGGGAGGGAAAAACACTCATTTTGTATTTGAGTAAATAAGGGAATTACATCTTAAGTATAAGATCTGCCAGGGGGTTCTGTAATGGTTACATCAGTTGCTTATATGAAAAAATGCATGCATATCAGCAAGCCAATGGCTTGCTCTTTTACAGGAAGTTAATGACAATGTTAATGTTGCTGTTCATGTCTTTTTCTGTTTCTTCTCCTGCACTTATGTTTTCAGCACTTGGTACATATCTCTTCCTCTCTCTCTGACAACATATCCTGTTACTTGGTACTCTTCTCCCCTGAAGATACTTCCCTGATGCCTTATATGTATCCCCATGATCCCTAAAGCCAGCTTCTCTTCTCTTCTCCTCTTTTTATGTACTATGAATTTTCAGAGAGGAAGGTTGGAGCCTTGTTTGTAAAAAAATGCATCACTATGCAACAAAGAATTGGCATGTTTGAAGGAGCTACTGGGACCACTTTTGAGAGCTCCTGGACCAGTGTAGTAACAGTCAAAACCAGAATAGAAAAAGTAAATATTATATAATATAAAATAGATTTTTGCTAAATTTCTTTAGTTTTAATAATTTTAGGTAATTAGAAAAGACTGATTTTTACAAGATAGGGTCTTTACAATGTACCTTTAATGCAGGGGAGGGCAATTATTTCAGGTGGAGGGTCGTTAACCCGGCTTTGGCAAGCTGTTGAGGGCCGCATGGGTAGCCCCGCCCCTTGGTCACCATCTTGGGACCAATGTCCCAATGTCTTGGGACCAATGTCCCATGGCCACCACCAGTGGGGCCCAGAGCAGGGCAAAGGCTTGGCAGGGGTCTGTGGAGCCGGGCTGGGCTGCACCAGGAGGGGGAGGGGAGAGCTCCATAGAGCCCCTGCTGGCCGGGATCCTGTACCCCTGCCGCCCTGCTCTGGGCCTTGCTCGCGCTGGCCCTGGGACAGCGGTGCGGGCTTTATGCTCCCGCGCCTGCTCGTTCCCAGTGCCCACCGAGCCCTGTACTACAGGTGGGGGGCAGCACAAAGCCCTGACCCACTGCTCCCCGGCAGGGAACAAGCTGGTGCGGAGTGTGGGGAAAGCAGCCCCTTGCCCGCCCCTGCTGCAGCCTGCACGGAACCGTCCTGAGCAGGCACAGGCAGCCCCACATGGCTTGCGAGCAGCTGCAGCGTGGGGCACCGGCCATGGGGCGGGTGAGGGGCTGCTTTTCCCCCCACACTCAGCACCAGCTTGTAACCCACGCCCGGTGCCAACCTGGGCCCCGTGCTGGCTCTAGGCTCGCCCATCGGGGCTGCGCCACAGCAGCTGTGTCCCACCCAGTTGCTGTGCTGGGCAGTATTTACTGCTGCTGCCTGCCCAGAGCTCACGCACTGGGCAGCACATGGCATGAGGTCTGGGTGGGCAGCAGCAGCAAATGCTGCCCAGCGTGGCAAGCGAAGGGGCCGCAGCTTCTGCCACCGTGGCACAGCCCTGACGTGCAAGCCCAGAGCCGTCACAGTGCTGGATTACAAGCTGGTATGGAGGAAAAGCAGCCCCTTGCCTGCCCCATGGCCAGTGCCCCACGCTGCAGTCACTCGCAGCCCGCATGGGGCTGCCTGTGCCTGCTCAGTACAGCCCTGCGAGGACTGCGAGCAGCTGCAGAAGGGAGCACCAGCCACAGGGCAGGGCCCCTTTTCCATGCACTCCACACCAGTTCCTTCCCTGCCTTCCCCACTCCTTGAGGTTTTGGCGCTGGAGGAGCCACCTGGTCCCAGGTCAGAAGCCCCTGCTGTTGCAAGAGCCTGCTGAGGATTCCCCTGGGTCCTACTGCCCCTGATTCCTGTCATTTCTGACAGGAACCAAGGACAGATAAATGTTAATTTTCAGTATTTTTTTAGGGGTCCCATGGGCCAGATAGAATGGCCATATTTTGCCCACCCCTGCTTTAATGGCTAATACTTTCACAGAAGAAAGGGTTGAAAGGGACCCCAGGAGGTCTTCTAGTCCAAAATCCTCCTCAAGACAGGATCAACTCTGACTAAGCCATTCTATTTTATTAAACTCCCCCACTATATTTAACACTAAAATCATACCAAACTGTTTTTACACTGGACACAGTTTCTTTAACCACTTGTTTTATTACTAGTTGTACAGCCTTTTCCATTTAAAAATAGGGAGGATTATTACAGATACTAACTTAATGTGCCATAATTATGGCACATTAGTGAGTATGTAGATGTGCCTCTGAAACTGACAGGGCAGGAGGAAAGAACCAAGGGAGGGTGAATGGAAATGTGTATTTGAATTTGTTAGGGAAAATTAACTACAACCAGCTGTGTGCAACAAACAGGAGGGGCACTGGGTCTGAGCAGAAAGTAGTTTCCTTTTTGACTGCTCAGACCCAGTGCCTCACTGTGATTCTTAACCTTCAGAGTCTTTCGTGGGTGTGGCGGTGGAGTGCCACACCATGTTAGCACTATTAGGTGTGCAAACATGATTCACAAGTGAAACCCAGAGACTTCAAATAGAAATCCACAGCTGTGGGTGTTCTGAGTTGTTTGCAAAAGAATCACTCTCTTCTTTTTTTCTGTAGTTGAAAGAAGAGTGAGAGCTAAGAGCTGGCATTTTCTGAGGGGATCCTCAAGTCTACACAGGGGTGTGTCATATCTAAAAAGTTTAAGAACCACTGCTATAATTCACCAGGAGGCTGACTGAAGCATATACACTCCCAAGAGGGAGAGAATTGAGGGCACAGACAACAGCTTTAAAAGATTTTTCCTTAGAGGTCCCTGCCATATATTACATACATTACACAATTCACTGGTCAGTCACGCAATAAATGCAGACAGGCCACACATGCAATGGAGTTATCCCACCACAACTGTCCACCCAGTTATACAAGGAGTCAGCCCACTGCAAAGTCAGTGCTTGAGATGTGCCTCATTTCTAGCCCATTTCTAGCCCGCTTTAATTTGTGTGGCAGGGCCCTGAAGGGACAGGACAGTCCCAGGTTGTGCGGAGAGAGAAATGCGCAAGGCTGAAGTTGGTTCCTTATTCCTGATTCCTTTTTCAAAGCTAATCTATACAAAATAAAAGCTTGTCCTTAATGAATTACACATTCAAAAGAGAGAATTTCATTAGCTATTCATATTTACTAATTAATATGTAGAACCATACCCTGCATCAAGTACAGAGCTTTAAAAGAAGATCAGATTGGGATGGGATTATGCAGCAAAATACCTCTTGGGCTGCCCCAAAACTTCCTGTTGATCCCACTGGGAGATTGTCCCAAAGAACCCTGTCCCACTGGGTCCAAAGCACAGTGTGACCCTGCCAGGCTGACAACTGACAGCTCTCGGTTCCCACTGTACTAAGTATATAGATTCTAATAAGGAACTGGCTTTTGGGCTGGGATTACAGCTGGAAATACTTCTTGAGCCACCTCACACCAGGCCTCAGTACCACTGGGGCACTCTCCTGGACATCTCTGACCAGAGTCTTGCCCAGCCTAAAGCGTGGCTTGGCCGTGCCAGGCTGCCAACTGACATCCCCCAGCCACCCTCTGGCACCATGGATGAGCAGCAGACTCCTCCTCCCCCAGCGGCATGGAGGAGTGGTGGAGACCCCCAAGGGAGCAATGGAGACCCCTAGCAGAGCAATGGAGACCCCTGGTGGTGGCAGCCACAGCAGCACTTCCTAACATTGAACCCTAGCAATGCTCTCCAGCATCAGGTTATGGTAACTCTTATGTGGCTGTCACTAGCCAGCTCTTGCTACTTTGGCTGTCATAGGTGGTAAGAAGCCCAGGAGAAGGGCAGCAAACCTTGCGAAGAGGAAGATACAGAAGCTGCAGCAAAGTAAATTTTGATTGGATATCTAGAAAAACTTCACTGTGAAAACAGTGAGGCAGTGGAATAGACGCCCAGGGAAGTTGTGGACTCTCCACTACTGAAGGTGTTAAGAAAAGGTTGGACAGCTACTGGTCGGGGATGATTTAGGCATAGTTATGCCTACATGCATCAGGGTGTTTTTAAGCCTTCTTCAAAGGCACTGAGTACTGCCACAGCTAAGGCTGGGGACTTCATAGATTTTACAGACATTAGGGCTGCAAGGGACCTCATAAGATCGAGTCTAGCCCCCTGCCCAAGGGGCAGGAAGTCAGCTAGGGTCAAAGGATCCCAGCAAGATAAGCATCCAAACATTTCTTGAATGAGTCCAGAGTAGATGCCTGCACCGCTTCTGGAAGGAGTCTATTCCATGCCTTAGGGGCTCGGGCAGTAAAGAAGTTTTTCCTTATGTCCAGCTTAAAATGATCATGAAGGAATTTATGACCACTGGTCCTTGTTATCCCTTGGGGCACCCTGGTGAACAGACATTCCCCCAGATCCTGATGCACACTTCTTACATACTTACAGGCAGCCACCAGGTCACCCTGAGCCTGTGCTTTTCTAGGCTGAAGAGTCCCATGGCTCTCAGCCTGCCATTATAAGGCCTATTTTCTTATCCTCTGATCATGTGCATTGCTCTCCTCTGGACTCTCTCAAGCTTCTCAACATCCTTCTTGAACTGTGGAGCCCAAAACTGGATGCAGTACTCCAGCTGCGGCCTCACCAAGGCCGAGTACAATGGGAGGATGACATCCTGAGATTTACTTGAGAAGCATCAGAGTTTTATTTGCTTTACCAGCTGCGACATCACATTTGTGGCTCCTGTTCATCTTGTGGTCAATCATGACCCCCAAGTCTCTTTCTTCTGTAGTGCTATCCAACGTAGCACTGTTGAGCCTATAAGTATGCTGAGGACTTTTTGCCCCCTGAGGTGGAGTACTTTGGATTTTTCAGTATTGAACTTCATCAGGTTTGTATCCACACATTAACTAAGCTTATCCAAGTCAGCCTGGATCTCTAGTCTGTCCTCAGGTGTGGACACTATGCCCCAAAGTTCAGTGTCATCGGCGAACTTGGTCAGTGCACTTCTGACACCAATGGCCACATCATTGATAAAGATGTTAAAGAGAACCAGTCCAAGGACAGAGCTTTGGGGAACACCACTGGTCACAAAGCACAATAGTGATTCCCTACAATTGACCACTACTCTCTGGGTCCATCCTTGGAGCCAATTTCCCAGCCATTGAACTGTGGTATAGCTGAGGCCACAGTTGGCCAATTTTTCCATGAGGAGATCATGGGACACCAGATCAAAGGCTTTTTTAAAGTCTGGATATATAATGTCAATCTCTTCTCCCTTGTCCAGGTGATATGTCACCTGGTCACAGAAGAAGACAAGATTGGTCAGGCAAGACCCACCCACGACAAACCTGTGCTGGCTGTCCCTCAGGATGTTACCATCAGCCAGCTTATCAAGAAGGGCCTCTTTAATAATTTTCTCCAGAATCTTACCAGGGACTGAGGTCAAGTTGATTGGACTGTAACTCCCAGGATCTACTTTCTGCCCTTTCTTGAAGATGGGTACCACATTGGCCTTTTTCCAGTCATCAGGTATTTCACCTGAGCACCATGAGCTTTCGAATATTTTTACCAGTGTTTGGGCTATGACACCTACCAGTTCCTTGAGTACAATAGGGTGTAATCTGTCAGGACCAGCTGACTTGAAGATGTCTAGCCTCTCAAGGTGTTTCTTTACCAGGTCGACAACAATGCTGGGTATAAATACGCCCTCACCCTGGCCGACCTAGGCAGGGCAGTCCCTTTCGGCTGATGAAAGACTGATGTGAAGTACCCTAAGCAGGTTGGGTTTTTCCTGGGTGTCAATTATCAGTTGTCTCATTTTGTTACCCTTGCTTTTTTCTGACTCCCTACATATTTGAAAAAGAACTTTTTATTATCTTTGATATGTAAAGCCAGATGGAGTTCAGTTGCAGCCTTGGCTTTCCTGGTCCGCTCCGCAGGCATGGACCAGTGCTGAGTACTCCTCCTTGGTGGTGATTCCAGCCTTCCATCCATTATAAGTCTTTCTTTTTAGGTGCGGGACAGGGGTAGGCAATGTTTTTTGGCCAGAGTGCTGAAAAACACCACAATGCCTACCCTGGAAGGTGCTGGAGTGTTGGCATGCCAGAAAAAATGAGAGTACATGGCAGGATGCCCTGCTTGTGCCCCTTGCCCCCCACCCAAAGTCCCTGCCCCCCAGCCCAGGCTCTGTGGCTGTCAGCAGCTACCCTGGCTCTGGATAGCTGCTGGAGCGTTGGCTGCTCCCAGCAGGGCTTGCAGCATCCCAGCTGCCTGCTGGGAGCAGCTTGGGCCCCCAGCTGGCAGCAGCTACCCAGAGCTGGGGCTGGCTGCACCCAGGAGGCTGAAAACAGCTGTGTTGGGCTCCGGGGCCCCAGCATCAGCTTTGCACTGGCGTGTGCACCCCAGCATTGGAGCGGGTGGTGGGGGAACAGCCTGAGGAAGTGCAACCCCACCTCTCCCCTGCTCCTAGCACAGAGCTGGTGACTGAGCTTCAGAGCCCAGCACAGCTGTTTGTAGCCAGCCTCGGCTCTGGGCAGCTGCAGCAAGCAGGCTGCAAAACAGCTGCATCGGGTTCCACAGCTCCGGCATCAGCTCCATGCTGGTGGTGACTCCGCACTCACCTTGGGCAGCTACCCAAGGCTGGGGCCAGGGCTGGGGCCGGCCATGGCGTGCTGAGCAAAATGGCCTTGTGTGGCAAGCTGGCATAGGAGGTCCTCAAGTTCCCTGCTGAGAATATATATGCTTGACTTGAACTGGGCTGTGCCGATTCTCTTGCTAGGAGCAAAGCCAGAGAGTTCTGGCTAGAGGGTCTTGCCCTTCACTCAGGATCAGACTGATTGCCGTATTTGGGATCAAGAAGGACTTTTACCCCATGGTCAGGTTGGCATATGGACTGTGACAGTTTTTGCCTTCTTCTATAGTGGAGGCATGGCCTCTACCTGGGAATCTCTGGAGCGTATATTTATAACATTTCATGAATGCAGGACAGTTGCTCCCATAGTTCCCCTGCTTTACTTGTGGCAGTTTTGGGTGTTAGGTCTATGATATAAGGTTAAATGGGATGGTTTGCATGGGGATGAAGCTTCCTCAGGTAGGGGGTTGGACTGGGTGACCTCTGGGGGCCCTTTCCAACCCTAGTTCTCTATGCTTCTATAAGTCTATGAGCCCCTGACAGTGGGGAGCAACAGAGTCTCTGGGGTGGTCTTCCCTACCCAAAATTTACTATTAAGCCAGTGCAGGTAGTAGAGCCTCTGGATGGCAGCCCTGGGTGAGACTCCCTTCTCAAGTGAGTGGGCTAAGAGGGAGCTCTCCAGGTTGGTTTGCCACTGACTGTGACCGTGATCAGTTTTGAGCTATAGTTAAAGGTTAATAGTGTTGCTTAGGGAGTACCACTGTTTCCCTTGTAATAAACTTGTTTTAATTTAATATTTGCTAGTGAGTGAGCAGGTTTCTATAAATTACAACACCCAGTTCTAAGTTACTTTACCAAGTTTCTGGGTGGTAGCTGGAGATAAATATGAAAAGATGGTGAAAAATCCCTAGAAGCATCTATACTCATGCTCCAGGGTGTAGTGCAAGGTGACACTTTAATTAGAATGGCTCTGACTCTAATTAAAGTGTCCGCAGTGTCATGTGTATTCAGCATTCTGTGCTTAATAATGGCAGTGAGGACACTGTAACTAAAACTTGTTCAATAAGCTTTAGTTAAAGTACCCCCTGCTGCTGTTTTGAAATGTGGGTACAGTGAATATGCATGATGTGGAAGCTGGTAGAGCACACTAATGAGCACACCTATTCAGACAGGTACTAAATACCATGCATCAGAGCTGAGGTCCATCATGTGTATGGGTGCCTGTAACAGGTTGCCCTTCCCAGCGCTCTCTTCCTAGTAATCCGCGCCTTGCGTGGGGCGCCCTTGGAGCCTTCTTTGGGGTTCTTATGTCCCACCCTATACTTTCCTGCCACGTCTTGGTGGAAATTATTATGATAATGTTCTTGCGAGCAGGAGGCTGCCTATTGTATTGTGTATCTTGGGGCCTTTCCTCTATATGGGCCTGACCCCTGTTTTTCTCTAGCTAGGCCTCCCCATCTAAACCCACTAAGCAGGGTTTGACTCCAAGGCTCTAGCCTTTTCTGGTGTCTTGAGGCTCGTGGCCCCCTTTTCTGCTCCAATCTAGA
>NW_017728949.1:49665874-49671640 GCF_001723895.1 Crocodylus porosus | reverse complement strand
CAAAACACAAAAAACCAAAACAAGACTGTGCCTCAGGTGTGCCAGGCCTCCCTGGCTTTCTAAGATCACGCCTTGAGGCACCAGGGTCTGTGCCCCCCCCCACAAAAGCCACACCATCGCTGGTACCAGGGTCTGTGCCCCCCAAAAGCCACAGCCTCACTGGCACCGGGGTCTCCACTCCATAGCGGGTCCCCAAAATGAGGCCTCCTCCTTCCCCTAATAGCTTCACCCAAGCCACTGATCTTATTCATTAATCAAAAAGGAAAAACATAAGCAGTCCCGTCCATGGGTAATAACTGCCCCCAGCTAATGTGAAAAAGAAAAAAAAACATCATGTCCGCTTACATTCACAGGGTCCGTGCTTCGGCTCCCCGCCATCAGCTCATGTCCTTCCTATGATGTGGGTTCCTGGCTCTCTGGGGCTTCTGTGGTTCCCCTCTTTCCGCCTTTGGGCCACTCCTTCATAGAGCTGAGGCACTCCTTCCCCTTTGGCGGCTACCTCCTAACTGCCATTCGGCCCAGGATTTTTATAGTCCTGCCCCTTTCTGGCCAGACTCAGCATTTAATCCCTTCTTTTCCAGCCCTCCATGCCCAGAAAGTTCTGGACTTAAAGGGGCAGAAGTGCCTTCCGGTAACAGGGCTAGGGTCCTCTGTTACAATGCCCTATATTTGCATGCAGCCATTCTTCCTGCTGTCCAGTGCCTGGTAGAAAAGTGATATACAGGTCTTAAAGGCTGAGTGTCAACTGGCAGGCTCACACTCAAAAACCATGCATTGGGTCAAGCACATGCCCAGATTTCTTTAGGAGGCTCCTGAAGGACAGCCAGCACAGGTTTGTCATGAGTGGGTCTTGCCTGACCAATCTTGCCTTCTTCTATGACCAGGTGACATATCACCTGGACAAGGGAGAAGAGATTGACATCATATATCCAGACTTTAAAAAAGCCTTTGATCTGGTGTCCCATGATCTCCTCATGGAAAAATTGGCCAACTGTGGCCTCGGCTACACCACAGTTCGATGGCTGGGAAATTGGCTCCAAGGATGGACCCAGAGAGTAGTGGTCAATTGTAGGGAATCACTATTGTGCTTTGTGACCAGGGATGTGTTTTGAGATGATTCCAAGAAGGTTTTGCCCCATGATCCCAGCAGAAGGGCAGCTTCTTAAACAGCACACAAGGATGGGGAGTAAGTTGGAGCCTGGCAGAATCAAGCTGCACTCTGGGCTGGGCAAGACCCTGGTCAAGGATGTCCAGGAGGATCCCCCAGTGCCACAGAGACATGATACGGGGTGGCCCAGGAAGGATTTCCATCTCTAATCCCAGCCCAAAACCAGTTCCCTATTCAAGTCTGTAACAGAGCACAGAGTATGCTCCGTTACTCACAGATGTGTGGGCAGCAGCTATCTAGTCTGCAGCTGGTGGCAACTCCAGTTAGGCAGGACTGCCTGATTGGGAACAGGGCCCAGCTGTTTTCTGTAAGAGCAAAGGCCTAAATAGCAGAGCCAGTAGCGGAAGGACATCACTGGCTGGAGCTACTGCTCACAACACCTTGGAGGTCTGAGGCAGGCTACAGGGATGGAAGGAGGTTCTCTGCCCTGGTTACAACAGAAAACTGCACCCTGCTGAACTAGGATGGTCTGGTGGGGCTGCCCATGGCAGGGTAGTCCCTGGAAATGCCAGGCCAGTCACCTCACCAGTGAAAGGCGAGTAAGGGGCCCCTTATAACCCCACCCCCCACTTCCCTGGTGGGTAGTAAGACCAAGCAGGGGGAGCCCAGACTCACTGTGTGCTGAAGCAGGGCCCAGGTCAGTTAGGGGGACCTGAGGCAGCATCCAAACTCATAGTTGAGCTCTGAGGCTGCACTAGGGAGGTGGGAATGAGGCTCCAGGGAGATGGGGGAGCTATGAGTAGAGCTCTTGGGGCAAGGGGATAAAGGATTATAGCCCAGGGAGGTCAGGGGCCAGGGCTTAGAGCCCTGATCCCAGAAATGGAGCTTGGAGCCCAGAGACAGGGTTTGGAGCCCAGAATAAATGGTAGGGGCTGGGAGCCCTGAATGAAGGGGATAAGGGTCCTGAGACAGACTGGGAGCCAGACAGTAATGATAGGGGTCTAAGAGCCCAATAGAATATGAGGAGGCCTTGGCATCAGGGCAAGTACATGGGCAGCCTCTTGCCTGATTAACATCATATAATCATTATCATCAAGGCATGGCGGGCGAAGACAGCAGGTGGTTAGCCCAGAAACAAGTAGGCGGGCCGATGACTAACCAGCCCTAGGACACCCACTTGTTACAGAGTCCATATACTTAGTACAGTGGCGGGGGGGGGGGGGGGGGGGGGGGGGGGGGGGGGGGAGGGGGAGAGGGTGTCGGTTGGAGGCCTGGCATGGCTGAACTGTGCTTTGGGCCAGGTAAGACTCTGATCATGAATGTCTGGGATAGTCCCCTGGCGGTACAGAGACATATTGTAGAGTAGGCCAAGAAGGATTTCCAGCCATCATCCCAGCCCAAAAGCCAGTTCCTTATTCAGACCATTATTCTTAATACAGTTGGCATGGTGGGGAGGGGTGTCAATTAGCCGCCTGGCACAAACAACCCACACTTTGGGAATGGGAGGCTGTCAGTTGGCAGCCCGGCATGACCAAACCACGCTTTAGGCCAAGTGGACTTTTCTCAGAGTTCTCTGGGAGAGTTCGGTATGGGCCAGCCCCAAAAAGTTTTCTGGCCAAAAACCCAGTTCCTTATTTGAGCCTATATACTTATTACAGTGTGCAAGGGAGGCTGTCAGTTGTCACTGCGCTTTGGGCCAGGCAAGACTCTGGTCAGGAATGTCTGAGAGAGTCCCCTGGTGGTACAGAGGCACTGTGTGGGGTGGCCCAAGAAGGATTTCTATCTCTAATCCCAGCCCAAAACCAGTTCCTTACTGGAGCCCATCTACTTAGTACAGTGGCCGGGGGTGGGGCTGGCACTTAGCAGCCTGTCACAAAAAAGTAACTGTATTTTGGGCCAGGCAGGATTCTGGTAAGAGGTGTCTGGGAGAGTCCTTCAGTGCCACAGAGGCACAGTGTGGGGTGGCCTAAGAAAGATTTCCAACTGTAATCTCAGCCCAAAAGCCAGTTCTTTATTTGAGCCCATATATGTAGTACAGTGGGAATGGGGGGTTGTCAGTTGGCAGCCTGGTGGGGCCAAACTGCGCTTTTGGCTGGCACAGACTTTGGTCAGTGACACTGATGTCTAGGAGAGGCCCCTGGTGGTACAAAAACATGTTGTGGAGTGGTCCAAGAAGGATTTCCAGCCATATTCCCAGTTCAAAAGCCAATTCCTTATCCGAGCCGTTATGCTTAGTAATTCAGTTTGCAGCCTGGCAGTGCCAGACTGTGCTTTGGGCCCGGCAGAAGAGTGCTCAAGGTTATTTGGGATGGTAGTGGCATCAACAGGAAGTATAATCCCATCCCAACCTTATCTTCATTTAAAGCTCTGTATTTGATATAGGATATTATTTTACATATTAATCAGTTACTGTGCAAGCTAGTGAAATTCTCTCTCTTTAGAATGTGTTATTCATTAATAACAAGCCCTTTTATTGGCTACAGATTATCTTTCACATGGGACTGGGAGCTATGAATAAGGAACTGGCAATAAGGAACCAACTTCAGCCAGTGAAGAAGAGAAAACACTGCTAGTTTATTGTGCCCAGGCCTTGGTGATCCTGGGGCCAGGTAACAGGTTGAGGGAGCAGGTAAGGCTAAGCCCTGTCCTCGTCTCCTGGCACCTGGGGACTAAGGACAGTATTGCCAGGTCTTCAGTATGAAATTATTGAAAAAAATATGCAAAGAATTATGCGATAAGTCTTCTTTCTTACTGTATATTGGTTAGTGTAAGACACCACCCATTGAGTGAGACCTGAGTGAAAGTTGAGGCATTTCTTTATTTGGAGGCAAGCAGTCATAAGAAGTGCTGACAGCAAACTGGGAAGTTGGCAGGGAAAATACCATGATCACTAGGCTGATTGTCCCAGGGACAGAGGATAACCGCTCTTCTGGCATGGGGTAGTACCCAGGCAGAGGTAATGTACAGTTACCCTCCCACTTTCATTTCCTGTGGGAACATCTTGGCTTTATGCCGACTTTATGGAACTGGGAGACTCCTCCCGAGCTTCCCCTGCGGCCTTATGGCCAAGGGGGCACCGGATCAGGGCTTGTGCCTGCCAACTCATGTGGAAACATCTGAAGCCCCAGGTGGGGGTGGAGGATGTCTGCCGGCAGCAGGACCATGTATGGTTCTTGGAATTGATCTGGCTGGGGAAGAACAATTTTCCTTAAAAAATAAAAATCACAACCTCCGCCCCGAGAAGTTCGTTAGGACTCTCTGAGAATGACCCGGCTTTTGCATACGCTGCATCAACTAGCCGCCTCGAAAAAAACGACGGTGCATTTTGAACGCTCTTTAGAGGGGTGCACACCCCCGGCCCGCCGCTACCTACCCGCTCCCTGTCGTCCTCCGTGGCGAGGCCCGCCCGCAGGCAGCTGTCGACCACCGGCCGGGTCCGCAGCCGGTCCACGAGGGAGCCGTACAGCACCTGCAGCAGCGCCACGCACAGGTCGTGCTCGGCCTCCTCGGCCGCGGACGGCAGGTCGCGCAGGCTGGGGTTGGCGTAGCTGGCGGCCAGGGCGCAGCCGCCGAGCTGCAGCGCGGTCACGAAGGCGGCGAACCAGCCGGGCGTGTGCGGGCCCCGCTCCACGGCGCGCAGCAGCAGCTCGGCCGCCGCCGGCTCCCCGAGCTGCTCGGCCGCGGCGCGGATGCGGTCCCGCTCGGCGCCCAGCTCGGGCAGGTGGTCCAGCACGGGCCCCGTGCGGAGGCCGGCCTTGATGCGGGGCCTGAAGCAGGCGATCATGTCGAGGTAGCGCTCGTCCTGAGCGCGGTCCTCCATGGCGGCACCTCGAGGGCTTCTGCGGCGTCTCGGGCGACGCCGGGGCTTATCAAGCGGCCCGGGCGCTTTCGGTTTCAGTTCCTGCGGACAGCCAAGGCAGGGGCGCCGCCCCCGGGCGGTCCAGCACCCCCGCGCTGCACCGGCTGGCTTGGAGAAGCCCCATTGCCAGCCGAGGGCAGCCAGCGCAGGGTGGGAGGATCCTGAGCTCTGCGGAGAGCAGGGCCCTTCTGCCTCCTGGTTATTGCAACCTTACGATGGGAAGTTTCATTGTTATCAACCGTGGCTTCTTTCTGGAGTTTTGGACAACCCGTTGGACAGGGGTGACTGGTGCCTCCTGAGTCTGGGCAGGCCAAAAGCCCCATATCCACTCCTATACTTCTGTGCCACAGCCTAGTGCCCCCACCCCCAACACACCACTGGCACACAGGGCAAAAAAACTGCCCTGTCCTGAGCAGTGTCAAGTCAGGGGCCAGTCTCTGGGGGGGCATGTGCCACCCCTGTGCCCCCCCTTTCCAGTCACCTGTGCTGTTGGATAATCCAGGCCCAGGCCATTAAACATGTCAAAGACATGGGGAGAGACTCTGAACTTCGTTTATAGGAAACCAGTATAGGAAACAGAACACATCCGACATCTCCTCCCCAAAATTCCCCTAGAAGGTTGAAAAGGAGGACATGAATGGTGAGGTGCTGTACCATAGTATCATAGCTGGTAGTGTCTGAAGGGACCTGAGCAGATCATCGAATCCGACCCCCTGCCATGGCAGGAAAGAGTACTGGGGTCAAACGACCCCAGCAAGGTGTACATCCAGCCTCCTCTTAAAGACCCCCAGGGTAGGAG
>NW_017728949.1:49657949-49665464 GCF_001723895.1 Crocodylus porosus | reverse complement strand
TGAAGATGTTGAACAGTGCGGGCCCGAGGACCGAGCCCTGGGGGACCCCACTGCCCACATCCCTCCAGGTCGAAAATGACCCGTCCACCACCACTCTCTGGGTGCGGCCCTCCAGCCAGTTGGCGACCCATTTGACTGTGTGGGTGTCTACACCACAGCCTCTCAGTTTCTTAATAAGAACACGGTGAGAGAGTGTCGAAGGCCTTCTGAAAGTCCAGGAAGACCATGTCCACTGCTACCCTGCTTCTATGACCCCTGGTCTTAGAAAGCCACTGGGTTGGTCTGACAGGACCTGCCTCTAATGAACCCGTGTTGGTTGCCCCTAAGCATAATCTCCCCTGCTGGCCCCTCGTGGACATGTACCAGAATAATTTTCTCAAAAAGCTTGTCCAGGATTGAGGTAAGATTAACTGGCCTATAGTTTTCCGGGTTCTCCTTCCTCCCCTTTTTGAAGATGGGAACCACATTGGCCCTCTTCCAGTCCTCTGGCACCACACCAGAGCACCACAAGTGCTCGTAAATCCATGCCGGGGTCCCGCAATGACCTCTGCTAATTCCTTAAGCACTCTGGGGTGGAGATTGTCAGGACCTGCTGATTTAAATATGTCCAGTCACTCCAGAAGCATCACATATACAACAACGTATTTTTCTCCAGTTAAAAGTATGCTAGAATCTTTACCAATATGCCAGGAACCTAGGGCAATATTTTTCACTTTAAGGTTGAAAAAAAAAAATATAACTGTATTGGAATTAGTTAAAAACAATCTGCAGGGCTGTGAAATAAGAGGTTCCTTACCAGGAGCAGCTAACCGACAGCAGATTTGCAGAGGAACAGGCAGCTTGATCGTGGAACCTCAAGACCATTAAAAAGAAGAGAGGGTCCTTAACACCTGTGTTAGAAGGGATCGGGTAGATTACAAGGAGCCCTGAAGTCAATTGACTCCCTCAGCGCAGCCTGACAAGAAATGCTGCTGCCACTGCCATTTGGCTTTAAACCTTGGGTGAAGCAGGAATCAAAAGGGAGGGTGCAAGAGCACCACTGTAACCCCTGCCCCCTCCCATCTGCCCCTGTTTCAGTAGTTTGTGGATACTCAGGGTCTTCTTTTAATGACAGCTGAGATTCTTATGCAAGCGCTTGACTCCAGCAGTTGAAGTTTTTTTTTAAATTCACTAAAGATCATGGGACTTGCAAAGAAGTCATTAGGGATGGACATCACTGATTATGGGTGTACAGAAGAACACAAAAGACACAAGAAAAAACCCTGTTAGCAGTACATCTCCACAGTACTGTCTGTAAAACAGTGCTGTGGAGATGCACTGATTATCTACATCTCTGCTGGAAAATCGGAAATCATTTGACTGTTAGAGACTTTATTAGATTATTCAAATATGAATATGCACCCAAAATTAGGGTTTGTGTTTTAAAGGATTTCTTGTCATTTTTAGGTAAGAAAAAAATAAAAACTTACTGTTCTGTCCAATTCAGAGTGGAAATGTGAAAGTAAAGGGGAAGTGCTATCCCAGGGTGTAGATTACCCCTCCAGAAATAACTTACCTTTTCTTGTAAATGTGTGCACATGCATTGGGGATATTTTGTTTAGTAAGAGTAGTCAAAAACACTTAAGCCCTATTCCTTCAAGAGATTCACACAAATCCATAAAGAAGGATCAAGTGCTAAACATTTTACATTATCTTTTTTATTGTTTGTTCTAAATTGATTATCTGATTGTTATATATGGATCCATAAATACTAACTTTTTAGAATATTTGTGCCTCAAAATGTTCATTGTTAAACCAATTACTAATTAACATAATCACAAATCCATGACTTCCAAGAAAAATCTGATTTGCTCCTGAAAAAGGCATACTGATTTTCACCTAAAATAACTTTCCAAAAGCTAGTATTAGCATTTTAATCTTTTCTACCAGTATTTCTGTATTGTAATTACAACCAAAATCTCAGCTCCCCTTTCACATTTGTACACTCATATCAGCATTGAAGACTGCCAGGTATTTTTGGTTTGTAAATGCCAATTAGAAGTTCTAGTTTAGGTGACCAATTTTGAATATCTATAAAAAACACAAGCTTCTACATTATAGTACTTTCTAGTAATATCATTCAAGTCACTCTTCAGTTCTTTATGTCTGACATTTCCTCAACTATAAAATATTTTAATAACAGTTTTCCAGTGTACATTGAAAGTACATTATGTGGTTTAATTTATATTTGAAAATCACCTGGTCCCTTTGGTGAGAAACTCTCTGGGGCTTATTCAAAGCCTGCTGATGTCTGAGTTTCTCCACTGATTTTTAGCAGGCTTTAGATTTAGCTCAGTATAATTTTAGAAAGCATGTTTAGTCTAGGACAATAATTAGACACAGACCCGGAAATTCCCTTTTAATTTTTATTTTCTTTTGTGTTCAGCTTCTTTCACTGTTCGGTTTCTGTTTCCTTTCTCTGCTCCGGGCCTACATGTTCCTTTCATTTTCCTTTCACAATCATGAGCTATGTAGTTTTAATTACTGCCTTTATTGCCCCCTTTTAATTTCTTGTTTTGCTTCATTTTTTCTGGAAACTACCTTCTGAAAGATCCTCAAAGCTTGCTTTTTTCCTCTCTCCAACATGTTACCATCACCACCAGTCATTGCACCAGCCTTTTGTTTTTACATTTTTTGATTTAGTCATTTTCCTTCACAATTTGGAGCAGGGTTCTGTTTGAATATCCTTGTTGCTAAGTAACATCTTCACCTTACTTTTTCTGAGCAACCTAGTTGCTGTACTAGCCCCTATTAGCACTGACACAAGTCATTATTCCTGGAATAGTGCTGTAGGGAGATAAACATCACGGTCAGATTTTTAAAGGTATTTAAGCACCTCCAGATTCTGATAGAGGCCTAGTGGGATTTTCAAAGGTACTTAACTCCAATTAAAATCAATACAGGCTTCTACTTGTAGCACTACTTACACTAGTTAATGGCAAGAGATAATGATGGATCACTGGCAACAATATCAAGTCTGGGGCAAAACTAGGAAGATCGTCTCCCCAAAGGACTTGGGGGAGATCCTGCTCCATGTGCCTCTCAGTGGGAGGACAGGTTGAGAACATAAATGTAAGGAATACAGTGGCTTTCCCCTCTTAACCACTATAGCAACTCACCTTAACACCAAGTAGGATTTGGCCCTTTACTGTTCACTTCAGTTATTTTGGCATCTACTAAAGTTACCCTTGTGAATCCAAGCAAGAGGAGGAAATTTGGTGTTTTTACCATTTATGAATCAAATAGGCATGACCAAAAACTTTATGGGACAAAGAAGAAGCACTTCTCTAGCAAAAGCATGTTATCTTTCTCTCTCTACCAAACAAAAAAGTCTGCATCTTTTGGGGAGGAAAGAGGAAAAAGACAGTTCACAAGAATCTTTTATAATGGAACACATTACATTTTAAATAGGTTTTTAGATTGTTGAGGTTGCAAAGTCAAGCACTCAAGAGTTATGAAAACCAGAAAGTCCCAAATTTTAACAAGCAGGAACTTCTAGTACTTTCACACTTACTGCTGCCCTTTGAACTAATAGGGCACATCTAGGTGAGTGGCAACACGTGCTTTGCAGAGGCTCATAGGTTTCTGAGGCACTGCAAGATGCATGCAGCGCAGGTGAAAAGGTTCTCCGTGCTGCATATTTGGAGCCCTAGCCCGGCTCGTTGCCCGTGGCAGGTGCACGTGTGCCTCGAGGCAGAAGGAAGGGGCCAGGGCAGTGCTTCCACAAGGACTGGGCTCCTCACGACTCTCCCACTATCTGCCCTGAGGCATACATGCCATGCAAAATGCCAAGCAAAATGCTTTTACATGCTGTACCAGGGGTTACCTGCCCCTCCTTTAGAGTTTGCTTCCTGGTGTAGGGAGGAGGACTCCCTGTTCTCAGTGCCTGGGTTTGTGCCTTGACCTTGCAAGCTCTAAAACTAGAAACAGAATTTGAAGACCTGTTCAATCCCTTTTTCCCAGCTCATGCACAGGTATCAAAGCACATACAGAATCTTCAGGAAAAATCTTCAGGAAAATAAGCTGTTGAGATCTAGCACTTCCCTACTGAGCATTTGCAAACTGATGTTTTTACGGACTTACAACTTTTTGCTTATTTATTTTGGTCTCTTGTAAGCTGCTCTGAGCTTTTGTTGGCAAGTCCCTGCTCCAACTCATGAAGGTGACAGAATTGTTCAAAGAAATGGTCTTCTGAATGTTTTAAAATGGACAAAATATAGATTTTCCTTAGCCACATTTTCAAAAACAACCACACTTCAGCTCTTAAATCCCTCACCCCTATCCTTAATCCCTGTTCCCATCCCTCTTAAAATGTCCTATCCTTATATCAACAGATCTATGGATTCCAAACACAGCCTTTCTGGCTGCCTCAGTTTAATAAGACTAACTTCTCGGTATAATGACAAATGTCCTGTCACTTCTTTGATGCCAACTGCAATGGTGCTTCTTCCCTATCTTATATAGAAAACATGTAGAGATACTATGAAGAGAGTAGCACTATCCTTCAGTTAGATGTAGGCAGTCACTGGTACAGCAAGGTGGGCCCCAATACCAAATAAAAGGTAAACCAGATACTCTAAATCAGGAATGCCAAACTTATCTGGCATCCATGGGCTGTATGAAGAGTGTGGACCACAGAACCCCTCCTGCAAGGTGGATTTAATACCCATGGTGCCTGCCCCAGCCGGTCCAGGACTGCACTGCAGGCAGTGTCTGCTCCAGCCAGCCTGAGACCTGAGCTGCATACCACACCCATCCCAGACTTGCTGACGTTCATGCCATGTGTAGTGTGCATCCCCAACTGGCCAGGGCAGGTGCCACATGCAACATAGTCCTGGAACAGGCAGCATTGATGCAGTGGGCACTAGATCTGGTATGGGGGGCAGGGGAGGATTCCAGATTCGATCTGCACAGATGCTGTATGCAGCATGTCCTAGCACTGGGTGCCCCAGCCCATCTGGGGCAGGCATGTGCCTGGCTTGCAGCCCACCCCCAATGCAAGGGACCAGTCTGGCATATGCTGCATGTGGCACATGGGCCAACTTGAGACCCAGGGGAAGCACCAGGTGCTGGATGACAGGGCCCTGCAGGCCAGACCTGGCCCCTGGACCATATTTTGACATCCCTGTCCTAAATGAAGTGCTACTACTAGCCAGATTTGGTCATCTTTTGTTGAGCAGTCTCTCCAATTTGTGGACTACTGAACTACCTGAGTGAGACTGGATACGTCTGGTTCCTAGTGAAGAGATGCTTTGTCATTTAATCAGACTACCTCTAAACACATTAAAAATGGAGGCCTAAAAACACTTCAGTCCTTTAAGAGACAACTTGATGCCTTTCTCCTAGGCTATTATGGGGCTATTGTTGACATACGAGGAACTTGTCTGAACAGTTTCACCTGCTTATCCCCCTTTCTGCTCTCTCACCCCCTCCCAGCAGGGATTTTTATATTTTTTTTAAGGACTTTTTTTTGGTGTCCCAAGCCAAATCAATTCCAAATCCATTAGTCATTCAAGAACCACGTGTGGCCCTGCTACCAGCAAGCATCCTCCACCCCCAGCTGGGGCTGCTTACAAATCCTTTGATGGGTATACTACGTGCAGGCCCAAGCATGGAAGCTTGGGGTTCTGATGCCCCTGAGTTTCACTTGCCCTCAGTCATATGGCTGCAAGAGCAAGCTAGAGAGGAGTATCCTATTTTCATAAAGTCAATGTATAGCCGAGATCTTCCCCTAGAAGTGTTTTTTTAAATTAAAAATAAATAAATTATACATCTCTATATAGCTATATCTATCTATGTAAAAATCCTCTACCATAGGCTTTCCATCACACCTCTTGAACCACATTAAGAAACCTGTGCATCCATTACAATAAGTGCACCCTTTCCCCTGCACCCCACCGTCTTCCCTTCCCTAACCCAAATGCAATCCCTTCATCCAGGCTCCAATTTAGGGTTTACATTCTCAGTTCATTCACAGTCCTTGCAACTGTTGATGTCACCGTCACTTCTGCTGCTGCTGATTCTGTTGCTATCCTTCTCGCTGTCTCCATGTCTAGCTGTGTAGCTGTCCTCTTCTTTCTCCCTGTCCACTTCCCTTCTTGGGGAGGTTTTGAACAGCCTATGCCAAATGTCTCTTTTTCCAGGTGGAGTTGGCTTCATCCTCTCCTACTGCTTTCTGGTAGCAGGACTGGAGTTCACTCAGAAACATTTGAACGTGGTCTGTTTGCTTGAGCTTAGCGTGGCTGTATACCAGGAGGTTCCTGCACTGCCACAGGGCACTCCTGATACAGGACACAAACATTTTTTTTTTTTGTAAAGAATTTGTGTTCCCAGCCAAATCAAATCCAAATCTGTGAGTCAGTCCAGAACCATAAATGGCCCTACAACTGGCAAACATCCTCCACCCCCATCAGGGGCTTCATATACAGGCAGCTCTCAGACTTACAACACAATTGGTTCCTGAAAACCGCATCTTAACTCAAAACATTGTAACTTGGAACTAATTTTCTCATAAGAAACAATGTTATAAATGGGGGATTGGTTCCTGAACCAAGGCCCAATACCCTGTTTTCACCAAAAATACCCCAGAATTTTGTACTCAGTCAATTATAGATGAGTAATGTAGCTACATTAATATATTTATATTGTAAATAGCAATCATATTGATTTGGAAGGACTTCTTTGAGGTGACTTTGCTGGACTTGTTGAAGGTCTCTTGGCTGGAGTCTTCTCAGAAGTCTTGGCTGCAGGTTTTTCTGGAGTCTTGTCTGCTTTCTTAAAGAAAGTGTCCAAGGAAGTTTGGACAGATGTTCTCCAGGGAGATGAGCAACACAGCGAACTTGTTCACTCGTGTGGTGTCACATCGGATCAAGCATTGTAAGTTGAAAGTGGCATTGTAAAGTTGAAAGTGGGTGTCAATTTATAAACGTTTTAACTTGAAATGTTGTAAGTCAAGGACTGCCTGTACTTCCAACGTCTTTTGGCAGGCATCCTATGTGGTGGCCCATGTCAGGAAGCTTGGGGTTCAAATGCCATATGGCCGCAGGAGCAAGCTAGGGAGGAGCCTCCCATTTCCATAAAGCCAGCTTTATGCCCCAATGCTTTGGTGGGTACTAAACCGCGCCAGAAGAACAGTTCTCCTGGGGAGCACTTAAGGAAAACTGCCTTCACAGACCCGGACACGTGGTGTTTCCCCTGCCAGGTAAGTAGGACACAGCCTGGTGGAAGCGGGACGCGGGTCAGGGGACCTCTCCCTGCCAAGGAAGTGGTTGCCCCCCCCCCCCCGCCAGTAGGAAAACCAGCTTGGTGGTCATCATGGTGCTTCCCCTGCCAGATGAGGGTGAAGCAGGAGCAAAGGCAGCTCCTGCCCATGCTTTGGACAGCAGGAAGGAGGCGCGGTACTCTCGGAGGGTGCCGCACACGCAGGCAGCGAAGCGACAGCCACATGCTCCGGCTGGCGGGCCCAGGCCAGAGGGC
>NW_017728949.1:49654739-49657733 GCF_001723895.1 Crocodylus porosus | reverse complement strand
CTCCTCGCCTCGCCAGACAATGGCTGGTCCCCCCAGGCCGAGCCGGCCCGGCCCTGCCGATGCCCCGCGGCCCTCGGCCCAGCCGCAGCGGAAGGCGCCCCAGCCACCCCCGCCCGCTTCCCTTCCTTTCCCTTTCCTTCCCTTCCCCGTCGGGCCTGGAGGAGAAATTCTGCCCTGATCTCAAATCCGGCAGTCTGCGTGACCACCCCCCTCGGCAGCTGGTTTCCCAAGTATCTGCAGGGGCATCGGGTGCGCCCGCATCTCAGCGTCTGGAGGGAAGGCCCTAAACCAAACCAAACAACACAAAAAACAACGTGCCCCAAACCCAGAAGCCAGTCGCGTTTACTTGGTGGGGGAAATACTTCCTGGTTCTCATCTGGTTCTCGCTGGCTGCTAGCAAGAGCCCTGAGCATGGGATTGCCAAAGACCTTCCACCCTGTAAGAACGACCTTTCTACTACCCACGCGGGGCACACAGCACAGCCCCACACCGCATGTGCAGGGGTCCTGCTGCAGATCCCTTCTCTTCCAGTTCTGTGTCAGAGTGGCAGGGTCCCTGTGTGTCCACTTGGGCTGTGAGACTTGCATTTGTTTCTTGTCCAACAGGATGTGCTTCAGGAAGGAAAGACCTTTTCAAAATGTTATTCTTTTTAGAATCAGAAATCTTTTTTTAATTTTCCAGTCTAAAATTATCCATAGGCAGTTTGTAGCCATTTGACCCTGTCAGTGTTGTTTGAAAAGACCAACTAAAGTACATGTGAATGTAATATGAAGATGGGTAAAGACTGGCTGCATAATAACTCTTAACTCACAAGGTCCTCAGATTCACCAAGCCAAAGACTGCTTGGCAAAAGAGTCTGGCCTACTTGCTACTTTTCAGGGATCCTGGGCCACTGCTCACCAAGAACTATAAGCCTCCCTTAGAAAGGGAGGCCACTGAGGCAAGAGTCAGCTGACCAGTTTGTCACTAATGGTTCTTAGCAGGAAACAACAGATGCATTGCACTGAAAAAAATAAAATAAAACCAGCTCATACATCTTTTCACATTGAGCAGTTCTACCAGTATATGTGGGATAATTAGTTAGGTGGCTGAACCTATATGTTGCTGTTTTAAAGGCAACCCCCAAATCATTGTGTGAAGTTTGGAATTCCATCTCTGTAATGTGTACGTATTGTGGAATCTCCATCACTGAAAGTCTTTAAGAGGAGATTAGACAAAGTGCTTCTCTGGAAAAATTTAGATGAGGAAGCTTGAGCAGGGAATGGGATTAGATGATATCTTGTCCTATTTTTCTACAAGTCTACGATCTGCAAACATACATCACACTTTACACTATTTCTAACAAACCTAGCAGAGGTTTAGGATGGACCAGAAGTACATTCACTAATAACCACCTGAGGAGTGATGCTACAGTACAGACTTGTCCACTTATAAAAAAAAAAAAAAAAAAAAAGGCTTGTAGCTATGATTTAGTATGGGCAAAAAATCATCTATGTCACAAGTTTCTAGTATGTTTGCAACCATTCAAACTAAGCACATGAAGAATTTTGTCCCTCAGGATTCAGATATTTACAAGCTCTAAAAAGAATGACTTTATAGAGACTTCTGTCTTGTTTCCACAGTCTTTTGTAAGTCATATAAAATAGACTACATTTCTTAGGGGTTCAGCTGTCTTCTTTCAGCTTTATTAATTTTAGGGCCTTGTTACGTGATGATTTTGGGCAAACTCCTGGAGCTCTAAACCCCTGGATTGTCTGCACAATAAATACCACCTGAAACTGGTTTCAAGCACTTGTTATGCAGCTCAAACTTATCCCCCTCCAGGACAGGATTATTTCTGATCTTGTAAACACCCTACATGCCCTCCTTCCCCACTGGCCCTGATTAGACCCACTGCCTCCTCACACCTCCTAACCCCCACAACTCCCCCAGATCCAGGCTCACCAGGAGTCCCTGTCTCCTGCGTACCTGTGGCTATCTGCTGTGTCTGTCCCAGGGGAGCTGGGGTGGTTAACCCTTTCCTGCCTCCTGCTTTGGTACAGACAGTCACAAGTAAGGAATTTGGTGACAGGGAGGAACCCTGAGGAGCAGGGGGGGAGCCACAGAGGGGAAGCCCAGAGTGAGATGGGATGGGAGGAAGGATTCTTACTTTTCACTCCTCCAGGCCTTTGCTGGCCTGTAGTGTGATTGCTCCAAACTTGAGCTAGCACTAACACCAGTGAACATGTGTGCTGGTCACAGCCTAAGGTATACCAAGACCCGAAGACTAACTCCATGAGTTTCATCTTCTACTGGAGCATGTGGACCTGCAGGTCCTCACTGCTACCTTGAAACTTGTTTGCCTTGCTATGCTGGAAGGTACACTTTATTTGTAAAATTGGGACAGATAATGCCATGGCTCTAAAGGCTACTTCATGAGGGTTTGAAGGCTTTGATATCTTTATCTCCCTCTTTGGAACTGAAACCGCTTTCAAAACATGATGAAAAGGGCAGGTTCCCTGACTTTTGTCTGATACAGTATGATTATTTGGGGCCATCCTAGCTGCCTTTAAAAGAGCTCTCTGATACTGACAGCTAGCTGCCTCTGCACAGTTTTCTACTTTTTGACAAAGCTTTCTGTTGAAGCTTCCATAAGCAGCTCTGTTTCTTATTGATAAGCAATATGCCTCCTGTATTTTATAGGGGTGCACCAATAAATATTGTGTGACCAATACCAATAGCCAATTGCTAATCAGCCATATCGGGTGATACCGATCCAATAACTGATATTAATTGCGGGTTGAGTCATGGTGGGCCAGGCCACACAACTAAGCTCCTCCTACCTCTCCCTGCCCCAGTCATGTCTGCAGCATTTGGCACCTTTTACAGTGCGCATCCTGGCCCCAGTTTGTGCCGTGCCAGTGCCCGGGACACCGTGGCAGCTGCTCCACTCCAGCCCAGCCCAGCACATTGGTTAGGGGATGGGGGTGTATCTGGGGTCACCCTGGCTCACAG
>NW_017728949.1:49614959-49647994 GCF_001723895.1 Crocodylus porosus | reverse complement strand
TCAGCTAATTCCCTCAGCACTCTGGGGTGGAGGTTTCCTAGTGTGTCCGGCAGGGGCCCCACGTTACCCGGTAGCTTCTTTTTACCCCCTGTGTATTTAAAAAAGGACTTCTTGTTGTCCTTGATCTGGGTAGCTAGCCCCAGTTTCATCTCCGCCTTGGCCTTCCTGACTTCCCCCTGCAGCCCTGAGCAACCACGGTATAGTCCTCCCTGGCAATGGCCCCTCCCTTCCATTGGGTGTATGTCTCCGTTTGTGCTAGGAGACGTTCTCAGATGCTTTTGGTGAACCAAATGAATAACTCTTGAAAAAAAACAGAAATAAACAGAAGGTTTGGGTTTGCTAATATCCATAATGTGGCTCATCTACAAATGGCAATGGCATTTCTACTTAGTGATTGTTTCTTTTTGGGAAATAATTTTACTTTGCTTGTGTAAAATGTCTTTTTGCAGTACAGTTTACAGCCTTGCACTCACAAGTATGTTAAATGGTTCCAAGATCTCTGAATTAGAACATACCAAGTGATCACGCAGCTTTTGTGCAATCTTTTTTGAAGCAGACCATATGCCAGAGTGTTCAGATTTGAGTTTGAATTTGGGATGCCATAGGTATTTGAATTCAGTCGTGCAGTAGGTGTATTAAGAAAAGTACATGCAGAAATTGATGTTCCTTGTAAATGGAAATCTGTTACAGTGTATTGAGCTGTTGAAGATGCTAACATATTTCTCTTCTTTCACAAAAGTATGGAAGTTACAGTGGTCAGATGCCTAGAATGCAAATGGCAGTGAGACAGCCAATGCCAGGAGCAGTACCAAATATGTCTTATGCTGGATACTCTGGATATTCTGCATATTCTGGTACTTACTCTGCTGCTGCTGACCCCATGTGGATTTACTTCACCGCTGTTGCTGGACAGGTAAGGTGATACAAGCAATGTAATTAAGTTAGCTCTATGATGAATTAGACCTACCAATTTTCTCTCTTTCTAAAAGAAACTGAACACCTTGCTCAGCTGAGTGATGTGAAAGCTCTCAAAGTAAGAATCATTTTTAGGTAAAACTGACGAGTATATGACAATAATTGTAATTAAAATTGGTACTTTAATTTCTAACTGGCATCCCCTAACCTCAGTGAATTAAACTGTTATATTGTTCATGAATAGTAATAAAGAGGCTAATGCTAGTGGTGACTTGTAAATGAGTTTTGTCCTTTGTTACTATATTTTTTATTATTTTTAAAAAACAATCTTGAAACTGGAACATTTGAAATAATATAGTTCTTCAAAAGTGCTTAGGGGACAGCCAGTTACTTTACACAAACCCACTGTACCTCAGAAATAAAAAAGTGAAATTCAAACTTTTGCAGAGTTGGTAGATGTACTGTGTCATCAATAAGCTAGACTTACTTACATTTCTATAAGTTTAGAGGTGCATCGATACATCGGTTTGATATTGGATTGGCACCAATATAAAGAAATTGATTGTATTGGAAATCGGCTTGATATGGCTGATAATTTGGCTGATAAATGCTCGTGCCTTTGCACGGCTGCAGCGCAGCATACAGGCAGTGAGGAGCCACAGCCCAGCAGTGTAGAGAACTGTATGCAGCTGGTAAGTCTGTTGTGCTGGAAGGGGAGGGAGGAGGGAAGTGGCATGAGGGTGGGGCAGATCAACCCCTCCATGGTGAGGGGGGGTGTGAGGCAGGCACTGCTTAGCTGGGGTGGGGTTGAGGACAAAGCTATGGCTTATCTGGGAAGCGTGGGGCAGGAGGGTGGTTTCCGCTGCTGTGTGCACCCTGGGAGGGCACAGTGGAGGAAGAGGTGTGCCTTCAGGTCTGTACAGTGAGGGGTGGGGTAGGCTGCAGCTGTGGGCTGGGGTTGGGGCTGTGTTCAAGGCAGGCAGTGGCGGTGCTGGGAGAGGGCTACGGGGGGATCTACACTGAAATTTGGAGTGGCTGCAGCCCCCTCCCCCCCATAACCCTCCTCCCAGTACTGCTGCCATCTGCCCCAAGCACAGCACAGCCTGGCCCAGCCCCTCCCTCCAACTCCCTTGTGCTGGGAAGAGCCCAGTGCAGCCCCGGCCCCATCCTGAGACTGCAGCTGCAGCCTCCCCCACCCCCTCTAGGCAGATCCGGGGGCACACGCCCACCACCCTGTGCCCCCCTGGGGTGTGTGCAGTGACAGAAACCGCCCCCCACCCCATGCCTCCCAGATGAGCCACAGCTCTGTCCGGTGTTGTCCCACCCCTGCTGGGCAGTGCTTGCCCCAGTCCTTGCCCTACTCCCTCCCTCACCTTAGGGGCCTTAACTGGCTCCCTCAAACCTCTTCCCTCCCCCATCCACCACAGCACACTTACCAGGTGCATGCAGCTGTATTGCAAATCGTATTAGTATTGGCCGATATGCTGTCTTAAAAATCAGCTATCGGTATCAGCCCCAAAAATCTCTGTCGGTGCACCCCTAGTGACTGGCTTACTTAGACAGGAGCATGGTTGTGAAGCTTTGAAAATACCAGTGGCATGGTGTAAGATAGGCATGTTAAACACTGAGAGTATTGTATTAAGTACTCGCCAGTTTTATTGGATGGGGACAAAAACAGGTTCTCTTAAGTTTTTCCAGTCTGCATTATAAGCCTGTAATGGGAGCAATAGTAACAGAACAAAGAGTAAGAGGCAGAAATCTGTGAACTGGAAAAAGAGATCTGGGGGCCAGTGGGGGTTGGCAAGGATTCACAGAGGTCATGTGCATGGCCCCACAGGTAACTGTTCTCTAGAAGGTTCTGGGATTTGTGGTGCCAATACGCACCTTCCCAAGAGCGTGGATCTACAGAGGCAGTGTAATTGAAGATCTCCGGTTATAGGTGAGTGACCTTCTTTTTTAGATTAGAGGAGCTGCTGTTTACTTTTGACAATTTAAATTGCGGTTTTTACAGATTGAGGCTGTGATTCTCAACTTCTTGTTTGACTTCAGCTCCAAGAATATAGCTGCTTTGTGTTGCCTTGATTTGCTTTCCTAACTAACTTTTCTCCTTCATTTCTTCTTTGGTGCAGAACACCTTTATTTTCTGTTTTTGAGAGGAATCCTATCCTTCCTTTGTCCCTACCTACCTGTGAAAGCAGGAGCTGATGGAAGTAATCAATTGCATTGGGCTAATAAGCTATATAACAGCTACAGCCTATAGAGCAACAAAAGTTTTAATGGATTGGAGTGTTGTTGTATTGCATTCTTAAGTCTAGAAATCATATGAAAATTGCTGCAGAGCTACACTAGAGCAATATCTGATCTCCCTTGGTTCTGTTCCTTCCCTAACGATACTCAAGATATTGTCATGCTTTCTAGGATGTCATACTTTCTGGAAAGACATGACAAGGCATTATAATTAAATGGTCCCAGCTATGACATTTATGACTTCCCTTGGAAGGACATTTGGACTCTTACTGATTAGAGGCTAGATGCAGCTTCATGTTTACCTTTGAATTGAAGACCTGTATTTGAGTATTCTATATTGGAGAATGAAACAAAAATTGATGCTGCCAAGGAACTGTCATTTTCTGTCTGTTGATTGGAATAGTACTAGGGCTTCTGTGCACTAGTAAGAGTGCTCACTTCAGACTATTCTCCTGGTCTTAAAGGTGCAAAGTTTTATGCCTGTGCATACATTTCCATTCACAGGACTCGAGTCTGAGTGCATAGCTTGTGTCTTTGTTATATATGGTAATAGTTATTATTCAAAAATGATAGTTTTGCTATTGACTTTTGGGGCTTGGTCCCGCAGTGCATCTTAAATCATAGAATCATAAGATTGGAAGAGATCATTAAAGGCAGTGTGTCCATCCTGTTGCACAGATACAGGATACATTGTTCCTAATCCATCCCAGACAGATGCTTATTCAGTCTCTTTTTTAAAGCCTCCAATGAAGGAGATTCTACAACTCCCCCAAGCAGCTCATTCCACTATCCTATTGTTTTTACAGTGAGGAAGGGCTTTCATGAGTTTTGATCTAGTAGTTTAAACTCATTCCCATATGCCCTGCTGTGTAGCAAGGGAAAACTGTGTTACTTTATATTCTTTATGTTGACCTTTCCAGTCTTTGAAACTGCTATCATGTTCCCCCTTATTATGAGCAAGGGAAGCAGTGGCCCCAATAAGATTTCTGTGAGTTTCACACTACTGTTCCAAGCATAATAAGCAGCTGTGGATCGGGTGTTTTCCAAGATGGAGAGAAGCTGTGATAGGTCTTTAACAGATTGGGAGAAGAATCTTCAACAATTACTGGGCTGCGTGGTGGTTTTGGAGGGCAGCTGCATCTGATTCCTTAGTGGGTAACTGAATTATTAGCTAGGGGAAGAAAATAAAAGGGGAAAAGTAATATAAATCTGACTTGCTGTCTGCCGAAAAGAAAGAGAAATAGAAGGAAAAGGACTGAAATAGCCCTCCACTTCTATTCAAGATTCAAAGTAGTGCCCGAGTGCCTAGCAAGGTTATGAGATACATTCATAAACATAAAGTGGTTGGAGGAAGAAAACCAGATGGCTGCTTTTAGAGTGAGGATTGTGTGTTTTGGATGCATTTAAATTGACCTGTTAGCTAAAAATAAAATTCAAATTAAAAATCTTCCCTGTTCCTAAAATCATGAAATGTCCTTCACCCTGACAAATAGGAAATTGAAACTAGGCAAAGGCAATTTTGATTCTCCATTTGCAGCTTTTACAACTTTTAGTCTAATAAAGATTTCTTACTAGTTTCCAGGAGTCTGCCTCTGAGAATAACTTTCTTTAAAGGTCACTTGGTTTTTGACAGCCAAGTTCTTTGGTAATGTTGTGTAAGGATATACATACTGTGGCACTGTGTCTTCTTGTATGTTACGTAGACTTAGTGAATTCAAAACTAGGTTGAATCAAGATTTTGTTTTACAGGCATAACATTTAAGCTTAGATCATGCATGCCCCAAAGTATACATAAACTACGCTTGCTGAAAGGTGCAACCCACACAATCCTAAACAGCAGAGTGGACAAATTCTCAAATGAAGAAGTTGCTGAATGAGTGTGTTCTAGAAATAAGTAATATTGGAAACTTGCTTAGATACAGATAAGCAACCTGTTTGCCCCCTTATAGTATATGGGGTGTGCTTTATAATGAAGTCGTGAGAATGAGTATGTTTCATAGTTTGCAGAGGCCATTCCATTCTCAATGTGAAAAACTGATTTTGAACTACAGAAATCAGAATGCTTAGCATGTTTTTGTTGTTTGCTGTTTTTCTCCCATAATTCTGAAATAGCATGCTTCATTCGTAGTGGTCTGCAAAAGGATAGTAAGAAAAACTTTGTATCTTCCATGTGGAAACCTGCATTCTCTCTGCAGTTGCAGTTCATTCTATTCCAGACCTATTTGCGGGAATTATTACACCATTTAAGTAAAAGTAGATTACAAAGCTGGTTACTATTGTCCCGTATTCCATATTTCCATTTCATGGGCAGTAACTGCTTTATGACATGACAGACCTTGATGCTTGTATTAATCTCTCTAACTTGCATGCACATCTGTTTGTGGAACTATGTAACAGAAGCTCCTACTTAAATTATGTGGATAAGGCACAGAATTAAGATTTTTATTAAACCCTTTTGAAATGTTAACTGAGCATTTGCTGATCTTTAGAAGTTTTTTTTTTTCATTTTTTAAATCTCAAGTATAATACAGTAGTAAATTTAGTTTTTTGTAGGGGGAATACACATTCACTCCTGAAGTACATGGCATATAACCACAATCTGTCATCTACCATGTAGCAAGACCAGTGGGGTGATGGAAGTGCTGGCCTTGACTCTCAAAGAACTAAGCAGGTAGAAATTCATAGAAACATGGGGATTTAATTGTTTTTGTGGGGAGGGTCAAAAGGGAAAACTATATTTCTGAGTTTCATCATACTATTGATATGGCTAGTAAATAAGATTCAGAAATATAATATTCACCTCACTAAAATTTAAGCTAATCAGTTCTCTTCTTTCTCTTCATCCTCTCTCCTTTCGTGTGAGCTTACCCACTGAAAAAATGTCTTTCTCACTCTCTGAGAGTGTAGGCTTAACATTATAGAGTCTCTCAGTTCAGTAAAGCTGGACACACTCTTAAGTCCTGCCAATACTGCCTCTTAGGCAGAGAGTTAGTAGAGAGCATGTGACTATGTATGTTGTCTGCCTGATGTTAATAACCCCTTCTATAACATAGCAATGTGTGAAGTTCAGTAGTTAGTGCTCCATGCAAATAGAATACCCCTTTCCCCTTCAAGATGAGGATATTCCTTCATGAAATCCAGTGATATAAATGGATGAGTCTTAACAGAAGTCAGGTAATTCTGCTTGTGGGGACTTTCGCTTCTCAGAGTTTGCTGTCTTTGTATATTATCCAGTAGGAAAGGCCATAGACTAGTGGGTCAAATGTGAGAAAACATGGGGTTTAAACCTCAGGGGAAAACATAACTTCCACTTACTTATGAGACAAGCTCACCCCAAATTCTTTCCTGTTTATGTTGGCTAAACATAATAATGTCAAAGCGATAATACATATCTTGTAAAAGCTACATAGAATGAGTTTGTAAGTGCAGTGTACTCCACTTAAGTGCACAGCCTCAGGATTGAAAAAAGGCTTTTCATTTACCTGAGAAAGGTAACTTAATGTAAAACAGGTGTAGGCAACCTTTTCCAGCTGCAGGCCAGAATGACCCGTGGTTCATAAGAGGCAGGTGGGCAGGCCCTTGGATCCAGCTGCTGCTTGTTTCTGTGGTGGCATGAGGAAAGCACCCACAGCTAGAGCCCCCTGCCACCAAATGGCACTGAAACCCTATGTCCATGGGCCAGAGCCAATGGTTGTGTAGGCAGATTCCAACCCATAGGCTGCAGGTTACTGCCCTGCCTCCTGATGTAAACACTGTTAGTTAAATACACAGTACTGCAAATGCTGTGGTATCGGCTGGCCTGAAACTGCCAGCTCCCTTCATTTTGAAGGCTTCTAATAGCCCAGTATTAGAAGTGTTCCAAATGAGCGGAGCCAGTCATTTTGAGGGCTGCTAATACCACAGCACTGATAATGCTTGGCAAGCATTGCTTACAGCACTGCCTGTGCTGTGATATAAGTCAGTTTTGGAGTTACTGTCTTCTCTCATTTTTCCACAGCAGTCACTGTTGGGGCTGTTGTTAGAAACTCTGATTATGAGGGCAGATAGCACCTGTGAAAGTGACTAGCTCTTGTCATTTTCAAGACTTCTAACAACAGCCCTTTGACAGCTGCTCCCCTTCACTGTTTCTGAAACAGTTAAAAGAAGTACAATTAGTTACAAAATAGACATTTACAATTAGCATACAGTTAGCCAGAGGGCAATTAAGTTATAAAGTAGACAGTGGAGCTGAAAGAAGCTGTGCACTTAAGTGGTTTGTACTCTTAGCCAATATGCCAATATTCAGAGTTTGTTACAAATGTAAGCAGTAGACAACAAGTTAGGAATGGCATTGTGTTATACAGTTAAGGAAATTATGCACTTATGTGGTATGCTCATGCGCTGCACAGTCAAAAGTGCTGTTTTCCTGTCATGGAGTCTGACCACCTACCTAATGCAAGATCTACTTCATGTGTCAGGCACTTATACTTACTGATGAGCCACAAAACATAGCTTGTTGCCCTTAGTTTTCAGCTTGAAGACGGGGTGGAAGCCCAGCTGATAGGACCTTTCTATAAAGCTCACAATATATCTGAGAGAATCCAGTTTAAAGTCCTTTATCATGTGTTTACTAAAGATGATCTTCCTGTTACATTCACTTGCCTCATGAGATTTTGGCTTTAGAGACTCCTTTTTAGAACATCAGGTATGTGCTAACTAGATCTTTGAAAAGCCCAAGGCCAAACAGTAACAGTCTTCAAGATACCCATATCTATCTGGGATGTTAAGCTTTCAGGTTCACCTCTCCATTTTGTTCTTATCTGTACTGTTCCAATGAATACATAATCAGTGTTGGCAATGAAAAGGAGCATACATTTTTTTTTTTTTCTACCCAGCTTCTTGAAGTGCTCTGTGGAGTTACTTCACAGATTGTAATCCTGGGAACGTAGCTGAAAAACACCAGAGGGAGCATAAAAAGTAATATTAAATGGGCTAACAAATGAAACCTTTCTGTGTTAGTCACACGTCATGCATGTTAGATGGTTAATTTAAGGACAGCCTAAATTCCTATTTATTACCTTTCTGCCTGAGATACTTCAAAGTGCTTGGCAGCACTATATACACTGAAATCACTTGGCCATTACTGAAATGCAGCTGCCACCAACTCCAGTGTAGAACATGGTAGCTCTTAGTGGGGTTTTGTTCAGTTTTGAATTCTTGTAAAAGGAAGCAAATACAAGCAATTTAAAACAGCACAGCAGCACTGCACAGTAATTTGATCAGGAAAGGAAAAGTGTTGCCTAGCTGAACTGCAGAAGATAGTTTATAACTGTCAAATTAAGGTTTAGCCGAACAATTAAAAATAACATCCCAGTTGCTAATAGCATCATAGGCTGTTTGATGATAGATGGTTAGAATGTTAGTTTTACTGTGTGCTGTAACCAAAGGAACAGAAAGAAGTGTACAGATGATCCTTGAAATAACAACAGAGATGTAATTGGTAAAATTGATTTTTTTAATTAGTAGTTCAAACTAGAGGCCTTTATAGAAATACTTTATAGAAGAATTTTAGTTAAATCAAAATTGTGAAAACAGTGCAAGTCAGCGCAGAATGTATAATTTAAGCAATAATTTGCTTACAGTATCAGCCACCATTTAAAAAGTCTATATCATTAGAAGATATCACTGTAACTTTAGTAATGCTGAAGATTAATTTTATTTTAAATGTATATGAATGAGTGTTTTTTCCTAAAACAGACAGGAGGATTTCATTTAATTGCCAAAGGCAAGAAATTCTAGTATGTAATCTTAGTGCTGCATATGTTTTTATTAGGATGAGAGATACTTCTACAATAGATTTTTAGAATATTATTACATCGTTATATTGAATTAAATCCTTTGTTTTTGGTTAAAAATCTGTATTATTTTTTGCAAGTGGATTTTCATTGTCAAGTATCCGTGACCACAAGTTTATGCACTTTCTTCCACAGGATGGGGAAGTGGATGCTGAGGAGCTACAGATGTGTTTAATGCACTCTGGAATCAGTGGGACCTATTCTCGTAAGACACTGAATGTTGCTACCATATGTTGTCTTTAATTTGTGAACAGTTTTTGAAAGTTTTATTCATAAAGGAATATTTTTCTTTCTGCTCTCACATATGACATTTAATTTCATTTTTGTCTCACACTTCCATTTACCGCTGCCATTTGTCTTTTTCATACTCTTAAGGAAATGTCTCAGCCCTCAGTATCAGTACTGAAGATCAGCACAGGTAGTTCATCTGTATAATAGCACCAGTGAACTTTTCTAATTTTCATGCTTGGCACACCAGAAAACAGAAACGTTTGGATTCACAAGGCCCGGGCACTGGAGGATGTGAATGCCATCCCAAACTTTACCCTTTCTTTGGAATCCTTTGAATGAGATAATATGATGAAAGAGTTAGCTAGAACACATGCTAACACTTTTATTCAGAGGTAGCCCAATTCCATATTTGTATTATATAGATTTATTTTGGAGAAAAAAACACTTTGCTATATAAGTTATACTTCTAATAAGAAACCTTAATGTTCTTAAAGTGGTATTGTTTGGCCTGGACGTTGCCCTGTTGATTGTACCTTCATTCTAAGGCGCTAAGAAGAAATGGTACTTTGGGTCGCTGATAGACATGGACAAAAAAAACCCAGTGCTTTACTGAAAGAGAAGCCACGTCAGTTTGGCCTGGCTTGCCCATATGCCTGTATTCAGCGGGGATTTTTGGCATTTTTATCTAATAGCTTAAATCAGCGTGCGATCTGTATAGAGATTGGGCAAGCTGGGTCAAGCTGACACAGCTCCTCTTCTGGGCCTGTGGTGCACTTGGCGTGGGGGTGTGCTGAACTGAAAGTTAAGTTCCATTTAGATTTTTTCCCCCCACATTTCAGCAGCCTTGGTTTCCATGTGTCTCTTTCTCTTTGTCCTGCCAATACTAAATTAGTAAATTGTAAGACAGAGAACTCTACCAAGAAGTGAACTTAGTTGTCTGAAGAATGAAATGAAGAACTAAAATCTGTTTAATAGCTAGTGTTTTGTTACTTATCTTTCTACTGTATTTTGTTTTTTTCTGATGATGTTTCCATACTGCTGTATAGCAAAAGCAAAGTACTAACTTGTGTGTTAACTGTGTTCACTGAAACTGCAGTAGTTACTATAAATGACATCAGTAAGATTGAGCTGGTATTGAATCAGTCTTTGACTATATTTTTCAGCCTTCAGCTTGGAGACTTGCAGAATTATGATCTCTATGTTGGATGTATCCTTGAGGAAATGTATAGAATATTAAAATTTTTATGTCATTCTGAACCAATAGTGTTCATATGTAAGAAACTTGAACTTCAGGACACTTTAAATTAATATGTTTTAGAACACTGTCTTTGAGTTCTATGCTTTTATAATGTTGCCCAGAATTGGTTACATAAATGTTGTCAATGTGGTTTGTAGTAGTACTATTGCCTCAGTGGTTAAAATGTACATATATCTTGTAATTTTATAATGAGGTTTTCTCTCTTAGGTTAGCTGTTTTTCTAAGTTATTTTTATTAACCAAACAATTAGAGAGATTATACAGGAAAAATGGGTTTTAACGAATTCAAAGAACTCTGGGCAGCTCTTAATGCCTGGAAGCAAAACTTCATGATGATTGACCAAGACAGAAGTGGAACTGTGGAACTTCATGCGTTGACTCAAGTCATTGCAGCTATGGGTAAGATACTTTTTTGAAAACTTCTGAAGCCTAACGTTTGTTCTCTAGTGTGCAGTGTGTGTTTTACCACAGTGAATAACAGGTTATAGTATTTCCAATATGGCAGTTTGTAGTGGATATACCTATTCAATACGATCTTATGGGGGCAGCATCTCAGCTGAGTATAAGGATATTTGCAGAAGCTTTGATAAATACAGACAGGTTTAATGCCCCCACCACTGCTGAACTGGCAGAGGGTCTTGGTCGAGCAGCAGCAGGAGAGGGAGGGAAACCGATGACAGGACTCTGTGCATGCTTCATAGAACAGAGGATACACACCAGGTTGAGCCAGTACCATGGTAGGGAAGATTCTAGGAAAATCTTTTTTTCTTCATTCTCCCTTCTGAAAACAAAGTGCATATCTAATTTGGGTGTGTGGTGTGCAAATAAATATGGTATTTTTTAAAGGTATGCATCTTGAAAGACCTGGAATACCAAAACAGGAATAGTTTCCCACTCTTCTTCCCCATCATCTTTGACTATTGTTTCAAGTTTTCCAGATTTATGAAAGTGGATGAGAGCTTCTCACAGTGTTCCTATAATTTTCTCTTTTTTTGGCTTTCTAGGTTATAGGTTAAGCCCTCAAACACTAGCTGCAATTGTGAAACGCTATAGCAAGAATGGCAGAATCTTTTTTGATGACTATGTGGCTTGCTGTGTGAAGCTACGGACATTGACAGGTACTGTATTTTCCAATTATCTGTGCTGTATGTACTCTTAACATTTTCTCAACTAAAAATGGTAATAGCTGTCGGAGTTCCTTTACATGTAGTTTTTCAGGTTTTTCTTACTGCATTTTAAAAATTATCTTTAGTATTTTGAGGAATACTTGATCAGCATTTGCAAAATATAGAAAGTAACATTTTGCTTTTCTTATTTTTTCACTGCAGCTTTAGCTTAAATGTGAAAGGAAAGAAAGTTTTATTTAAGTTATTCAAAAGCGATGGGAACTTTGCTTGAAAAACGAGAAATAAAAACAGTATTGCTAGCTGAACTTACTTTATAAAATATAGACATAGAAAATGTGGAGATTTGCATAGCTACAGTTTACTTAAGTGTCTTATTCTTTTCTAAGACTTTTTCAGGAGAAGAGACAACATGCAACAGGGGTTTGTGAATTTTGTATATGATGATGTAAGTATCTTTATCTAAAGTACTCAGTTTTGTAAAGATTTATAGGAAAAGGCTTTTGTTACAAATGACAGACTTGAGCCACACTCTTCAAATTTGACTTCCAAATTTTATTTTGCTTTACATTTTTACAGCCTTGTCAGAATGTTTCCTTGGGTATTAACTCTTTGGCTGAATTCATGTTCATCCCTTCCCCCTCCCTTCCCCAAAGAACTACTAAGAACATCCCTTGTATAAAGCTTCCATGGCCTTCATTCTACAAAAACATAAGTCCATGATGAATTCAGTGAAACTATTCACATGTTAAAATTAAGCAAGTGTGGATTATCACTCTAGTTGTGTCCTAAGGGCCTGCACATTATGAAATGATAAAAGTATATGGAAGCAGTAGGGTAATAAAAATAGTTTAGTTGATGTCAGTGGGACTATTGACTGCTGCAGTATAAAGTAATTGCCAGATCACACCTGTAAATTGCAACAGTTACCTGTTTCCTACATGGCACGGAGTATACACTGTACAATTTCATGTACATTTATGATACATACACAGAATAATTAAACTGAGTCTGACCAATTTAAAAGTCTCCAATGATTAAAAACAAATTGTATATTTTTATCCTCTGTAATTCTGTAGTCACATCTTAAGGTCTTCATATAGTACACAGGTCCCAGTTTGTTTCTACATTTTGAGTTGGGATTGTTTTCTCCTCTTAGATACAACAGAGACAAACTGTTCTTGAACTCTGTATATAATATGGTTAATAATGCCTGTTGTTCTAGTAATTCATTAACAATTTCCATATGTTCTTTTCTTACGAGTTACCTATTTCAGTATTTTTCCTTTTAGTTCTTGCAGTGTACCATGGCAATCTGAGTGTTGAACTGCTGAAGGAGGTGAAGAGCTCTAACCTGTAAATTCTTCTGCTCAGAAGATATTAACTGAATCTGCTGTGAATAGAAGCTAGTATAGATTTTTTCATGTTTCTGCCTGTTAAAATATCCACCTTGTGTAAATGGTTTGATTTTTATTGCACGATTCAGAGCAATAAATAATTGTAGCATTGTTGTTATTTTTTATAGAAGCATGGCTTTTTTTATATAAGCATGCATATTTCCAGATGAGTATACTTCTGTGTCAGGCAGTCAAGCTTAATGAAGAGTTAACATACAAACACTTCGCTGCAAGTCACTAGCATAGACTACTTTTATATAAGTTTCGCTTGCATTTATGAGTGGAACAGCAGATGTCCTAATTTTTAATCTAATTGAGGTATTTCTTGTGTCGGCATCATGGTAATACAATAATATTTCTGATGGCATACACTAAAGAAATCTAATATCTTATAGAAATTCAGTGGATTTCACCAGAAATACAAATATTTAAGGTAAAACATGTTTTTCTTTAAATTTGTTACAATAGATTTTTCTAAGAGGCAGACTATTGCCATTTCTTTTTGTAAGGATTTATTTATGGAGTAGGAATTGTTTGAGTACAAAGTTGAGCCCTTCCCTTTTTAATTTCTTTTTATTCCCTCCTGGAGAATCTTTGTAGATTTATTTTCCTTTTGACATGAAAGCTTTCAAGTCCTTATCTACTTAGTCTTTAAAATCATGGACTCAGTAGACCCTCTAGCTGGTGAAGCTACTCTTATCCTGAGATCTTAGAAATCCCATAAGAAAATAACCCAGTGAACAGAAGTGTCCCACTTAGGATAGCTTAAGTAGGTCCTTATTTTTTATGATATTTCAGAAGCACTTCTAACAGAACAATATTAAAATTAATGGGTACTGACAGTGATCAACTGTTCATCAACTCTTCATCTTGATAAACCTGTTTTGCTCACTCCAAGCTTTGTCAACTTTATAATGTACAACTATCCCATATCAATCAACTGAGCAGGGATTAAATTGGAGGTGATGTTCATGTCATGCTAGAAGGTGGGGGCTTAATACAATGTGCTGAAATAGCTGCATTCTTAAAAATATATGGGAAAGTCTTTTCATGCTAAACATACTTTGGGCCAGACCCACATTGCTTTCATAGATGTCTAAATAGGATTTAGACAGAATTTAGGCACTGACAGGCATTTTTACATATGTTCCTGGATGTGGCGCCAGGTGCTTTAATTAGTGAGCTGTTCTAATTAAAAGCACCCGTGCATCGCATGTATCAGCATCCCCACACATCTCCACACTGAAAAACTGGTGGTGGGGATCTTTGAGCTAAAGCTCCTTGAATGTGTTTTATTTCAAAGCACCCCACCACCATTTTGTCAGTGTGGAGATGCATGGGAACACTGATACATGTGATATGGAAGGCTGCTGGAGTGTGTCAATTTCTGTGCTCCAGCAGACTTGATTAATCAAGTCTGCTCCAACGCACTGGATTTCCACATGAGTACAGGAGCCCAAGGATTCTAAAGAATGGATCCAGATTGTGCCTGTTTCAGCAGTGACAAAGTGCATTCATTACCTAAGATTATCTGTCACTTCCATTTTGGACAGGGAAGTTCCTTGGGTATTAATGGCTGGTACTCTGTGCATACTCAGAATTGATCCTGTTTGATCACCTAGGTACTCTAATTACTCCCTGAGCTCCACTGTGATCCAGATTGGTGTGGCAGGGGCATGTAAGCTCTGCATAAGTCCTTGAAGGCAACCAAGCTGATAGGCATCCTGGAAGTATGCCTAACTCATACCAGCAATGTATCATTCAAGTAAAAATGATGGTAGTGGGATGCCTACCTTTTGCCTCACCCAACAGTTCTAGGTCCTCCCTAGTATAAGGGAGGACCTTGGTAGTTCTCAACCTTTTTAGACTCAAGGCATTTCTCCAAAACTTTTCAAAATGTAGTGGCACCCCACTTAAAAATATAAATATATTATGAAATGATAATATACTCACTCGACTACCACTGCTGCTGCAGCCAGATGGAACTGCACCACGCACCTCCTACAGAGCCAGATTGGGAACAGCTGTAGCAGGAGCATGTGCTCTTGTTGCAGCCTTTCCTGATTTAATCCTGCACAGTGTCTCCCAGAAACAGGCATGTGGGCCAGGTAAAACTGTCCCACTTGTCTCAGTTGTCAGGACCTTCATGGGAGCTGAACTGAAAAGTGCCTGCTGCAGAACAATGTGTCTTACATTCTGGTATGCTACAGCTTACACTGGTTCGGCTTCAACGTGTTCCTGAAAACAGACGTGTGGGCAGTTTTACCCAGTGGCACCCAGCATCATGGCACTCCTGACACATTTTTGTGGTACCCTGATTAAGAACCACTGGAATAATGGAATTCAAACCTACATCTCCCACTTCCCAGGAGTGTCCTAACCACTAGGGATGGGGGAGAGAATGAGGGCATCCGTACCCCTTCTATGGTAGACTCAGGCCCACCCTGCAGCTAAGAATGCAAGAACTGTGGGTCCAGAGGGCAAGCAAGCAAAAAAGGAACCTGATTATATCCTCATGGTTAGGGCATTCAGTTGGAAAGGAGGAGACATGATCCCTTCTCTCAGGATTATTTTTGTTTTTTTATCCAAAGACTGTCCAATGTAAAATGCAGATTCAGTCCAAGGGGCAGAAACCAGGACAACCCTCATCCAGAGGAATGCCCTCAAAACTCAACTACAGAGTATATACCCCCTTGAATCTTTTCATTCTGGCTCCTTCTATTAGGCTAAAAGTGGGTGGTGCATCAACACTTCTAGTTGGATACCTACCCTCAAAAATATGGCTAGGCATTCTGGATCTTTAGTGAATGGAGGCACCTAATGTGCAGCTTATCTTATGTATGGAGAGAGGAGCAGAGAGAGTTCAGTCATGCTGTTGTGCTTAGTGTTTTCTATTGGCTAGCCTCCCAAGTCTGCCCATTTCCTATATAGAACACTGAAATGCTTAACTCTTTCTATTTGGATCATGTTTTAGAGGCACCTAAGTCTCCTCATTGATGATGTAGGGATCCTAGGCACCTAAAATTGGTCAATTTGAATTGCTTTCCTGAAGCAGGTGCCTAGATAGATCCCAATGCAAAATGTAGGCACCTGCATGACCAAACTCTCTGGCCCTTCTAGACTTGTAATTCTAATGTATGTGTGCGTGCGTGCGTGCATGTGTCTTTATGTACGTGCATTTTGGCAGTGAGCAGTGTTTTATGTAATTTTGTTCTTTTTACACTTACTCCCATAGTGTCACAAGTATACTAAACATAATTTAAGAATGAATATTTTTTGATACTGAGATGATGTATTCAACCTTCTTGCATCCCTGTTAATTGTGTAACTAACGGAACTAAATTCTCAATCAAACTAAATATTTGTTTGCATATCTTGCTGTTCCTGTCTGAAATATAAATTTATTTGTCCAAATTTAGACCTATCGCAAGTAAGTTTCATGTCGTTATAAAATACTGAATAATATGCTTATAGTGTACAAGTGATTTTATTTGTACAGTAAACAATTTTCCAAGTCAATCCTTGAGTTTTTTTTAGAAACAAACATTCAAAAGCTTGTCATTAATTGTTATATTATACAAAACCTGTTATGTAACAGGAAATGCTACAATTCATAAATAATGAAGTATGTCATCTAGTGCAAAAGTTTGCCAAGATTTCTTGTTTAAATATCCAACTTTGCAATTCCATATTAAAGTAGCATCATAGACCATTTTAAATGCATATATGGGAGGCAAATTACTTCTATGGGAGGTCTTAATTTGGTCCATCTGATTTCCATTCCAAAGAGAATAGTCACACTCTATATTCATTAATAATCTAAAAATTTCCCAAGTGGGCAGTAAAAACCAAGTAGCAGGATGGAAGATGCTAACTCATGAATAATGCAGTTCCATCCACTATTCATACGTAGGTCTACAGTGAGAAAAACAGGCTCTCCGTAGTGATTCATTCATGCAATTACAAGGCCCAGAACATGCTCCATTTTAGTAGCAGTAATAACATATATGGTAATGATATCTTACATGCTTGATTCTTAAATGGACATTGTTTGTCTGGTTTTTAAGTCTTAGTAAACTATTTGCAGATAATATATTTTGCATTACCTTTGTTACATCAAGCATATGCATATTTTAAAAATCAATATACACAAAATAGTTATGGTAGATGAGCAACCCTGGATAATTATATGCCACACAAAGAGTGGTATTGCACAATAATTTACAACAATTGCAAATTATTGGAATGTAGTGACCTGCGAAAGTTAGCATGTGTTAGGTGATAACCCTTGCCTAAAAAGGAACAAGTCTGCAATACCACAAGGGCCCTTAACAGATGCTAGACTGCTTGATCGTACGTCTGCTTGCATTTTAACTGCACTTAATAAATGTTAAGTTGAACGTGTGACACTATCCTTAGAAGAACTGCATATTAGTCTTTGCTATGAAAGCTAGAAAATTAGAATCTAAACATAAAGTAGTCATGGCACAGACATATCTAGAACAGTTTTATCACAGGCAAGAAACTATCCTTTTAAAGTATCCCTGCTTTTAGAATATTGCCTGAAGTATGACATTGCTGAATACCAAGCCATTATTATTGATTACTTGCAAAAAAAGAGATTTACTTGAACCTATCACAGTTCTATCTAGAATCTGAATGTCAAGCTAGGTTTGTCACATTTAGTGTGTGAGTGCAAATTCTACAAACTATATACATTTAACTTTTGCCTTCAGTTGCACAGATGCAACTTTAATGGAGATTGATTCAGTGTAAACAAGAGAAGATGTTATCCTTGCAAGTGAATTAGTCCTTTTCCCGGAGGAGAAGGCACATCTACATGTGCATTAATGCACCTTTGCTACTGTGCATTCAGTTTAGTACCTCTAATATGAGGTACTACATAAATGCGCAGTAGCAAAGATGCATGCTTTTTTGATGCTTAATGTGCAGTAGATTAATTCTACTGTGCGTTAGTGCATCACAGTGAAATCTATGCTGATGCGCTAATGCACAGTAGAATTAGTCTACTGTGCATTAAGAGTCTCATGTAGATGTGCCCAAGGTGCCCCCAGCTGACTTCCTTCCCTTGGGCAGGGGCTGGACCCAATGATCACACAAGGTCCCTTCCAGCCCTAATGTCTATGAAATCTATGAATAGGATTCAGCCTACCATCTGATCCAGATTTGGTTTGCACAGTTAGCAAGTATAAAGAGTGGCATAAAACTCACTGAAGTGTGTGGACTGACACCACCGATGGCAGATTTAAGAAAGAATGTGTCACTTCTTTAGTATGCAGAAATCGCTTCAATCCACATACAAGGTAAATACAGTTTTCTGCATTCACACCCATCAGACAAAATTTAAATCCTTCAGTACATCCACCAGGATCAGTGTTTCCACTAATGATTATACTGAAGCTAATTCTGCTGTTAAACCTAGTGCCAGTTCTGATTAAATCTGGTGGTATTACTCAGGCTTAAAAGCAAAGAGAACTGGTAACTATTGACTTGAATAGATTTACTCTGGAGGAGTTTAGAGCTGTATTTGGCTTTTCTTTCGTGCACGTGCCTATAAGAAAGCCATTATTAACCTTCCACAGGTTCCTATTTCACTCACTTTAGGGCTAGAATATTCAACAGAATTCAGTAACTGCAACTGGACCAGATTTTCAAAAGAATTGAGCAGGCTGGCTGCTGAGCTCTTTGAAATATGTGTATTACTATCTCAGCTGAAGATGATGGAAGCTAAACTTTTTTGAAAATCTGACCCCAGTAGTGAGTGCTGAGCTATCTTCAGTAGCTATCTGCCTTAGCTATAAAGTGTTCAGAGATGTTCAGTCATGCTATTTGGTATTCCATATCTAACTTTTGAAGAATCATCTAATCTTTATAGAATTGATCATGCTATGGCACTACTATTAATAAAAGCTTAGCGAAGTCTTTAAATAGTATACCCCATTTATCCATAGCTAGGGAGCCTGCTGTAGCTCATATAAGGATTGTAGATATTACTGGAACTTCTCTAGTGATTCCTGCTTTCTTGTAAAGCAGAAGAGTGAGTGCTAAATCAACAAAGCAGAGCTGCAGTATCCCCTCTGACCACTAAAAGTTTATATACAAAAACTAATATGGAACAAGGTAGAATGTAAATTTATAGACAGATATAGCAGAATAGATATTTTAGATCAGCGCTATGTTTGGATTTATTCCAGATAAATAACTTTTTCCCCATTTCAATTTAGTGTTGATTACTCCAAATTACTTTAAACTTGAAAATTATACTCTTACTCTACCTAAATTAAAATAATCTAGTTACATTAGAATAATCTAGAATAGCTCTTCCAGAATAACTCCATTTGTATAAGCCCTTACTTACCCTTTCTTTCAGCCAGGAAAATTGAGAAAAAGATAAAAGAATTCCTGCTGTGACATCTTGGCATTTTACTGAGTTAAGTAGCATATGAGACCTTGACATCCTTCACTGTCTAAAATACTTGGTTACTTATTTTTTCAAATGCATTCTAGAAGAGCTGTTCAACTTCGTTACATCTTGGACATCAAACCACTTGGAAGATGCTTCATACCAGTGATGGGCTGGATGGAAGGGAGCTTTTCCAGTCATTTCTAAGGGCACCTATACATGTGATGGACTTCTGCTCCAATGCGTGCTAATTAGCATGCATTGGAACAGACTCAGTCAAGTCTGCTGGCCTGCGCTAATTAGCATGCTCCAGCAGCCTCTGCGTCACATGTATTCAGCATCCCTATGCTTCAACATAGCGGTGGGGCCCTTTAACTAAATCTCATTGAGCAAGCTTTAGTTAAAGCGCCCCCCACTGCCATTTTGAAGTGCAGGACACTGAATACACTGCAGGTGCTACAGGCGCTTTTATTAGCGTGGCTCTTGGAGCCACTCTTAATTAAAGCACCCCTCCCCCGCACCCTCCACCCAGTAGCACAGGTATAGAAGCCCTTAAATTCTTACTTCAAATGAATGGGGAGATGGCAATGGGTTTACAATATTCTGGGTGTCACAATTTTTTCATCTATTGGATATGACTGATACCTGAGTGTCACACAAGCATTAATTCTAAAGAACAAATATTTACCTTTAGACTGCAATAAATATCAGGTATTTGAAAACTTTAATAGGAGGAGATGAGCTTGCTCCTTTTGGACGTTCTTACATCCACTTTTATTATGACAATTTAACATTACATAATATTAGAAATACATTGCACACATTTTTACCAAGTGTATATGCTGCATATGATTTTTGCAAAATTTTGTTCTTTGCCCCTTCATTTATGGGAATTCTTTTTAACAGCAAGCAAGGAAATGGGTATTTCAGGTTTTCAAACTTTTCTGCAAGTTTTGCATGCACTTTTACAATAGTTCTATCACATGCCAAGGGGACACATTTTGTAGAAGTACCTTGATATATACTAAAACATCACTGCTCTACTACACAGACAGGGTATAATCCTAGATAATCAATTCTGGGACTTGATATAGATCCTGCTAGATTTTTAAAATGAAAATGTTTAGTCTTTCTAACTTCCGTATCTTAGCTAGTAAATTGTTCTATAATGTTTAAATATTGAAAATTACCATGTTTTCTTATAACAAATCGTAGATAGCAGATTTTTTACTTTAAATTCCTATATGTGCTCTGTTCTCAGTGTATCTCTTGCAATTCTTTACCTATTAAACTTGTAACCATTTTTATATTATATTTTAGAGTTATTTGCAGAAGGTTATTGTAAAAGCTGGTTGTGCAAGCCAGTTCTATTGTCTTTAACTTTGCAATCTTGGAAAAAGGTATTTACAAAAAAATCCAAGAAACAAACCCTGTTCATAGAAAGAAAGTTATTTTAAAATTTATTTGCATGCAATGTAACGTGAATAAAAACAGGGATTTTACAATCTGCTTTGGTCAGCCCTATCATTCATTACCTTGAAAACCACCTAACACATTCTCTTCTTTGGCGAGGCTCTCTGTCACCCATGGTTTAATGTTCTTTTCAGAATTCTCAAATCTATTTTTTCCACAATCACTTTTCCTACATCCCTGTCAAATTGCTATGTTATGTAGGATTTTATGTGTGATTTCTATTCAAGTCAATCTGAGCTGCCTGGACATAATTATAAATTATAAATTAATAATTATAAATATTTGGCGATTAATATCCTGTAGGAAGAATGAATTCTGGGGACCATAGTTTCTGGATAGCATGAAGATTTGGTGTTAAAACACGCTATCGACTTAAAATCTAAAGAAAAGGAAGAAGAATCTAAACAATATTACACACCAAATTTTTAGATGGGAATACTTTAAGTTGACAATGCCTGCTTAAGTTCTGAACTACTGTATAGTAACTGAAAGCAAGTATTATTTTCCAAATTTAACTAATTTTGAATGTATTTTTATAATATCAATTTGAGAATGTATGTTTCACTGGGGAAGAATTTTTATGGTAAAAGCCATTTGGCTTCACAATGAAAGAATATAGGAATATTGGAAATGCCAATAAAGTAGTAAAAGCCTCCAAAAATAATCAATGGATCAATGAATACTTCTGAAAGTGAAAACATTGCTAATGCATTATATGCATTTAGTCAGGTTGAATAAATATATACTACATAAGCAACCATATTGAATGGAAATGAATATCATGGGTGCAAAAGTATACTACATGCATTGTGGATATGATTCTCAAACTTGTGTAAAATGTGGTGCTTTACTGATATTACTTATTTCTGATTTACATCAATAGAAGAGGACAATTAGGACCTAATAGTAACACGAATATAAGTACAGGTGCACCGATGCCTTGGTCCAATATCAGATCGGTACCGATATTAAGAAAATTGTCTATATTTTATATCAGCCTGATGGGGCCAGTAATTTGGCCAATAAATGCCCATGCTGTATGCAGCCACAGCGCAGCATGGAGCAGAGCTGGCAGCGCAGATAGCTGCCTCTAGCTGGTAAATCAGAAAGGGAGGGGGGAGGGAAGAGGCATGGTGGGGCAGATCAATGCCCCCTTGCGGTGAGGGTGGGGGCAGAGCAAACACTACCCAGCTGGGGCAGGGGGGGCGGCGCGGGATGGAGGCGCAACTCTTTGGGTGGGGAGAGGTCCTGCTGTTGCTTGTACCCCAGGAATGCTAGGGCCCAGAAGCGTGTGCCCTGGATCTGTGTGGGCTGGGGTGGGCTGCAGCTGTGGGGTGGAGCCAGAGCTGGAGCCACGTGGAGTTTTTCTTGCCGGGGGCTGAGCTTGGAGCGGACTCCGGTAGCGCTGGAAAGAGGCTGCAGCCATCCCAGATTTTGCCACAGCTCTGCTCCCAGCCAGCCTGCCACCCGGCACATACCAAGCTGGACATCCTGCCTCCACCCAAGCACCAGGAAAGGCTGGGGCTGTGGCAGGCGGTGGCACAGGGCTGGGAATGGACCTGCAGCAAAATTTGGGGTAGCTTTGCCCCTTCCCTCCCCACTCTCCTTCCAACACACCAGACATACCAGCTGGATGTAGCTGTATCGGATATCAGATCAGTATCAGCCAATATGCCTCCTTAAATATTGTCTATTGGCCCCCAAACTCTCTATTGGTGCACCCCTAACATAAGTTTCAAGTGAAGGAATATTTAAAATCAGTGATAATATAAAATAACATCAAAATAGAATGCTTGGCATTTGCAGGTAGAATGTTCACTAGAGAAGATGCCCCATTCTCATTCTCATTCTCATTACTGTTCCATCCAGGGTAATGCTAGTTAAATAGATAAAGGTCTGGAACAAAAATATGCAACCTTGGATCTAGTTATAGGTCAGAACTTTACTGCTCTGGTTCATTTCTAGCAATAAAAGGTATTCGTAGGTATTGGCTAACATACCTAATATTAACACTAAAAGCATAAGCCATATCAACAGTTTTGTTTTTCAAACAAAGCAATTATAGACAGACACAACAATGTATTGTTTTAAAAGGTTGGCAGCACACACAACAGCAAAATAGATGTAACTGTATTGACTGTCTAGTCTTATATGGATGTAGTGGTGCTAATTTGCTGCAATTTTAAAATGGAATGAAATCAATTTAAAGTTACGTCAGTTTAGTTTCACTTATCTTGCTGTAAGTGTGGACAAATAATAGTTACAGTGATTCAGTATGATTCTTGGTAAAATGCTGTAATTTAAAACGAGTGAAATTCTTTATTCTGTCCCTCCTCTACAAGAGAGAGATTTTTTCTCTCTTGATTTCAAAGGAAGAGTGGAGAAGGAGGAGAATAGAAAAGATGGCATGAAGAGAGATGGGCCTGAAGGAAGAAAGAATAAAATGGAGTATCCATGTCTTGTTATTTTTGCAAGATACACTGTACGCCTGCAAAATTATGGTTTATCTGAAGTAAGCCGGGTTTTATACATCAGGAAATTTTGCTTCTAGTTCTTGTCCTTTCTAATAAGGTTATTAAAATCCCTTTATTTTGAATGCTAACCTATAACCTATTACATGGATAATTGTGGGATTTTTTTCCTTCCCAAATTCTGAACAGTACTTTGATGTTTGGATTTAGCACACAGAAAATAAATGCATTGAATAAGGTAGGGCTGCTGTGGAAAAAATGGTGTGCATTGAATAATTGAAAGGTATAGACAAACTAGCAAATTACAGCAAGTTAAAAGGAAGAGGGATGTATTGCATATCAACTGCTGAATGGTTTGGGTCAGTTTACCGTGCAATGAAAAAGGGCTTTCATTTACTACAGGGTTAGAGCAGGCACATAGACAGTTACCACTGAGTGATCACCTGATTTTGTGGCAAATCCCTGGCTTCTCTTAACCTAGTTATCCACACCCAAAAAACTATATCATAATATACAAAAAATAATAGGTCAAATTAAGGTAATGTAAATCTTATTTCTGGGTTTTCCTAACTTTGAGTGTGCAAACTTGCAACTATAAAGGTTGCTTAATGTAGATTTCCTTGTCCTCCCACAGTTACCAAAGAGGACCCAAATGTGTTAAAATAAACAGTGAAACTTCCAGGAAAGAAAGTTGCTTAGCTGACGCTTAAAACACAGCTCCTTTTGTTTTGTCCATGCAGTGCATACATGTCTTAGTTGTGAATTGTAGCTTGAATTACTTGACCAGATACACAGCTCATATAAATCAGTAGCTTCTTGAATAGGAATGCTGATTTATATAATCTGGCCTCTTGTGTCTAGAACCCTTGCTTTAGCGTTTCCCTTGTGTTAGCAATTGATGAATTTCGTGGTTACTTCCCTGTAATGGGCAGATTATAGTTTACACATTTTTTAAAAGGTTCAATTGACTTTTGTATATAAAAAGTATTTTCACTCACCATCCGAACATGAGAAGTTAGAGTCAAATTTAATAAAGTGAAGTTAAACAGTTTAATTTAAAGTAAAATGGAAGGCAACAGTGGCAGTAGAGGAGCTTCGGTGTAGGGGTGAAGATGGGGAATTAATATATTAGATAAAATTAAAATTAAGAAAAGTTATCAAAAGATGAGAGCTGTGCCAGATCAATTCCTCCAATAAAAGAATCAGTGGGAGAAACAGCTAGGAAAAAAACAAACAAGAGTTTGTAGGAATCAGAATCATCCTATCAAAGGATGGAGTTTGGATGGGTCAAGCTCTCTCTGGGAGTGCTTGGAGTCATTTGCTTTGTTTTGGTTTTTGTTGGGTTGGGGGTTTTTTTGCAACTGACTATTTTTCCTTCACACTGGTGAGATGACTGATGCCCTTAACACAGTTATGCAATGATGCTAAGTAGACCTGGGTGAATTGTTTTCAGTTGGACTTCATTTGCCAAAAATGCCAATTTGAGCAAATGGAACTGATCTGTGAATTTGTGGGGGATTTGTTCTACTGCTTTGGCTTGGTGAAAAAGCAAAACACAGCACAAAAGCAGCAGATAAAACAGTTTAAATGTGTCATTCGAATATTCTTTAAATGCTGTATTTGCATTTTTCATTTCAAACTGTTGCTATATTTTGCTACAACAAGAGGGAACTTTTTTTGTTTTTCCTTTCTTTTCTGTTTTTTATCTTGTTTTTTGGCCAGTAAATTACGAAAGTATTTATGGATTAGAACCCTGAAGTATTTTAAGTACAATGGTCCACAAGAATGTAGTTGGGAAAGGAGAGAAAGTAACAGTCATGATCCATTGAATCCTGAAAATTTGCATAGGTCCATGTCCACTCTTCAGACCAATGATTCCTGTTACATTTCAGAGACATACTGCCTCCAGGAACATGAAGAAGAAATATAATCTGTCAGCTGCCTCGATGCCATCAGCTTTACTGACTGCTGTAGAGACACTAACTTTTGTCTGCATCATTCTGTCTTACTTTGGCACTCTGGCTAACAACAGAGAACAGGTTTGATGTGGACCTTATTAGGATATGACTTGTATCAAAATAGGCATGGCCCACCTGTTTGCAAACTAGGCTTAAAGGGCAATTAAATTGAATTAGCTCCAATTAGTCTGAGGCAAAGTGTTAATTCAGATAATTCCATGTACTTAATGTGGGATATTGAGCCTGGTTGTCTAAGGTCTGGATTTGATGTGACATAAAACTTTCTGGAATTCAGGATGTTGTGGACTCAGGCTATATTTAAGCCCTGTGCAGGGCTGCAAACAAGAAAGGCTTTCTGCACTGCTTATTTTTGCTTGTGTATATGTACAGGATTATACTCAGGAGCCCAAATTGTTAAGAACAGCAATACATTCACTATGTACAATCACACAGCACAAATAATTGCTTCAAAGCATGAAAATATGACTGAAAGGTGAAGGTTGGAATAATTTTGTTTTGCAGGACATGAGAAGATGTTAAATTATAATTTAGAAATTCACATTTTACTGTTATGAACTGGCTCCCACACTCCCACATTTGATAACAGTATATGTGGCAAAAATAATGCTATGGATGTCCCAGTTTGTAATTAATTCTAAACTTCTTGGGATTTTTTCCCTTAGTTTCTATCAGGGGTTTTCTGAGAGAGATGCTTAATCTCTGCTAACACCTGAGAGATCTGAAAGAACATTTGTAACAGTTTGCATTCTTAATGCAAATATCTATTAGTCTCCTTTGTTAGTTTTGTAGCTCAAAGCTGGTCAAAATAGAATGGAGAGCTCACCAATTCTGGTCACAAATCCTGATGTATCATTACTTTAGATGATGAGGAGGAGAAGAAAGAACGAAATGGGGAAGACAAGAAGTGTATTTGAACAAAAGTTCATAGACTCAAGTAGGCCTATAGTAAGACACGTAAAGGGGTCTGTGAAGCAGATATCTTTCAGCAGGTAGGGACAGACCCTGGATGTTACCAACCTTCTTTCTATAAACCTGATTAAATTAGACACATTCTACTGATTCAGAAACAAAGATAAGGTGGTCCTTACCCAGAAGATTTTGAAATACAGGCAGTCCTTGACTTACAACAGTTCGAGTTACAACGTTTTACATGTACAGCATTTATAAATTGACAGCCTGTTTCAACTTTCTGACATCAGTTTCAACTTTACAACGCTTGATCTGACCTGATGCCATGCCAGCGAACAAGTTTGCTGTGTCACCCATCTCCCTGGAGAACATCTGTCCAAACTGCTGTGGACACTTTTTCTTTAAGAAAGCAGACAAGACTCCAGAAAAGCCTGCAGCCAAGACTCCTGAGAAGACTCGGCCAAGAGCCCTTCAACAAGTCCAGCAAAGTCACCTCAAAGAAGTCCTTCCAAATCAATATGATTGCTATTTACAACAGCAATTTGTAATTACAATGCATTAATGTAGCTACATTACTCATCTATAATTGATTTAGTACAAAATTCTGGGTTATTTTTGGTGAAAATAGGGTATCGGGCCTTGGTTCAGGAACCAATCCCGCATTTATAACATTGTTTCCTGTAGGAAAATTGGTTCTGAGTTACAATGTTTCAATTTAAGACACGGCTTTCAGGAACCAATTGTGTCGTAAGTCTGAGGACTGCCTGTATCTGTTGCAATTTCATGCCATTCAGAAGGTTAAGAAGTTTCCAAACAAGAAGTTTTTACAGAATCCACCTGGCCCCCACAGGAAAAAAAGTCTCTGGAGGCAGTCAGCCTTCCTCTTCTCTTTTCTTTCTCCATTGGAAGGGGGAGAGCCAAGACAGAGTAGATTTGTACCTTATAGAACCAGGAAAGGGCACAAACCATCCTCCTTCAATGGAGAAATGATGGATAAACTCCTGCTAACTGGGGTACAACCACTTTCTTCATGCTTTCTTGCTCTATCTATACAGCCACGTACAGAACCTCCTAAAATGGCTACTATTTCAGAGACCTCTGCCTGGTGAGTATAATCAAGTAGAAGAACAGGCTTTCAAAAGAGAGGGAGATAGATAAGGCAGGGAATCTCTCCCTCTCCTTATAGAGGGACTTGCCTATATCTGAGCTTCCCCCATTCCATGTGTTTTATTTAATTCTATTTCAGGGCGGTAGAAAATTATAGGATGAACTATAACTCTGTCTCTTTACTTACTCTGTTGTAATTTTATTCTTAGTTTATCAGATTATTTTTAATCTAAAGAAGCGTTTGCAGTTTTGCTAGAAAATGTGCTAATTCAGCCTTTGTACCAGATGTTAGGGTTTAGCAGATGGCTGCTACATTTAGATAAAGCAGGAGCAGTTAACTCACAATTAAAAAAGTAAAAGTAGAGACTATTAATTTGTTATTCAGCACCTCTGCTACATTTCAGTGCATGCGAGCAAGGGATTCTAGTGAGCCTGATTACACTTTCACCTACAGTCCAATCTTGAGAGGTGCTAAATACTACAATAGCCTATGAGCTCAGTGGAGCTTGAGGGTATTTAGCTTTTTTCAGGATAGAGTCTTTTCACTGGTTATGTAAACTAAGATAAAGGAGAGGAAAAGGGGATCTCATATGCAATGGGCCTAATTCTCTTCAGGCCTCTTGTATTTATTTACTAGCTCAGTTTGACTGGAGCTATTATGAATTAGGCATCAAATCTGGGCTGGCGTTCATGTACATCCTAACCTGACAGAACCAGTGTCTGCACCTGTAAAGGACAATCACTGCTGCATCAGTCCTTGCCACTTTCTGAAGCATAGGTTTAGGTTGGGTTGTTTTGGTTTTTTTAATTATAAATCCCCACCCAGTAACTTGCTTGCATCTCTGCTTTTCAGAAATCAGCAGAGTTCCCCTCTGAGAGGAATTCTACATTAAAGCTTTGTTTAAGATTAGAAAATCATGTGATCATCTTTAAATATTTAAAAACAATAATAAAAAGGTCAGGTCTTTTTAAAACAAACACACCATTTGAAGCAGTATAATATTTTAATAAAATTAAATCTAAGTATTAACAAAGCATTATGCATATACAGTACATACTGTATTTAAAGCCTATGGACCTTAAACTCAATTTATTTTAGTGTAGTCAGCTTTGGACACAAGCTAAGTTTACCTGTTTTGTAATAAGAAAGTTTACCACTGTACTTGGAAGTGATTTTACATATGTACATATATCTGTATCTATACCCACATACACATTTAAATATTCACATACATTTATTTGTATGAAAATATATACACATACATACACACATATATATGCAGATAGATATGTGTATGTATATATATATTTTTAATATATTTTTCTAGCTCTCTGTGGAGGGGTCATTAAGTAAAAAGAGATATTGCAAATGACAACAGTGATACTTATAAAAAGAAAACTTGTAAAATATTGTAATTTATACAGCTTGTTAGTATTTTGCATTGAACAAAAGGAACACAGTCTTCTGTATTACATAGAAATTATATTTATTGCATTTGATTATGTTTGAGTGACAGATGAGAACTACCTGCCTGCTTCTGACAGCTAACTTTTTAGCTATGAAGATTTAAAAAGAAAAAGTGCAAAAATACAAGAAACAATCTATTCAGGTAACGTTGCCTTATGGATGCAGTCAGTGATGATACTTTCTATTGAGTAGCACAGATGTTCTTCTAGTTAAACAGTGACCAACTCCAGTTTGTTTTGAAGAGACTGCTCTCTGTTCTGTTTCTTAATCATTTAGAAACCAGAAGTCTTAGTTTATTCTTTCTCTGAGCAGTGGAATCACTGCCCTTGACTGCCAAAAACTTACCACAAGAAGCATAACTAAATTTTCAAAATAGGATTGGAAGGTTTTCACTTGCAATTCAGAATAGCAGGTAGGGATCATGCCTATGTGGATTATCATCAACACCTGCCCTCTTTGCTTTGAAGGCAAATCCCCAATAATGTACCACCTCAGTGAAAGAGGTCAATGGTAATCTCCATGCAACATAAAGTATAATTTTGGGACATGCATGTATTTTTAAAAAAAATAAAAAATATAAGGTGCCTTGAGAATGCTGGCAGTTTTACATTTGGAACATATAGTTTCTGTGTGCTTGTGTGTGTGTGTGTGTGTGTGTGTGTGTGTATGTGTGTATATATATATATATATATATATGTGTATATATATATATATTTACAACATAACTGCTCAACTTTACCTTACAAGCTTCAAATTTAGGAAAATATACAGTACTTTTGCATATAATGTTATATTCCTTGTAGCCCCTGAGTCAAGTATAGAGGATTTAAATACAAAAAGGAAAAACAACCATTAAAAGCACTTACATTTTATGTGAAGTAATAGTACAAAAGTATTATTTCCCAGGAAGACCAGGATCAGAAACATGCCTATGAAGACCCAAGATTCCTATAGTGTTTAGGGAAGAATCTGGCAAGGAAGGGTGTCTAACTGGATGGAGATAAGTTTTACAATGCTGTGGATGACACTCCGAAGACTTCTCATGTTCTTGTTCTAAAAAAGAAGCTAAGTTGTCTTCTGAGGCTGTATTAAGATGCACCCCACTGGAGAGGGATTCTTTGGGTTTAAGTTTTGATTTTTCAAGGTCTAAAAATTCAGAACACTGAAAGGGAAGAAAAGAAACAAGGTGGCAATAGTTTTTCTGTTTCTCCTGTTTGTATTAAAACTGAGCAAAATCAAAATCTTTGAAAAATCAAGTGTAAAACACAGAAACATTTCTGGAAAACATAATGTTTGATTTGAAGTACTTGAATATGATTCAGCTTCTGATCTTCACTATCCTTCCTCAGACACTATGTTTTTGGCTTTATGTTTTAAAGAAAGTCTTAATTAAGAGATGAATTTTCTAGGGACAGCCCCACCCTGAATCTGTGGATTTGAACACCTCTGAAACTTGAGAGATGTCAAGAACTGAACCCTGTAAATAAAGCAGATCCTAACTTTGGGGAAGTTTGGATTTGGATTCAGATCCATCCTCTAGGCTCTACTTTATCTTTTAAGTCAGAGCTTGTGGGAAGAGAGGTCTTAATATACATGCATTTTTAACTCACCTGCAGTGAAGGGAGTGGACACAGCAATGGTTTTTACCTCCACCCCCACTTCTCTTTCTAATACATGTGTTTATTCATACATCATGAACTCCCTGCTGCATCACACATAGGCTGCATAATAGGGTGGATCACCCAGGGCCATGGCTTGACCATCTTTTAGCGTGTTAATTTATAGAAACCACAAATGTGCAATTGTCATTCCGGGTAAAACTATATAGCTATTTTTTAAACTGCATAGCTAGCTAAATTAACTTGCTAAAAGTTGGTTGGGCCATGGCCCAGGTGGCCCACCCCGTTCTATGGCCTATGGCATCACCTGAACTCCTCTCGCCTGTACAGCTAATGGACATGAGAAATGGCTCAGGGCTTCAAGCCATTGGACAGCAGCAGATGTTGGCGAAAGGCTGCACTTTTTTTGTGCCTCCTTTGTGCTAAGCTAAGAGCAATTCTTTTGACTTGGACCCACCCCTAGTAATATCCCTTTTTGCCATCTCATTTTATACAGTTTGTGATCATTTGGTGAATGTGTTACTGGGCTTGTGCTGCACTTTAATGAACATTAGCCTATTGTAATGCACATTAAAGAGTCACAAAATGTGCACTTTTGCTAATGTGCATTAAAATAAACTAATACACCTTTTTCTAGTACCTGACAATGGAGGTAATACATTTAATATGCATTAGCAAAAGCACATTAATTAATGTGTAGATGTGCCCACTATGACACTATTTTGTAGCTTTAAGACCTTTACCCTCCCCCGACAACTCCCCAGAGATGTTTGGTCAAATTATTTCCTATTAATAGAACTACACAACAAATGCCTGATGCAGTGAACAGTTCTTCCAGCCTCAGGTAAGAATGTAAAAAAAAATCCTTGTAGTTGACATTGGCATAGATATACCTGTGATGCAGGACTGAAACTTCTGTCTGTTTTAATAGATGCTACAGGATGAAGGTTTGGCCTCACCCGGGCAGCTGGGTGTTGATAGTCTGCACTTGTAGTCACCATACTATATGTAGGTGGAATGAGCGTTGACTGCCTTTGTAACAGCTGTAAGATGGTTTGAATGTCAGCAGTCATTTGGGATTCAAGCCTAGAGAAGTAGCATGAAATCAGTTAGCACACAGCCATGGTAGAGTACATTTTAACACAGTGATTACAAATGCATTCAAGAGGGAGCTGCAGGATATTAACAAAGAAAATCATAACTTTTAATAAAATAAACATGTTTTGAATAGGAAAGAACAGAAGAGGGAGCACCGAGTCCTTCCAAGGCTTGCAGCTCTCCCTCTTATCCACAGAACATATTCTCTCAAGTGCATCATACCTTAGTGTTCAACACACAAATGAATATATTGCTTCACTTAGGTTTGTAACTGAAATGAATATTGTGGTCCAGATCCTAAGCTGATTAACATAGCTGTGCTGACTTGACGAGAACTGAAGTGATTTATGCAAGCTGAGATTTTTGGGTCACAATTGCTAAAGTGTCTGACATCTCTCCCAACTGTGCGGTTGGTCCAATAGAAAATATAGCCCCCTAAATCCTGGCTTCTTTGAAACTTCTGATGGTCCTAAAGGCAAAGGGATACTCTAAAAACCTTGGTTGCATAATATGCATTTCCCACAGCTGGAACCTAGGTCATTCTTTTTTTAAGTACAGATCTTAAAATCAGTAATCTTTTTTCAGTAAGTCATTAGAATTTAGAGCACAGCCGTGGGTAAAAAAAGAGCTTAAATGAAGATTTTCTTAAAATTCAGAGATAAACCCACTATTTGTTTGTGATTCAGAACTGATTGATTTTTTTCTAATTTTTGTACGAATTCTGATTTTTTGTAAATAAACCTTTAGGGAAGTGACAACATTGGAGATTGCTTATCTTCTCCATGCTTACATTGCTATAGCATGGAAATGATTTTCAAATTATCTTGCCAAGTTAATTAACAAACTCAGCAATGGGTAATGCCTATTGTGCTTCCCCAGCTGCCACAAGGCACTCTATAGAAGATTGTAAAATGGATAGAAATCCTATTGTATTGGAACTCATCTCCTAACAGAATCATTTGCTTTGTAAACAGATCTTTATGTCAACAGCCCTTGATCTCATGAATGTTACTACTTCAGCACCCTGCAACAGCAGATTTAGGCCTCCTCTGGCAGAGTTGCTTTTGCTAGGTGCCTCCTTGTTTGACCTAACCAATGTCATGCTGCAGAACAACTTCATCAGAAGAGATGGCTGTGAACTAAGTTGTAATTTTGCACCAGATCTCAGCAATCCCCTGGATGTTCAGGATGACTTTGCTCCCTGCACAAATATTAAAAGAAACATTGCTTCTTTGTTTGCTATTGTTACTATTGATTCCATGGCATTGAATTTTATAAAAGTAGCCTAATGAAGGACCAAATATAAGATGTCATAATCACCTTCTGTTCAGCTCCCTTAGTAAGTATGAGGCTGATACCACAGGAAAAATGCAGCAGCATCAATCACCATGCAGTGTCTTTATGTGTCATAATTTTTAATGAATAAAAATAATGCATTGATAATTAACTTGTATTAGAAACTTTTTTCTCTCCCCTTATTTG
>NW_017728949.1:49592604-49614859 GCF_001723895.1 Crocodylus porosus | reverse complement strand
GATTTATGCAAGCTGAGATTTTTGGGTCACAATTGCTAAAGTGTCTGACATCTCTCCCAACTGTGCGGTTGGTCCAATAGAAAATATAGCCCCCTAAATCCTGGCTTCTTTGAAACTTCTGATGGTCCTAAAGGCAAAGGGATACTCTAAAAACCTTGGTTGCATAATATGCATTTCCCACAGCTGGAACCTAGGTCATTCTTTTTTTAAGTACAGATCTTAAAATCAGTAATCTTTTTTCAGTAAGTCATTAGAATTTAGAGCACAGCCGTGGGTAAAAAAAGAGCTTAAATGAAGATTTTCTTAAAATTCAGAGATAAACCCACTATTTGTTTGTGATTCAGAACTGATTGATTTTTTTCTAATTTTTGTACGAATTCTGATTTTTTGTAAATAAACCTTTAGGGAAGTGACAACATTGGAGATTGCTTATCTTCTCCATGCTTACATTGCTATAGCATGGAAATGATTTTCAAATTATCTTGCCAAGTTAATTAACAAACTCAGCAATGGGTAATGCCTATTGTGCTTCCCCAGCTGCCACAAGGCACTCTATAGAAGATTGTAAAATGGATAGAAATCCTATTGTATTGGAACTCATCTCCTAACAGAATCATTTGCTTTGTAAACAGATCTTTATGTCAACAGCCCTTGATCTCATGAATGTTACTACTTCAGCACCCTGCAACAGCAGATTTAGGCCTCCTCTGGCAGAGTTGCTTTTGCTAGGTGCCTCCTTGTTTGACCTAACCAATGTCATGCTGCAGAACAACTTCATCAGAAGAGATGGCTGTGAACTAAGTTGTAATTTTGCACCAGATCTCAGCAATCCCCTGGATGTTCAGGATGACTTTGCTCCCTGCACAAATATTAAAAGAAACATTGCTTCTTTGTTTGCTATTGTTACTATTGATTCCATGGCATTGAATTTTATAACAGTAGCCTAATGAAGGACCAAATATAAGATGTCATAATCACCTTCTGTTCAGCTCCCTTAGTAAGTATGAGGCTGATACCACAGGAAAAATGCAGCAGCATCAATCACCATGCAGTGTCTTTATGTGTCATAATTTTTAATGAATAAAAATAATGCATTGATAATTAACTTGTATTAGAAACTTTTTTCTCTCCCCTTATTTGCAGATATTTGTATTATCTGCAGGAGTTTCTTTGGGTGAATCTGATATATTTTATTAGACCAACTTAAATGGCTGGAAAAAGTATTTTAAGAAAACTTTTAGGTTTAAAAACCCTTCGTCAGGCTGAGGAAGTTTCTGCAATTGGTGTGTGCTTTTCCTGGATGGAATGAAAAGTAAAGAAGCCAGAAGCTGGGCTGGTCTGCATACAAGACAGGCAGTCAGTGAAGATGTAGACTGAGGAGACAATAGGTGAGAGACAGGCTGGGGGAAGGGGAGGAGAAGGGTGATGAATACTGGAAAGGTACCTGGGGAGTCAGATCTCAGGCAGGTTATAATGTGTCATAAATTCAATGAATATATTTAGTCCATGATTTTTAGTATCCAGGAGGTTGATGAAGAAGAGTTCATAGGCTCGTCTCTGGGAAGCGTTGTGTAAGTTTCCTTTGAGGATGAGGACTGAGAGATTGGAGAGAGAGTGGTTTTCTTGTGAGAAATGTGCCCCCACCGGTAATTGGGTATTCCTGTCTTTGATCGATTCCCGGTGTGCGTTCATTCTGGTGCGCAGTTGTTGTTTGGTTTCTCCTACGTATTTTCCATCAGGGCATTTGGTGTACTGGATGAGATGTATTGCATTTCTGGAGGTGCAGCTGTAAGATCCGGGAATGCTGATGGCTCTGCTGTGGGGTGTATTAATTGGGGGGGTCGGGGAGATGTGTTGGCAGGTTTTTGATTTCTTGCCATGGCATGGACTGGATCCATTTGGTGTGTTCCGGGCATGAGGAAGTTTGCTTGTGGTGATAAGGTTAGTGAGGTTTGGTGTTTGTTTGAAGGCTAGGATGGGTGGCTCTGGCAAAATCTCTTTAAGAATAGGGTCTCTTTTTAGTATGGGTTGCAATTGTTTGACGATATTCTGTATGGGTTTGAGGGATGAGTGATCTGTCATAACCACCAGCATGCGATTCGTGGGGGGTTTTCTTCTGTACTGCAGCAATTCTTTACATAGTATCCAGGTGGCTCTTTCAAACTATTTTTCCCAACTATTTAAGTTGGTGTAATAAAAGATATCAGATTCACACAAAGAACCTTGTCTGCCTATGTACTTACATCAACACGGCTACACCCTTATTCTCATGTGCCTTTTCTCATTACTTGACAAAGAGCTTTCTACTGTGCCAAAGCAGAGAGTTCTAACTTTTCTCTAAGTTTTCATTCTTTCCCATTTTCCCATTTAATAACAATAACAGAAACAGATCATTCCCTTCCAAAGAAAAACATGCAGGATGGCAAAGATACTAACACTCAGTCATGGGTGAATTTAGAGTTAAATCTTGTATTTGTCATGTCAACAAAGTTGAAAGTAATGGAATTCCGGGGAAAATAATAAGAAGGCACAGACAGGGCACAGACCAATTTAAAATTGAGTGAAATTACACAGTAAATTATACTGTATGACTAATCAGAATCTCCTGATGATATTTCTAAGATGCCATATGCTATGTTACTTAGTCATCAATAGGGAGGAAAAGAAGGAATATGAATTGTATTAGCAAAGGTACCACATATATGCAGTATTTTGACAAAGAAAATGACTGTTTTCTTTTGTAGTAGGTGTAAATGTTTTACACTTGTGATACTCCCATGGTTGTTTATTATAGAGACAACTGCAAAAGAGATTTATGTATCAAAAGCAAAGATGCCTGCAATACAAATGCTACTTCTGCTAGGAAGGCAGCTGGTTCATTCTGTGCCTTCTGAGGAAAGCAGAGCCCTTCAAAGACAGGGGGAAAATTCCTGTTTTCTAAGCAAATGGGGTGTGTGTGTGTGTGTGTGTGTGTGTGTGTGTGTGAGAGAGAGAGAGAAAGAGAGGGAGGGGAGAGGGGGGTGCACATGTGCATGTATAGAAGGCCAGGAGTTGCTTTTGAAAGTAAAAAAATTGGAGAAAGAGGGAGGGCAGAGAGAATCAAAAGATCTGCATCCAACAGACTGAGTGCAGGCTTCTCAAAGACTTTAAGAGTAGGATTTTTGTACGTATTTGGAGGCTAAAACCAGATAGGTCACTAAAGGCGTTTGGACATTCTGCTAGGAACACAGGCCTGGAGAGAATCCTTGGGTCATTGAATCTAGTCTGCTGTGACCTCAGGGGATTATGTAATAAATGTTTACCCCCCAAAATCCACAAGAACATCCATTTTAGCTCTTCCTGTGAACCAAATCCCAAAGCATTTGCCACTGGTCAGTGCATTTCAAATCATACAGGGGCCCTGCTAATGTCATAAACCAGATTTGACTTCACCAGAACAAAACTAGGCATACCATATATGGCTTGCACAGATATATTGGGAAAGTAGCTCATTAGTTTTAGAGGAGCCTCCAAAGCCAACAAATAGAGAATGAATTGATAAGAACACCAAAACAAAGATCTGAGTGACTTGGTCACAGGTGTCCATATCTGGTGGGAAACTTGCACTATTTAGTGAGTAGTAGGATGCGGATGATGTCACCTAAGTATGTTTTAGTAACTGGGGAGAACTAGGATGTGTATGCTGTAACATGATGCTGTGATCAGTGTATAAAAAAGGTCTGTGGAACCCTAACTACTTTATACTCAGCATTGGGGTTATGTTCATGCCTGTACCATGCCTGCAAATGACCCAGATAGCACAATGTACCGGTTAGCCATGGCAGTACCTATGCCAGCATCTAAGTTTCTTGGGAACAAGAAATCTGGCTGAGCTTTTGTTACTAAGATCCAGGGCCTGCAATGTCATGGAATAACAAGCTTGTTAGGGGCACAGCATCACAGACAGCATCATGACAGTGCATGCACACACCATCCAAATTGAGGGAGCCTGACATGACCGGTAATATCTAACCCCCAAACTGCTGAAGTCCTACACAGCAAAACGAACAAACCTAAACCCAACCACCCCAGATCTACCATGTGTCCCAGCAGGACAGCCGGGGAGACAAGCACTATTAATGCCTTTGGCCTTTCTTGTAATTTCAAGTAATTAGGTTGGTAAAATATGCTCAGATGTACCAGGTATTTTAAGGGTCTGGCTGTATGTGGCTTAGACGCTCACAAGTCATTAATTACTTCTGAAAATTCTCCCACAAAGTTCATCCCTGTTTTAATTCTATTGATATAAATTGTCTTATAGCTCCTCTCACACATCTTTACCTGTTGAGTTGTTCTTGAAGCAAATCAAGTCGGTGTTCAACTTCCCCATAGGTAAGTTCACTTTCAGATTCACAGATGCCCCATGTCACATGGGGGAACGCTGACTGACTTGAAGCCTCATGGTATCCTTTTAGATTTTCCTGTTCCCAGCTTCTTTTATCAGTGATATCTGATGAAAAAAATCATGAAGTATAAATGTACTGGTCCACTTAAATGTAGCTGTTGTTTGAACCTGAAGAATGGAAGACATGACCAAGCTGGTGTGACACTATTTACACTTGATTTGTAAGAGAAGTTGGTCTGTTGCTTATTCAACCAAACAAATTAGAATTTTGCAAACCTCTGAAATATAAGTCCTACCTTGAGAGAAATTAAATCAGTCACATCTGTGTTTTGCAATCCTAGCATATTTTATTAAAACATATATATTTTAATTAGTACAATGTCCCATGATACATACTTCCTTTGGTAGGTCTTATCATTCCTTTCCATGTACACTTTTGGGAATTTCTGGAGTAGATAATATACTACCTTTCCTTTCTTACAAGCTTTGGGAAGTGTAAGAGTTAACACTGTTGACATATCATAGGATATCCAGTGAAATGAAAAGTGGAGTTCAACCCTCCAATATAGTAGATCAGACTGTCTGCAGATGACTCAAGCAGATGACTTTGTGTACGTTAGTTTCATTTCAAATTTTTATATTTGTCTAAGAAACCATGAAAAACTAGATCCTTACACAGGAAGGCAGGAAATAGGTGCCATTATGAATGGTTTATCCAAATCCTTCTACATAACCCTCTCCTCAACCTATCATGTATCACATTTTTGGAAAGATTATTTAAGTAGAGATAGCAGAGAAAACTGTCCTCAGGTGAGATCAGTGGTGAAAGTAGAGTGAAGCAGAAAGGAAAGCACTCATCACTAGAGTTCATATGGGGGCAATGTTCCTCTCCTTTTGACAGGGAATATTGGATGTGCTTTATTGCATTAATGGTGCTTTGCGAACTGTGAGATCAGAGGGTTTCCTGGAATTTGAATATCACATGACATAACATAAACTAGCTTTATGCATAAGTCTAAAGAAGGAAGAGAAGATTTTACCTTGGCTCCATGGTGTCCCATTCAATTTCTCCGACTAGTCAATACATAACACAAGGGAAGGAAGAAAGGAAAGGCAATGACTGGGAATCATAATTTTGACTGAGCTAGTATGTATCGCACAATTTTCAGGTTTCTGAGGAAAGTGGGAAGCTTTGGGAAGGGTCATGGGACAAAATACTGACAAGCAGAAGTCTGGCATTATCTCAATCCACACCTGCATGTAGAACGCATAGTGGAAAACCAGATGACTGATTTTAGATGGTGAATTTAAGGAAAAAAATCTAAATGGTACATGCAGTTTGTTTAAACTGCTTTTTTACTGCCCTGTAAAATCTACGTGGAAATTCTCAAGTTAGACCACATTTGTTTTGTTTTATGCCATAGTATCTCTTTAGCTGTGCCACAGGGGAAATCACAGATGTTTTTGTCTGGGAACAAATATTTGTGGAATATTTTGAGTAACACCTTCAATCTGATTGCCAAATACCTTGCATTAACTGAAGTTTACAAAGGATCATATGCTCTCATCTAAACATTCTGGTCTTCTCTTTCAGGGGAATTGTGTACTTCTTCCTAGGTGTTCCCACATATATAAATAGCAAACAGTGATATCCAGGGAAATTAAACATTACAGCTAAACATGGCCCTCGAGGAATGTCTTCAAGGTGAGACCTAAATTAATAAATGTCTAAACAGCTGAGAGATAAAAATCCAGGGCTTGAATAAAGGCTAGGGAGTCCTCAAAGATCACGGAAAATAGGTTTCTTCGGCTGTTTGGGGATTAACAACTACTGAAAAGCTTCTCTGTATGTTCTCAAAAGAGGTCCAGAATCGAAACACTAAATGCTGCAGGTCATAATTGCCTTAGCACTGTTTATACAGTACCTGTCCCAGGCTATCCAGGGAGGTATTCGTAGCCCCTTATGATCCAAGAAGACCTCAATGGCAGACCAGGCAGAAGAAAAGTCTAACCCTCTTTTCTGCAGCTGTGAAGGAGGATGAAGGCTGCAGCAGATCAAGGGTCTCCAATTGTCTTGGATTCCATGCCATTGGACTTAGATCCCTATCTGTCAAGGACTGTGCTTTTGTTGGTGTGCAGCAACATCCTCATGCTAAAAGAAGTCATGCATAGGCATCTTCCTTATGGGAATTATACATTTTCTCTGCACAACAGAGAAGTCCTACGGTGATCGGTGAGTGGTGACAGGGATAGGACTGTGAGATCTGGAAGTTCCTAGTCATGGACCGGCATGTAGGTGGTGGGTGTTTGCTTCAGTCGTCTTGTTCAAGGACAGAGGCAGTAAGACCAGTTCGTCAGCTACACCCATGACTAGGCAGTCCTGTTTAGGATCCACTCCGCTCACCCCACATGGGGAGGGGGCTAGAAAAGGTGCCCCAAACACAGTCTGTCTCAATCAGTTCCTGACTGGATAATCGTGTTCAGTGGGACCACCTCTGTGTGGTAACAAAGAAACAAAAATGATTTTTGGAACCTGGAATGTATGAACCTTAATGGACTACTCAAATAGTGATTGTCCCAAGCAAAGGACAGCAATAGTCTCTCATGAACTGAAGAAGTCCAGCATCAACATTGCTGCCCTATCTGAAACTCAACATGCTGCAGAAGGACATCTGAAAGAAAGAGGTGGAGGATACACATTCTTCTGGAGAGGGACAGCAAAAGAAGAGCCACGAACACATGGAGTTGGTTTTGCCATCAAAAATGAACTTGAGAACTGACTCTCAGAAGACCCAATTGACGTTAGTGAATGCCTCATGACTCTCCATCTGAAACTCGCCAAAAACCAACAGACGACAATTGTGAGTGCATATGCCCTGACTCTCAATGCTGATAAAATCATGAAGGAGAACTTCTACTCACAGCTTGACACCATCCTCTCATATTTTCCAAGGGAAGATAAGATCATCCTTCTTAGAGATTTTATGCTAGAGTGGGAAGAGACTCAAAACTTTGAAATGGTACTATCAGAAAAGAAGGCATTGGACATTCAAATTCTAACGGGGTCCTTCTCTTGATGAAGTGTGCAGAACATGGACTTGTCATCACAAATACCCTGTTCCATCAAAGAAACAAGTTTAAGACATCTTAGAAACACCCTAAATCAAAACACTGGCATTTGATTGATCATGTGACTGTTCAGATTTGCGATCACAGGATGTCCTGATTACGAAAGCCATGACTAGCACTGATGACTGTTGGACTGACTGCCACCTAATTCATTCCTGCATGTCCATCAGGATTGCTCCTAAATGAAGAATACAAATGAAGCAGACATATGTTAAACACTGAGTGCTTGAAGGACCCACTCAAGCAGAGAGAATGGCAGCAACTGCTGAATGAGACACTACCAACAGAGCACCCAGAATGAGTTCATGAGCACTGGATGGGACTCAAGACAGCTGTTCTCTCATCCTGTGAAAATACCATAGGATACAAGACCAGGAAACATCAAGACTGGTTTGACAAAAATGACACTAAACTTCAAGGTCTCATTGACAGGAAATGGAAAGCTCTGTCTGCCTGGCATAATGACATCAACTCTGCCATCAGGAAAAATGCACACCAACAAGCAAAATCAGAGGTGCAGAGGAGAATACGAGAACTGAAGAATGAATGGTGGATTCAGAAATAAAAAGAAATCCTGACATCCATGATACTGATGGCTTCTTCAGTGCAACCAAATTTGTTTATGGCCCTAGCACTCAAGGCCTTCAACCTCTAAGATCACAGGAAAAAACAACACTCCTGAAAGACAGTGAATCAATCAGTGCTTGCTGGAAAGAACATTTCCAGGACCTTCTGAATCATGACTCAACTGTTGATGAAGATAAGATCAACAACCTTCTGCAAAAAGCAATCAGAGAAGACCTCAGTTTGCTGCCTGGCCGAGGTTGGGAGAGCCATAGGGAAAATGAAGAATAACAGGGCAGCCAGTGTTGATAGAAAACCTGCAAAGATTTTCAAAGGAGAAGGAGAACAACTTATGTGTCAGCTTCAAGTCCTCATCCTTAAAATCTGGAACAAGGAAGAGATCCCAGCCGACCTAAGGGATGCCTTGATTGTTACCATCTTCAAGAAGGGGGACAGAGTTGATTGTGGAAACTACTGAGGCATCTTGGCACCATAATGTACCTCAATGACAGAAAGGTCCGACCTGGAATTGAAATTGTGTATAGGATGGATAGAAGACTTTTCAACCTCAACAGATTAAAGTCCAAAACTAAGACCATGACAACATCCATAATGGAACTCCAGTACGTGGATGATAATGCTGTTATTGCTCAATCTGAAATGGATCTCCAAACCACTCTTAATGTACTCTTGGAAGTCTGTGAGAGTATTGGCCTAACTCTAAACATCAGGAAAATACAAGTCCTTTACCAACCTGCTCCATATGGAGAAACAACCCCCACCCCACCATTCAAATCAACAGAGAACTGCAGGAGAACATGGATAACTTTGCCTATCTTGGAAGCTATCTTTCATCAAAGGCAGATATTGACACAGAAATATAACACCGCTTGAAATGTGCAAGTGGAGCCTTTGGACATCTGAGTAAGAGAGTCTTCTTAAATCATGACATCCTTGCTGAAATGAAGCTCTTGGTTTATCAAGCCATTGTCATTCTAACTCTGTCGAATGGCTCAGAAATGTGGACTGCGTATGGAAGAGCTTGGAAAATTATCACCAATGGTGCCTTCACAAGATCCTTTGGATTAGCTGGGAGAATAGATACACAAAGATCAGTGTCTTGGCCAAAGCAAATTCCAACAGCATTGAAGCCATGATCATCCAAAACCAACTTCGCTGTACAGGTCATGTTTGCATGCCTGACTCCCACCTTCTAAAAAGAATCTTTTTCTCACAGCTGAAAGAAGGTCAATGACTAACCAAAATGGAGGAACACTCTTTGGGAGGGATCTCAACACTTTGAAACAGCTCATTGACAGGCAGAAGAGGAATAGAGGAACAGGCAAAAAGAACATCAGAACATTCAATGCAGCAACACAGTGCCCATCCCTCCTGGAAACACCTGTCCTGACTGCGACAAGACATGTGGATCTAAAATTGGGCTATGGAGCCATCTGCGGAATCACTATTAAGCTCCTTGGAAGACAATCTTACTCATTCATGAGTGATCGCCCATCATATCACATTCCAAAATGTAAATTAATGACCAACATTAAAGCAACTGTTATGTGGTATGTTGTGTGTCATAGTGACAAAGAATTACGGATTTTTTCACATTTATGAGTTCATTTATATGAATACTTAATAATTCTAAGCTTATTAATTCATAGTTTAAATTTATATGGAGTTTATTTTATAATGTCATGTTTACAATTGCCTTTATACAAAATAAAATCAATAACTGATTACAGGAATGAGAGTTTAATTTAAAGTGTTGATTTGTTGAATTTAATGTTTTTATGAAAGTGGCAAGAAAGGCAACCAGCTTTTCAAACATGCTACTAAAATCTCAGCATTACAAAGGAAAAAAGTATGCAATCTTAATTAAAATATATGCCCTTTTGACAGACTAAATTTAGCTCAGAGTAAAATCTGCAATAGGTTGCCTTGGAAAATGTTGCTATAGTTGCAAGGACACATTTCTGGCTACCAGCAAGGGAAAGATAAGCTTTCAAATTGCAATATGTACACAGCTAGTTTTTGTGCCTCAGCATTTGACCTTAGCCCACGAAGACCAGCTTTCATATTGCTGGATTTCTGGAATGTTAAAAATATGTTGTTTGAGAGGATTATTTTTAAGAAGCATTTTAAATACTATCCTCGAAAACTAAAGTTGATCTAATATGTAGTTAAATTTACTGTGCCAAGAAACAAATTGAGGAAAACAGCAGTAAGCACTGAATATACAAGTCTTTTCAGACTTAAATAACTGCAAACAAACCTTCAGCAACATTTGTTAATGTTGTACTAAAACTTAACCATTTAATTAGTTCACTCTGAATTTCACTGAGACAATTAAGGCTTTAATAAAAGAAATAATACATTCAAAGTTGTGATAGAAAGCAACCACTCCATTTTAACTTAATTGAGATGGCTTAATCTTTGTAAAACATTTGCCATATATACTAGGGGCCAAATCCTGCTCTATTTACTCATCTAAATTTCCTGCTGAAGTCAAGCAAGACTTGTTCCTATTGATGATATGGCTTCATCAAACTCATATTTAGTATCCCTTCTGTTAAACAGAAGATACCCCATCCAGGATTTTGTGCTGCTATCTAACACTGTAGCACAATGTACATTCCATCTTCCAACATGTTTGATGGATTCTCTGCCAGTATAAATCCTAGTTTACAGCAATGAAAGACAATCCCAAGTCCATATTTTCAAACACTGGACCCATGCAACGTTAGTGGGTACCTTTAATATTTTTGCTTAAGGATATGAATCTAAGAAGATTCAGTGATGGAGTGATTCATTGCCAACACGTCAGCTAAAACTCAAGAGCTTCTCATTTTCCATTTTATTCCTAATCTGCCAAATTACATTCCCTTCATGGGAAACATCTTGGGTTGAATATTCTCTATATGAACTAGAAGAATATTCTTTGTGAATGTTTAATGAAACACTTAAAAATAAATTCCTCTGTTATTTGTCACTGGAGCCATTCAGAAAAGTGTTTTTTCTTTCTTTTTTTTTTCTCATTGGTCCTCAGAGCAAAGCGTTGAATAGTCCAGCTTTACAAAAGAGCAGAACAGATTAAATTACCTTTACAAGAATGACTTCTTTTGTCAATGTGTATCCTTTCTGCTATGTGCACCACTTCTTCAAAGTCCAGCCCTGTAGTTTTGCCTGTCACTGATGGGTAATCAATTATTCCAGCAAACAGGGGTTTCTGCTCATCCTCAATGGATGATACAAAAGATGATGACCCACTTTTCTTCTCCTCGTAGTGCTTCCTTGTATATTGATAATGCCTGGTGCTATCCACTGAGTCCTCAGGATCATTCTGATTGTTCTCTTTGTAATAGCCTGTCAAATAGAAATAATTGTATATAATAATGTGTGGTGTATGAAATCTTGTTCCAATTTATTCTGGGTCTCAGGGGCAGAGTAGAAGTTATTATTATCCCATTTAGCAGGTTCAATCTCTGGTAGGAATAATATAACTTTAAAGCCTTTTCTGTTAAGGAGCACTGCAGAGGTGCTGAAGATGTTCTCTCTGATTCCTAGATAAAAGAAGAGATGCATTTCAATAGCAGTCCCAGATGGCATTCCCTAGGTATTCATGAGGGATTAACAGGTCCCTCCAGCATGCTTCATTATGGAGCATATTGCTCATTTTATAATTGCAAAGACCTCAACACATCCCCTATATTTTCTTACTGTTTTTTTCACTTCTGAAAATGAAGTGGCAGAAAGTTTTACACCTTACTAATGGACAACCATATAAACATTTAGTTACATGTTAAATAAATGAATCCCTTATTTAATTTCCCCTTTGACTGTGTTTGCTCCCCCTTGGGACTGCCAGGGTTATCAAATTCAATACATTCAGAGTGTGTTTGTCTGCTCATTAAGATGTATAACGTGCAAGGATCAAATGCAATTGTGCACCATCATTCATACTGGCTACCTCCTGATTTCTTGGGGCAGCTTAAGATGTATATTTTGACACAGAAAGCCCTAAATGGCTTGGGGCAAACCTCGTCAAAGGGTCATATATTCTGGGCATTAGTGCCACACTCATGTTTAGCAGAGATAATTGGGATGGGGAAGGAATAATAAATAGAAGAGGGCCGCTAGCATTTTCTGTGGGAGGTTCTCACTTTTAGAAACTACTGGCCTAGACTTGGTCCAAAATATCCTAGTTCTGTTTATTCTTAGAGTCATAGAGTCAATGGACCAGGAGGGACCTGTAAGATCATCAAGTCTGGTTCCCTGCCAACCGGCAAGGTTAAAGCACTCATACTAGCTCAATGAGGTGCTTATCCAGCCTCCCTTGAACACCTCCAAGGATGGCGACAGCACCACCTTCTTAGGGTGACTTCAAAGTTTATCTATTTCCCTGACTTTTGGGGAAGAAAAAGACATGACAAGGCTGGTGTGTATGGCAAGAAGGACTTTGGCTGAATGTAGAATTCCTCTTTGGTTAATAATGGGTGATAAACAGCTGTAGTTTAATCCTTTTGTGCAGCTGTATTTTCATTCATAGCAAAGAAGTTGGGTAGGTGCCTTTTAAAAATTTATTATAAACTGAAAAAAGAAATAAAACAGGGATTAAAGCCAACAATGGTTGTAGATTAAATACCAGTACAGAGACCTCTTTATTTGTCTTTAGTAAAACACTTAAAGTGAGTTTTATTGGATGATTTCAAATCCAGTATTTTAACTTGCCTATTTTTAACATACATGTTGAGATTATTTCAGTCCTGAAAAATGTATTTAGAACACATTTTAGCAGGGTAGTCTCAATAAGATATAAATACTGTAACTAGTTTGCATTAACTTCCTGGGGAGACAGCATGATTCCCCATCTGCTTGCTGCTAATTACTAGTCAACATAATTCTGGAATGACTGTAATCATCACTACAATGGTTAATACAGCATTAAATATTTTTCCTTGGTTGTTTCTTCTCCTTTAATAATGTTTTCTGGTCGCTGTCCACAAGAAAAGTGAATTGCGGCCTGATCTACCTTTAGGAGATCTGCATATATAGGGCACCATTCCGGCACCAATCAAATCTCACCTCCTTCAAAATCTGGGCATTTATCTCCTAAATCCAGAGATCTACCTTAGTGAGATTGCAGGTGATGCTGACTAAGACGGGGGTGAGATCAAGGTGAATGGCCCACACCTGCGTTTATTTCAAATGAATCTTCAAAGGAAATCAATGTACTTCTGTGGTAATCTTTTTTATAAAGATACTTGTCTTTATGGGGTGAAGCCATACCTGTAGGTGGCTCAGCAGTGGTGCTCAGGTGAGGAACGGATGCAGAGAACTTGCCCTTGTGTGGCTCTCAAGGGTTTGTGGCTGATTCTATAGATGGCCATCCCATCTGCAGATGGGACAACTGGGGAGAAAGGTACATAAAAAGATTCTAATGGAAATTTCAATCCCCTTTGCTTCCCCTTACACCACAAGTTTTCCTTTGGAAGTGAATGAGGGAACTGCATTTTATAGCAGTCACTCTCAGTCTAAGGGCCTTGTTACACAGTAATTTTAGATGACTTCTGGAGCTCTTGACCCCTGGATTGGCTGCACGTTAGTACCTTTTTAAGTGACTTAAAACACTCATTATTTGGTTTAAAGTTATACCACTCCAGGGCAGGATTATCTCTAATCCACCTAATTTTCCTTCTGTTTCATTAGGGCATGGCCACTCTCCACAGCTCTTTCACTCAAGTTGAAGTCCTCCAGCATCCCAGGATGCAGTGGCCCTTCCTGAGTCAGGGTGAGTGAAGATCCTGGGGTGCAGTGGGGCCAGAGGAACAGTGCCTTGCCCCATGGGCATGTTGGGTAGAGTGAGCACCGCAGCTCTGGAGTGCCTGGTGGCAGGAGTGCTGCCCCCAACCACTCAGATTGGCTCTGCTCCCACCGAGAGCAGTGAGCTCGTCCTGCTCCTAGCTCCTAGTCCTGCTCCTGCTCATCAAGCCTCTAGTGGCAAGTCTCAGCTGTGCAGGTGAAGGACACCCAGAGACGGTTTTTTCCCCTTAAAGTGCGACTGTTCCACTAAGCTTATCAACACTAAGCCAATAGACATTTGTGTGGCTTTCAGCATGAGGTGTAACGAGGCACTAATAAGATTAATTACTCATTTTGCATCAAACTGAAACTGTAAAAAGACCCTAAAGCAAATGTTTGAAATTGTCACATTTTTGACAATTTCTTATGCTTACAAAAATTTGTGAATCAATCAGAACAGACATAGGCTATTTTTAAACACTGATTGATTGAGTACATATTTTCAAGAGCAGTTTAGACAGAAACTTGACTGGGATGGTTTAATCAGAGATGATCCTGCCTTGAGCAGAGGGGCTAAACTAGATGACCTCATGAGGTACTTTTCAGCCCTAATTTATGATGATCCTGTGATTTTATGTGTTTACAAAGGGAGGTTATTGAGGCTATTTTAACACAGACTAGACAAATTCCACATAGTGGCTGAAGTGGAAAGGGCAGATAAATCTAAAATATTTATGTACCAATCACTATAAGGCTGCAACCAGATGCCACCTTGTTGCTGGCATAAAAATGTTTATAGCAGAACAAAGCAAAAGCAAACAGAGATCCATGCCCTTTGCTGCACCATAGAAACCCAAATTTGTGGCCATGACAAAAAGTTACATCCTAGAGGCATGCCACTATTCTGTGGTGGATGAGTTTGTTTTAAGGCAGGAGTGCATGGGCAGCCTGGAGATGCCTGCTCTCTCCAATCATCCCAGGAAGGAGCACTAGGGGCTTCAAGGGCCTGATCCCTAGAGAAATTCCCTGGGCACACAGGATCAGGCCCCTGAACCCCAGGGCATCTGCCTGCGTTTCCCCATTTGTAGATGGGGCGTGTTGCCCCCACAGGATTTAGCACCTGAAGCTCCAGGAGTAGCAGGGGCCTGACCTTCCAGAAGAGTGGGCAATATATGTTTTGCCCAATGAAATGGATCAGGTGCGCCAAGACACATTCCAGCACAGCTGATCTGCTTCATTTGGCAACATCCATAGGCAGTTAGCCAGACTTTGCCCTCAGTTACACTGCTGTAAAACTGATGTGGTTCCACTAATCTCATTACAGTTTATCTGGATTTGCATTGATACAGTTGGTAGCATATTGGGTGCTAGATGTCCCTGCAGCAAGTGTAGTGGGCACCTAACATTGGAACAAAAGACTGGAATACATGAAGGGAAGGCTCTTGTCAATGCTATCATGTAGGTACCTTCCAGAGTTAAGGAGGTTAACTTTTGTCCATTTTTTCCAGTGTCATAACATACAGCCTTGTAGGTAGAGAGATTATTGCATCTGCTAGTTGTGTTGCTGTGGTCAGAAATTTTACCATGCCTTTGTATTGAAGTTGCTCCAAAAAGGTTTTCATTTGGACAGAAAATCATCTGCGTAAATAATTATAACATATACTAATGCACTGAGAACAATACCATGATCTTGTGTGGCTAAAATATGAATAAAAAATGGAAAGTGCATTCTTTATCTGTTTCTCAGCAACAGGAGCTAATGGAGTACATAGGGCAGTTCAGCTGAAATACATTACAAGTAGTCTCTAGGTAATTCTTTATTTAGATGGGGCACTACCATTTCTGCCCTTTTCTAATGAAACCATGTCATTGAGTTGTAATGAATGTTTCAGATGAGAGAAATGGCTTTTCCCTGCTAAGTCTTTTTTTAGTACAAGGATAAGCACATAAGTTCAGCCTTCATCACACAGACTTGCAATTCCTCACCCCACCTTTCCCTTTCTATTCGACTGAAAAAAAGATTTTGACAATTAAAAAAAAATGTATTCCCTGCAGAATGACCCTTATTCCTTACCATCTTCTAATAACATAGGTTTTACTTTCTGATTTATATAGCTAGAAACATTTTTTTGAGACTGATTATTCTATATTCTCCTGCTTTGACAAACACCTATACAAACATAATTTGCACTGTTTGTGAAACTCATGTTAGCCTGCAATGTGTTTTGGGTGTCTGCCAAACAGCACGAATGAACTGAATGACACTGAAAAGTCCTGACTTATGAAGACATCAGCAACTCTGAAAAATAATAAAACCCTTTAATTCCTACAAACTATGGGAAGGCCTGCTTTTTCCCCCATACCAAGTCCCCCCCTCACCTGGGGAAAAAGGGAGGAAATGGACATATGAGCTGTGCAACAAATATATATCCCTGAAATGTTTTTTTCTTACAGTACTTTTGTGAATCTTTTTAAGTGTACCAATTACTATGGATCATACATTTTCTTACTTCTCATACTCACCAAGTAATTACTAAAGTTCATTACAGTTCAGTAAATAGTATCACATATAAACTTTAATTTTACATTTCATACTGCTGCAGATGTTGATACTAGTAAAAGTGGAATAGCACTTTTAATAGTACTGGTATTTGTTACCTAAAATGTGTCTTGCTGAATTAGACTAGTTTTCTAACCTGCTGCTTCAGAAAATGGCAAACTTTTCCCTTTTTTTCCCTACCCTTGTTATCATTTAGATGTATATCTCATTTAATTTTGTGTAGGAGACAAAGTGTATAACTTCCTAACCCCTGCAAAAAAATGATTCACATCCCAAACCAAGGCAGATAATCTTTATCATTAACATGTATTGCATAACTACAAATATGCTCTATGGGCACAACATTTTCCATTTCCTTTTAAAATCCTACTGCATCAATTTATGCTGCATCAAGTCAACCAGTTCCTGAGAAGTTTTACACGGTGACTATGAAGCAGGGTTGACTGAATGCTGAAGATTGTTTTGCAAACTTCCACTCCACTCCTAGCAGATGTTTGGTTCATCCATCATGGTCCCTTTTTGTGTTTGATATTCACGTGGAAATGGTTTTGTTTGCAGGAATTGGTTGGAGGATGGTAGTCTCTATATGAGTATCCATATATACCCACTAGCAAAAGTGACTGATAGAATTCTCTATTGGCTATTTATTATTGTTCCATTTAAAATATCAGCTGTCCAAACTACAAGTAGAAACAGTAAGATATGACTTAGATAACCAGCGATACACCAAAACAGCAAACAATGAGGTAAGAAAGAAGTCTGTGAACACCACCACCATCAAATGACTATGGAAGCAGCGTTTTCAAAACTGTACAAAAAATGTTGACACACAAATTGCACATCTCTGCACACAAAGACATGCATATCCTTTCCACCTGTTTTGTCAGGAAGTGTGAGTCATTGTTTAAGGCAGACTTTGAGCAGGGCAACATAAACCAGGGAAGTTTTATTCCCCATTCCAGTAATCAAAGTTTTTCATTTGGTATCAAAGCAAATATTGTAGACAATGGATGTATCTACATGAGATGCTGACTGCACGGTAGCCAAAAAATACTACACAGTAGCATGTCACAGTACAGACAGTTCTAATATGCTACTGTGCAGTAGCATCACTTTGAAGATGTTTGCCAGCGCTACTGTACAGTAACTGCAGTTACTGCACATTTATTTATTTTGCTAATACAAGTGCTAAATAAATGTGCAGTATCAACTGTGCAGTAGCATCTCATGTAGATATGATCAGTGTGTAAAATTCACAGAACAACACAAGATATGTAGACACTTATTTGCTTCATATTTAATTAGAGCCACGGTCACAAGGGGTAGGGCTTGCTGACAGAGCAATTAAAGCATCTTGTTACAGATCTAGAGATGCAAGTTTGATCCCTGCTCTGTACTCATGGTGAAAGCTGTCCCAATTGATGTAGCTGTAGCACAGAAAATACAAAATCAAGAAAAACAGTAATAAAATGGGTTAGAATCCTCTGAGATACTTTGTTATAGCAGTTAAATCCCTGTCCTGGATATGAAGAGAACTAGTTTTTCCAGTCTTTTGTCTCTCTCACAATTCTGTGTGTTTTCCTATCTAAAAATAATGATTGCATTTCTATGCTATATTTGTATAACATTTTCCATTCATTATTCATAAATAGTTATGAGTTCAGAGATAATACCATGTACCCAGTTCATAAGGTTGGTGATTTTTAATACATTGACTTCAAGAATTTCAGACCCAAAGCTCTATGGATGTGCAAATCCTTATTATAGGAGAAATTATTATGAGCTTCAGTAGATTTATTTTTCAATAAAAATAGAATATATGCACACCAACTTTATTTAAATAATATTAAGGACCATATTTCTAAGTGTTAGTCTTTCCTTTTGCATCCAAAATTGGCAAATGTAAATAACTGCAGTTTTTCTACCTAACTGGTCCTGGACACAAATAATTAGAGAGAAGGTTCAGGCTGGACATCAGGAAACATTGCTTTACAGTTAGGGCTCCCAGGCTCTGGAATAGGCTCCCAAGGGAGGTGGTGCTCTCTCCTACCTTGGGCGTCTTCAGGAGCAGACTAGATAGATATTTGGCCACAGTGATATGATCCCAGCACCCGTTCCTGCCTGGGGCAGGGGGTCAGACCTGATGATCTGTTTAGGTCCCTTCTGACCCTAATACTATGATACTATGATACAAATTAAATGATTAGAGGAAGGTGCTTTTGATTTCCAGGTGCTGCTGTGTTCCTATACCCAAAATACTTAAATTATGAATGAAGAAAATGGAAATTTAGTTATGGCTAGGCAGAATATTTGACTCTGAAGGCAATCATCAAATGCTGTGAAATTTAGAAATCGGCACCTGGAACTCTATTTTTAACAACCTGGAACAGGGTGGAATTCTGCAAAGGTCTCTGAACACCGGGGAATTTTATGTATCATGTGTGTTGCAATACCTTTGTTCAGCACAATGAAAGAATTAAGGACAGACTAATAGTTCTTCACATTCACTTTCTTTAATCTTAATAGTCAAAATAATCTTTTAGAATTATTTTAATATGAAAGTTTATTGTATGGAAGTTCCCTTGCCTTTCACTAGTGGAAAGCTACAATAATAAGTATTTAGTCCACATGACAGGCAGAACTAAAGGTCACAGTGGGTGGGTCTACACAAGATGCTCTACTGAGCAGTAGACTAAGTGTCACCATGTGCATGTGTGCACCATATACTACAGTAAATTAGATTACTGTGCCGTTAGGTACTACCTGTAAATACAGATAGTAAACAACTTGCAGAGTAGATACTGTGCAATAATAGTTGTGTAGACACTGTAGACACTCATGTAGCTGTTGACTGGGAGCAAATTTTCTTCCAGTCAGCCTAGACAGTAGGGGGCCACAGGGGAGAGGGAGTTTTCTGTCCCCAGTCCTTGCACTGCTCAATTCCCCAGCCCCCTCTCTCCCCTCCCAGGAGCTGGGAGCCAAGCTGCACTGAGACTGGGGAATTCTCTGCACCCTGTCCTGGCTCCTGACATGGAGCTGGCAGCTCCAGAGGGTGAGTAGAAGCTGGGAACCCTTTGATGTGCATGGTGAAGAGAACCACCTCCAGGATGCATCCCTTCCTGGGGCTAGAGTTCTCCTGCCCCCATGCCCACTGCCACTGGCCCCATACCCCTTACCAGCTCCCAGGCTAGCATCTGGGGGATCCTACAGCTCCCCCTGCCTGCTGCAAGCAGGCAGAGTAGTGTGGGAGCAAATCTGCTCCCAACAGGTAGCATGTATAGACATCCCAGGAAGGCCTACTGTGCAGTATTTTACTGTTCAGTAAGTCTACTGTGAATTAGTATCACATGTAGATGTGCCCAGTGGGTATATATCCATGCAGTGTTTACTGTGGTGATATGTAATTATCTCTGCAGTAAAGTCTCAGCACCTACACATGTGCCCCTATTAGGCCACAGAAAAATAATTAACTTTGCCATAGGTTAGTACTTGTAGACACACCTTCTATCCTGTGGTGGCAGCATTATTTAATGCACCAATATTACACCAAAATTGTTGATGCTGACTTGGTGCAGAGTCACTTGGATGGACTGGATGTGCTTAAGTCAACAGGCCCAGATGAGCTGCATCTGAGAGTACTGAAGGAACCGGTCAGGCTCATAGCAGAACCACTGGCGGGCTGTTTGAGTGCTTGTGGTGCTTGGTTCAGGTTCCGATAGACTGGGAAAGGACCAATGTGGTCCCTATTTTCAAGAAGGGGAGGAAGGAGGATCTGAGTCTCTGAGATTCTCTAGTTGTGGGAATCGATGTGGATCCCTGAGGATTCCCAAGCCAGGAGGAGACCCATGGGCCAGGTGATGGCCATGACCCCTCAGAAGGATTTCCCCAGTTGGAGGAAGAAAGTTTTCTTTTGTTATTTATTAGAATATTTACCTATATAAATAAATAAGAAATATATAAATGAATAAGAAATAATATGTATATTATAATTCAATAAACTATAAAAAGTTAAGAGCATTGGCGTGGAGTTGACTCTATAGAGGAAAGAGGGACCTATGCTCAAATCACTGGTGTCCCTCTCACAGCACTGTCGCCTGCCTCATCTATCCCTTCAAATTGAGGACGGGCACACCCTTGGGTGTTCCTGGGTTACATAAGTAATTATAGTCCAGTCAGTCTCGCCTCCATCCTTGGAAAAGTCTTTGAAAAGATGATTAAGGATCATGTGAGTCTAGCAGGAAAAATGATGCAGCAGGGCAAACAGCATGGATTTGTAGTAGGTAGATCATGCCTGACTTATCTGGATTCTTTTTATGACCAGGTCACAAAACACTTAGATGCAGGAGTAGAGGTAGATGTCATTTACTTGGATTTTAGGAAAGCTTTAGGTAAGGTATCTCATCCCATTCTCATAAATAAATTAAGAGGCTGTGACTTAGATGATTACACAGTTTGGTGAGTGGCAAATTGGCTTGTGGGTCACACCCAGAGAGTGGTAGTGGACAGGTCAGCATCAACCTGGAAGGATGTGGGCAGTGGGGTCCCACAGGGCTCAGTCCTTGGACCTGTACTTTTCAATGTTTTCATCAGTGACTTGGATGTGGGTGTGAAGTGTACTCTGTCCAAGTTTGCAGATGATACTACATTGTATGGTGAAGTGAACACACCAAAGGGTAGGGAACGATTTCAGGTGGCCTGGACAGGATGGAAAAGTGGGAAGAACTCAATAGGATGCAGTTCAACAAGGACAAATGCAGAGTGCTGCACCTAGGGCATAAAAATTTCGAGCACACCTGCTGGCTGGGAAATGACACTTTCAGCAGCACAGAAGCAGAAAGGGATCTCAGAGTCATAGTGGACATAAAGATGAACATGAGTCATAAGTGTGATGAAATCATCAGCAAAATTAACCAGACTTTATCAAGTATCACCAAGGAAGTGATACATCCCTTCTGTACAGCATTGGTTAGATCACAGTTGGAGTACCGCATCTAGTTTTGGGTGCCATACTTTAAGAAGGATGTGGATAAGCTCAAGAGGGTCCAGAGGAGGTCCATGTTTATGGTTAAGGGGTTGTAGACCAAGCCCTATGAGGAGAGACTAAGGGATGTGGACCTCTTCAGCTTCCACAAGGGAAGGCTGAGAGGTGATCTTGTAGCCACCTACAAATTCATTAAGGGGGAATATCAAGGAATGGGAGAGGCTCTGTTCACCAGTGCGCCTCCTGGTGTCACAAAGAACAATTGTCACAAACTCACAGAGAGCAGATTTAGGCTAGACATCAGGAAGAACTTCTTCATGGTAAGGATGGTGAGAATTTGGAATGGGCTTTCAAGGGAGGTGGTGCTCTCCCCTACCTTGGGGGTCTTTAAGAGAAGGCTGGATAGACATCTGGCTGGGGTCATCTGACCCCAGCACTCTTTCCTTCCCAGGCAGGGGGTCTGACTCCATGATCTGTTGAGGTCCTTTCCAATCCTAGCATATATGAATCTATGAAATGTGGGTAGACTCTGATAGGGATGACTGGGGCACAAGGGTGCTTCAGTGTGGGGGCTGCCTGTTGGCTAGCCCTGTACTGGAGCACCATTGTGTCCTAGCCAGCCCCTCTGCAGCACATTGAGCTGGGTTGGAACAGCCCTGGGTTGGCAGGGTGACACCCTAGGCTGCCTTCCATCTTCAGCTATACCAAATGGGCTCAATGTACAGTTGTCCTGGCGGCACCTGCAGATGCACTTATGAAGATGCATGAACTATGCCACAGTTTATTCAATTGCATTAATTCCACATGTAGATGCACCCAGTATCAGTTT